>NW_020174423.1:1903409-1996503 GCF_003031525.2 Neophocaena asiaeorientalis asiaeorientalis | reverse complement strand
GCCCTTTTTTTTTTTTTTTTTTTTTTTACCAGGCACCGTTTTAAGAGCTACATGTGCTGGGCATCGTGCTAGCCTCTGGGGTTACCACGGTGAACAAAGCCTGACCCAGACCTCATCTGGTGGAGTGTCCAGACCAGTGGAGGTGGAAGCCATCATTTCAATGTGCTCACAAATGAGAGTATAATTGCAGGCTGGTGTAGGATGAGGCAGTCATTAGTGATTCTATTATTCCCTGCACCGTCCACATACTAAAGCAGGAAAGTATATATTTTCTGGATAATTTTTTGCTAAAAGGGTCAAATTCCTTCTTAATATCTCTGCTCCCTGACTGCCTCCATCTGGCCCCTCCTTCTGAGGTCTGGGGCAGCATTTAGCTTCCCGTGTCTGTTCTGCCTTTCCACCTCACTCTGATTGTCTAATTTTCCCTTCTCGTCCTAGTATTTCTTCGCTTGTTGGGCTTGTTTGGCTACCAGCCCACCTCCTGCCTCTGTTACAAAAAGGTAATTACAGAGATTAAAGGGAAAAAAGTAGTTGGCTAAATATTAAGTAGCCTTTCCCAAGGACGCTGAAGGCATTTTAAAACTGTACACAGCTATCTCCCCATTAGGTCATGCAGGCCTGGAAAATAGTGAGTGGTTTAAAATTTCTTCAAGGGGAGCATGAATAGAAAACCCACAATTTAATCAAAATCAATCTCTGTAGGGCCCTAAGATCTTAATTGGTTGGAATGTGCTTTCATCCCGACTGACATCCTTCCTGGGGCAAATTGAAGCTAGGTGACAGCCAGTGCGAAGTCCCTAAACACAAGGAAAGGGCTTTTTATGAGTGACTGTTAGTGTTACCTATTAGAGAAAGTGCTTTGTTTTGGGTTACTTTTTCGCTTTGGGGGTTGCAGTTGGAAGGGGTGAAAGTATAAGGAAGTGGAAAGAAACATTTAATAGACTGAGTTTTCTGAAGTCATTATGTCTACTCATTTACACTAACAAAATTTTTGTATTCTCAAATTTGATACTTAAGAGTCTCAACTCTTTAAGAATGAACATGTGCTATGGTCTGAATGTTTGTGTCCTCCCAAAATTCACATGTTGAAATCCTAACCTCCAAGGTGACGATATTAGGGGGTGGAGCCTTGGGAGGTGATTAGGTCATGAGAATGGAGCTCTCACAAATGAGATTAGTGGCCTCAGAAAAAGAGAACCCAGAGAGCTCACTTGCCCCTTTTGACATTTAAGTTTACAGTGAGAAGACAACCGGCCGTCTAGGAGGAAACAGGCTCTCACCAGACACTAGCACCTTGACCTTGTACTTCCCAGCATCCAGAACTGTAAGTAATAAATTAATTTTCTTTATAAGCCACTCAGTCTATGATATTTGTTATAGCAGCCTGAACGGACTAAGACACCATGGAAGTTCCAAAACCTGCAATTGTAACTCACCAGTTAAATTTGTGTCCCTGAGGTTACTGAGCAGGAATAATTGTTGAATGGGGCTAACTAGCCTTCTAGAAATCTCTTCTCAGTGTGGCTGTGTGGTTCTCAGGGATGACTTGATCTCATTTAATCATCACCTCTACCCTCTGGAGTAGTGAAATGACATCACTGCTGCTCACCACTCTGTCAGGTCCTCCTGTCTTTCTGGCAGGGAGGATTATGCTTCCTTTCCCCCTTTAAACTAGACTTAGCCATTTAACTTGCTTTGGCCAATGAAATGTGAGTCACTTTTGCACTGAAGCATTTAAACTCTCTTCCCCTGCTACAGTGATCTTGGAAGCACATGTTGGTATAGATGTGCCTTAAGACCAACGCACTCTGGAAAGAAGAACCAACTCATGGAGAACAGCTGCCCTGGAGAATCACTGGATCCACAGCTCTACTATGGAATTGCTGGACTTTTTGCATGAGTGAGAAATAAACTGTAGTGGTATTAAGCAGCTGAGATTTGGGGGTCTTTGTTACTGCAGCATAAAATAGCCTATACTTTCTGATACAAGTAAATATTATTACCCTAATTTAGAGATAAAGAAATGGTAGAGCCCGCCCGGCCTAGCCCCGCCGGCCCGCCCGTGCGCCCCACGCTAGCATCCCAGCCGAGCCCCCGCCAGCCCCGCGCGGCGCGGATCCCCCCGAGCCCGGCATGGCGCTCAACAATTTGGTAACTCTTGTTCCCCATCCATCCGAATTAATGAATGTTCCTCTTCATCGGCAACAAAACAAATGGTACAACATTAGTGAAAAATAAAACTGCTGCTGCAACTACTGCTCTGCAATTTCCATACCCTCTGTTTACTGCAAATAGTTGCTCTACTAGTGGAAATTCTAATCTTTCACAAACACAGAGTTCTAGTAACTCATGTTCTGTACTTGAAGCTACCAAGCATTAGGATATTGGATTGCCGAGAGCATTTTTTTCTGTTATCAGCAAGAAATTGAATCCACTAAACAGACTTCGGGTAGTAGAAACAAAGCTTTGCCTGAGCAGGTTTGGATTAAAGTAGGAGAAGCGCTATGTAAACAGGCAATAAATAAGAGGAGTCGGAGTAGGATACGTCAGTTGGACACAAACATAGAACGAAGAGCCCTTGGAGAGCTCCAGAATGTGGGTGAAGGCTCCACAGCAGTGCAGGGTGCTTGGCAGTCGGTGGAGTCGTCCCAGGCCACCCTCGGGGAGCAGACCCAGAGCGGGCCCCAGTGGGGCAGGTCCCAGCACAGGGAGAGGTACAACTGCATGGAAAGAGATAGAAGGCGCAGAATCCGCATTTGTTGCGATGAGTTGAATCTTTTAGTCCCGTTCTGCAACGCCGAGACCGATAAGGCAACGACTCTGCAGTGGACCACAGCGTTCCTGAAATATATTCAGGATCCTAAGACATGGAGATTCTCTTAAAAAGGAATTTGAGAGTGTATTTTGCGGTAAAACTGGCTGAAGGCTAAAGTTGACCAGACCAGACTCCTTGGTGACGTGTCCCACACAGGAGAGTACAGAGTAGCCCAGCTATGGAGATCAAGTGACTGGATGTGAACACTAATGCCTGGGAAGTAAACGGCTGTTCCTTCGTGACCCATAAACATTTCCTAGGACCCTGGAACTCAGTTCTGATAGTCTAACTCTAAAGGGACATGATTCAGCTGATGGGACTCCAGTGGGGACTTTGAAAGCACATTTTGTAAAAATATTTATCTAAAACAAAATGCTTACCGATTAATGTCCTCTTAGACCATTTGGGGAGGAAGACATCTTGACAATTAGTAAGTAATTTTTCAATTATCTGTCTGATTCCATCATGTTTTCTTAACATGATAACTTGAAAAATGAACATCCTTTGTAATTTCTTTAGTCTTAGAAGGTACATTGCTTTTTACTTATTTTATTTACATTTTAAATATGCCCCCTTAGCAACTAGAACAAGTTAAATTGTTCTTAACTATAAGTAGTTTGGATATTTTATTTCATTTGTTTATCGCTTCCCCTTGTAATGATTTCTAGCTTCATAGAACTGTATTGCAAAATGCAGTCCTATTTTAAACCTTTCTGCTAGAAATTTTCCAGAGATCTCCTTTAAAGGTACTTTTGTCCATAAATGAAATATTGTCACGGTAGATTGCTTCAGTGCCCTCATTTTCATATTGAGAGTCATTACTTTCTGTGTAATAAACTGTAGTGTTTGGAACTGAGTTTTTCAAATGAGTGGCTTTATTTATTACAACAGATAATACCAATAGACTTTAGTGCAATACAGTCACTTTCAATAAATACTGTCAATGGGAGATAGTTAAATGTTTGTACACAAAGGAGGCAGGTAAATCAGACGAGACCTTTGTATGGAAGGGATACTGTACATTAAATTCTTTATTGTTTTTGTAATACTGTGGCCAGTCATTAATCTGAAGATTTCATATATCATTTTATTGAAATGATATCTTAGCCTTTACACAAATGCCATGTAAACAAGTTGCTGAATAAAAAAAAAAAAAAGAAGTGGTAGAATTGACAAGCAGTGATAAAAATGTAAAATTCAAAGATCCTTAAGGATTTTCATGTCTCCCTCTCATAACTTAAAATGGCTGCTCTTTTTTCTTTTTCTTCTATCTCTTTGAAACCTTCTCAACATCCCAACTCCTACCAAAATTCCATCTCCTTCTTCCTCTGGCCCCCATTTTACTAGGATATGATCTTTGCAGGTAGAGACTGTGTATCACAGTGTTGTACACAGAGCAGATGCTCAAAAAGATTAGTTTAATTGAATCACTTCCAATAATATCATGAGAGCATTATCTTTTGAGATACAAAACAACCCATTCTCTGATGACTTTCTTAAGTGGAAGCCAAACATTTTGAGAAAAATAAAATCTTTATTACACATTAAAAATTATTATTTATCAGCAAGCATTTATTGGATGCCACGTACTGTGCTATGCGTTTTACGTAAACTGTCTCATTTGACCCTGGTGTGGTTGATAGTCTCCAGAGATGGTTGCCATCCAGTCCCCTCTTCCCTGTGTACACAAGCAACTCCTCCCACCAAGAGGTGGAGTTCGTTTCCCCTCCCCTGACACCTGGGATGGCCATGTGACTTGCTTTGACCAATAAACTAAGGTGGAAATGACACTGTGCTAGTTCTGGCTCTAACTTTTTTTTTTTTTTTTTTTAAGAAGATGTTGGGGGTAGGAGTTTATTAATTAATTTATTTATTTTGGGCTGTGTCGGGTCTTCGTTTCTGTGCGAGGGCTTTCTCTAGTTGTGGCAAGCGGGGGCCACTCTTCATCGCGGTACGCGGGCCTCTCACTATGGCGGCCTCTCTTGTTGCGGAGCACGGGCTCCGGACGCGCAGGCTCAGTAGTTGTGGCTCATGGGCCTAGTTGCTCCGCGGCATGTGGGATCTTCCCAGATCAGGGCTCGAACCCGTGTCCCCTGCATTAGCAGGCAGATTCTCAACCACTGCGCCACCGGGGAAGCCCCTGGCTCTAACTTTTAAGAGAACTGGCAGCTTCCACTTTCACTCAGAAGAAACCAGGAACCACACTGCAAGGAAGCTTGGGCTAGAACACTGAACAATGAGAGACCATGTGGAGAGAGGCCACTGGGAGGAGCTCTGAGGCACCCCCCATGTGAGTGAAGCCTTCTTGCACCTTCCACCTGAGTCAAATGGCAAGCCAAAGGCAGCTGTGAGAGTGATCCCAGCTGATGCCTTGAGAGCAGAAGAACCGCTCAGCTGAGCCTCTCACGAATTCCCTACCCACAGAATTATAAGAAAGAAATTGCTGTTCTAAGTCGCTGTTTTGGGGAGGTTGCTACACAACAGTGGTTAATGGTAACACATGATACCAACCTTAAAACATAAGTGCTAAAAAAAAAAAAAAAAACAAACATAAGTGCTATGGATAACTTGACATTTTCACTGACTCAACGCAATTAGTATACAAGGAAATTCAAACTTTCCACAAGTTATTATGTAGAGACCTCTTCTGGTGGTGACACGTCAGAAACATCACGTTTGTCACCCTCTTCCTCATAGCCTTAAGAAAATGAAAGAATGCATCATGGCTGTCCTTTCCACCACTGATGGTGATGTGCTCCAAGGCATCTGGGGTGAATAAGTCTGTCGGATTAAAGTGTGCTGTGTGACACAAGGCATGCATATTGATTATCAAGACAACTATGATTTTTCTCAAATTAATTTTAACTGCATGTTCACACAGAACATAGTTATTGAGTGTGGCAGGTTGAATGTTCTGAAGATGGCCGGATCATTCCACATGCTCTTCTGCAATGAGAACTTGCCATCCTTCATCAACTGGTAGAGTCTATTTCTCCACTCCTTTGGCCTGGAAAGACTCCAGGCCTGTTTTGATCAATGTTATACAGTGGAAATGACCCAGTGCTAGTTCTTGTTGTAGCCCTTAATTGGCTTGGCATCTTCTACATCCTGCCTCTTGGAAGCCAGTTGCCATGTAAGAAATGCTGCTACCCCAAGACCACCATGCTGTAAGAAGGACCATGCATGCATAGGACCTGGAGGATGAGACACTACATGGGGAGAGAGAGACCAAGGAGTGTTGAACGGGCCAGACATGTGAATGAAAAGCCCTTTCAGGAGTGGGTCCTCCAGCTGCCCAAGACGACATTGTGTGGGACAGAGATAAACCATTCAGTGAACCCACCCCGAATTCCTGACCTACAAGATCATGAGCAAAATAAAAATGATTGTTTCAAGCCATTAAATGTTGGGGCATTTTGCTTCCTAGCTATAGATCACCAGAACACTGAAGAATAAATATTTGAAAGTGAAAGTGACCAACGATTGTTTCTTTAATCACCCTGTATTTAGGATATAAGTCGTATGTTGCAGACTTCTACAGACTATGAGTTCCAAAGAGATCAGATTAATGTCAATCTCCAAAATACAGTGGTCCTGAGCCACCAGCTGCTTGACTGCAAGCCCATAGGCCTTGTCCCCGCCCTCACTCTGTTCAATTCTCCCAGTTACTTGTAGGAGCCCCTATGTGCCCTCAAACCAGACTGTCTGTTGCTGGCAGTCACCATGGACTGTCCAATGTTACTCCTCTTATGCTCCAAATCCCACTCATTTCTGTTCACTGCCTGAGATGCCACTGAAAGCTGTCTCACCATTGCCACTGCTGACTGGCCTTGTCACGGATGCTGCCCCAGGTGCAGTCTTGGCCACTGATCCCTGGTGTGAGACGAGCCCAGAGTCTCACGAGGTCTCTGGTGAAGCCAGTTCCTTCACTGCTGGCCCTCGGCCCCTAACAAAGGCTGTGTCCTGCTCAATGAGCCAGGTGGGAAACAGCCAGCCCACGGTTGATCCCTTTCTCCTGGCCCTGCGCCTCTCCAGTGGCCGCTACACAGTCTACGCAACCCACTCACTCCTCTTCTCCACCACTCACACAACCAGAGGCTCCCGGGCAATCAGGGTGTACAAAGGAGCCATCAGAAGGAAGCCTGTGGTCCTTCTCCCCAGCTGCCCGGCCAAGATGCCCTGTTCACAAGGATCTTGGGGGGAAAAAAGAGCAACAAACAAGCAAAAACCTATAAATGTTCCTACACACAAAGCCTTTTTAAGTATGATGAAGAATTGGAAGAATTCTTAACTACATCTTTCCTCTTAGACTCTTGCATCTCTGCATGTGTAGGATGACAGCATATGGGTGTGGAAAACTGTACAAAATCTGAAAGGTGTCTACACCAGATGATGGGGAACAGACTCAGAGAAAGAGTAGAAAAAGGAGATGAAAATAAAGGGCTGAGAAAGGAAGGGAGGAGTAACGGGGTAGGCATCCAGGCTGGAGCTTAATAATGAATGGTGTTCGCTGGCTCCCCGGGGAAGCCCTGGAGCCTCTACTGCTGATATAATTGAATTATTGATAGGAAATATATGACGCTCTGGCCCAAACTGACAGTTGGAAGACAAGCTGACAGCAATTTAAATTAATTTTGCCCCCAATAAAGTGGAGGCATTTCTGATCTTCAGAGATGCTCAAGGCCCCTGTGGGCAGAGATGGTGAGGAGATCCAGGTTTTCAAAGGGTCTGTGACTCTCCCTGACCAGGTCTGGAAGCAGCAGGAGACCTTGGCCAGAATCATGGGCTTACCCAGTGATGTTATTTTTTTTTAATTTTTATTGGAGTAGAGTTGATTTACGATGTTGTATTAGTTTCAGGTGTACAGCAAAGTGAATCAGTTATACATATATGCACTATTTTTTTAGATTCTTTTCCCACATAGGCCATTACAGAGTACTGAGTAGAGTTCCCTGTGCTGTACAGTAGGTCCTTTTTAGTTATCTATTTTATATACAGTAGTGTGTATATGTCAATCCCAGTCTCCCAGTTTATCCCTCCCCCCTTCCCCCGTGATGTTCTTTATTTTAGTGTGAATCCCTGATGGCTCCTCCAGGACTCTGGGCATTTCTCAAGCAGTGTCCAGCTCCCACTCTAGTCTGCTCACTCCAGTTGGAGCCTGTACTACTTTGCTAAGGGCTGATGTAACACAGTACAGTCGACCCTCAGTATCCACGGGAGACTGGTTCCAAGACCAAAATCCCATAGTCAGCTTTCTGTACCTGCCACTCTGTATCCATGGCTCACCCAACTAGGGATGTCATACTGTATTTACTGCTGAAGAAAAGCCACCTATAAGTGGACCCACACCATTCAAACCTGTGTTGTTCGAGGGTCAACTATACCACAATCTGGGTGGCTTAAAAACAACAGAGATCTATCTATTGTCTCAGTTCTGGACATTAGTAGTCTGTGATCAAGGAGTCAGAAGGGTGGTTCCTTCTGAGGTTTCTGAAGAAGGCTCTGTTCCAGGTCTCTTTCCTTGCTGCTGGTGGTTTGCTAGCAATCCTTGGTGTTGCTTGGCTTACAGACACATCATCCCAACATCTGCCTTTATCTTCACATGGTGCTCTCCCTGTGAGTGGGTCTGTCCCCACATCCAAATTTCCCCTTTTTATAAGGACACCAGTCATATTGGGTTAGGACCCACTCTACTAACCTCATCTTGATTATCCATTTCATGACCCTGTTTCCAAATAATTAAGAAATAAGGGTCCAAAGGGTCCTATTACCACAGTTTGCAATATATAAGTGTATCAAATCAAATAAATAAATGTACACAATGTTATATGTTAATTATATCTCAATAAAGCTAGGAAAAAAAGAAGCAGAAAACAAAACAACTCTATTACCAAATAAGGCCACATTCACAGATACGGGAGCTTAGGACTTCAACATCTTTCTCTCCCATTGCGGAGCACAGGCTCCGGACGCTCAGGCTCAGCGGCCATGGCTCACGGGCCCAGCCGCTCCGCATGTGGGATCTTCCCAGACCGGAGCACGCACCCGTGTCCCCTGCATCGGCAGGCGAACTCCCAACCACTGTGCCACCAGAGAAGCCCTTCGACACCTTTTTGAGGGAGACATTTCAACCTATAACAGAGCGGTTTACACCAGACCTGGCTTTCTCTCCTTTGCACTGACTCCTGGCCCTCTTCATATAGAAGACTCTGCATTCTGCTTGTCTCCCGGGCCCGGCCCCAGGGGCATCCTGGCTCAGTCCTGGAGCTCCATGCCTCGTCTGCGCCCAGCTGGCTCCAGAGCACTCTCAGGTAGGCACCGCTGACCCTGAAGGCCCAGGGCTTTTGGACAATAGTGCCCTGTGTCACCGCTATTAGTCTCATCAGCTTCTACAGGGTCCGGACCACTTCTGTTCACCTAGTGTGCGCAAGCACCAGCCCTGCTAAGATGTGTGCAAGCACCATCCTAACAGATGCTAAGCCCGCAGAGCATCTGTTAGGGTGATAATCAACATCAGGAAAGTGGATTTGCTACAATGTTCATGTATCTCAAAGGTTAAGGGAAAAAAAACCTTGTGTTTTCTCGGTCTCTGGGGTCATTGCCAGAGCACAGAACTAGTTCTCAAAGGATCTGTGTAGGAGTCCCAGCTCCCACTTACCAATTGGAGTGGCTTTGAGCAGATCATTGAACTCTCTGGCATTTTCTCCTCTCACCTGGAACACACATGCCTTGAACTAGGTATTTCTAAGTTCTTTGGCTCTACAATTCAAGGAGGACAGGCAGAAATCAGGCAGGAAGTATGTGTGATATCTATTTTTCCTGGAAGCTACACAGGGCAAATAAAGTCTCTATTGTTCACTGGTGAAAACTTAGGGCCCAGCACACTACCTGGGGTGTGTAAGGTGCTCAATTGATATTTGCTGAATAAATACAAGAATCCACGAATGAAGGAATGGCACAGAAATGCAATGATTTTCAGAAATTCTGACCCTCTCACCCTGCCTGAGACGAGCTCTAGGAATTAGATTCCTTACAGTCACGTTGGGTTCCTTAACTAGATCGGAGCAACTCTGGCATTAGAGGGGCTGTGTATGCCCCTAAAAGGGGGCAGGGACCCCAGGAAGGAGACCAGCGCTGAATGGCTTTTCTGAAACAAATTTTATCTGCAAGTTTCTCAGACACTCTTTTCTCAGCTCCCACTCTCTTAACTCGGTGTTGACTCAGTAGCCAAGCCACCTGAGACTGTAGCATTTAACTATTGTCCCTCCCCAGGAAAATTCCCAAGAAAAGGGAAAGCCCTTCAGTAAAACAAAAATGTTGGCTTCCGTGCACTTGTTTGCAGAGGGGAATCCCAGAAGACAAAAAAATTCCCTCGGGATAAAAAAATGTACAATTTTTTTCCTCCCTCTGCTTCTTCCCCTCACTGTCCTTCTCTCCAACCTGGGCCTCTTCCCCCACCCAGGGCTCGGAAAAGGAGAAGAAGATAAAATAATTGCAGGAGAAACAGAGGTAAAGGAAAAGAAATGGACCAAACAAGGGATGTCCAAAGTTCTGGAGAGACTTTTGTCCTTTTTTTTTACCAGAAAAAGGAAAAGATTATGTACATCCAGCATCTCAGCAAAAGAGAACTGGAGAACTCTAACCCCTCCTCCACCAAATCCTTGCACAACTGCCCCAGACACTGTGTGCCTTTCAGAATTGCCTCATCTGGCCCGGGGCCCCATGACCTGCTGCAGATCTGGAGCACCGTCCAGGAGGCTGGCCCGAGGGGCTGGGCAAGGGGGCAGCCGCTTCAGGAGCAGGTGTTGCGGGCCCAGGGCCAGGCGTGATGCTGAGTCCTGGAGATGCCAAGACGGGAAGACAAAGGCTACAGGAGAGGCCCCGCAGGCACCATGGGGACCCACGGGGACCCACGGGAACGAGGTCTTGATTCTACATGGGGGCACCAGGGAGCCTTCACAGAGGAGCTGAGACTTGGGGGATAAGTAGGTGTTTGCCAAGGAGAAAAACAACGAGGGCGTTCCAGTCAAGGGAACAGCATGTGCAAAGGCACAGAGCTGTAATGGGAGCTGGAATATTCTGTCAACCAGAAGCAGTTAAGTAGGGCTGGATGGCACAGCTCGAGGTGAGAAGGAGAAGAAGGTGAGGTCAGGCTGAGAGGTGTGACTGTTGCTTGATGTGCTGAAGGAGGATACGGGAAAGGGACAGGGTGAGATTTGTGACCTAGACAGGGTAGGATTCAAGGTCAGGTGACCAGAAAGAGCAGTTGCTATGGACTGAATGTTGTGTGCCCCTAAATTCCTAACCCTCAGTATAATGGTATCAGGAGGTGGGCCTTTGAGAGGTGCTTAGGGTACGAGGGTGGAACCCTCGTGAAAGGGACTGCATAAAAGACCCCAGAGGGCTCCCTGGACCCTCCGGCCACGTGAGGATGCAAGGAGGAGTCTACCGCCCAGAAGAGGGCCCTCACCAGGCCATGTCTGCACCTGCTGTCAGTCTTTCAGCCTCCAGAACCGTGAGAAATAAATTCCTGTTGTTTATAACTACCCGGCCTCTGGTATTTTCTTATAGTAGCCTGAATGGGCAAAGGCAGAAGCCAAGAGGGGAATGAGCTCTAGACGCAGCATGGCAAGGTGGCGGTCAGGGGCTTGGCGGTTGATACTACCTGGCCGTCGGACAGTTCCTTAACCTGTCAGGGTCTCTCCTGTGAAATAGCACAGCATCTACACTTGAAGGCATTGTGATTATGAGAAATAAGGCAGGTGCCTGGCCTATAGGAGGCCCTCAGTGCGGAGCAGCCATGATTCGAAGTACAGCAGAGGCCCACTTGGTCACAGTGAGACTGTGCAAATTCAACTAGCTACGCTCAGCAACGCCCTCCAGCCCCCCCAAAAAAGTGCAAGCGAAAGAAAGGATTTCATTTTACTTATTGTGGTGCTTTAAAGATGGCCACAAATTCTTTGACACTCCTCCCATAGATAGTTGAGGTCTGTGTCTTGTCCCCTCGAGTTCAGACAGGCTCCATACATGCATACAATGGAAACTTATTCGGCTATAAAAAGTGCAGTACTGATATCTGCTGCAATGTGGATGAACCTTGAAAACATCATGCTAAGTGAAAGAAGCTAGACAGAAAAAGCCACTTATGCTATGATTACATGAATATGAAATGTCCAGGTTAGGTAAATCCATAGAGACCAAAAGCAGATTGGTGGTTGCCAGGGGCTAGAGGGAGAAGGAAACGGGGAGCAACTGCTTAATGGACATGCTATTGCCTTTTGGGGGGGGATGAAAATTGTTTAGAGCTCAACAGAGGTGGTATTTGCACGACACTGTACTAAATGCCACTGAATTGCTCGCTATAAAATGATTTTGTGTTACATGAATTTCACAGCAATACAAAAATAAAGGTAGTTGCCTTTGTGGAGCATAAAAAAAGTATTTCTCATAATTTGGGGACTTTTTTCCCCCGTTGTAGAGAGCTTCAAAGGACATTTTGCATTTGTCAAAAATCACACATACTGGCCTGCCATGGAGGACTGAGTGCAGAATAAGAGAATAAGCCTTTTTCTTGCGGGGGAGGGGGGGCTATTTATTTATTTCTTTATTTGACTGTGCCGGGTCTTAGTTGCAGCGTGCGGGATCTTCATTGCCGCGTGCGGGATCTTTCATCATGGCATGTGGGATCTAGTTCCCTGACCAGGGATCAACCCCGCGCCCCCTGCATTGGGAGCGTGGAGTCTTAGCCACTGGACCACCAGGGAAGCCCCGAGGATAAGCCATTTTCTTTGACAAACTTGGCAGCGTTTCCAAAATGATAAAATGGTTTTAATCACATTAGTAATTGGAATATACCCAGACTACTGGTTTAATATGTATATTCCTAGTAGTGTAATATTCTATATGTAGGAAAAAATCCACTAACGTGAGCACTTAGAATTTGTAGACTCCACTTAAAATTCTGTAGAGAATTGTTCTCTTATCAGGAGCGTCTTGATTAAAGGGTAACAGTTTGAGGACTAGACATCCCACATGTTAATGCTGCGAGGGTGGGAAGGAGTGGCTAACAGAAGCAGGGAAATATGACGCTTGCTTCTGGGGCTTGAGTGTTTCCTTTAGCATTCCTGGTGGTACCAAGAAATGGTGAGTCAGGTGGGAATCACTGGGAATGCTTTGGCAATACGATGGATGAGTTGAGGAGGAATTCTGGGGAATGGGGACAGCGTGGAGCTCAGAGGCCTGACTATTATGGTTTTGTGTGGGGTTACAGCCCGGGAGATCAACCAGGGAGACAAGTGCTGCTTTGAGCGGCAGTGCCGCCCTAGTTCCTAGGGAGCCGATGTTCTTTAAAACCTTGCCCTAGATTCGCTGAGCAGTCAGTCCTTGGAGCAAGGTGAGGGTTTTCAGAGGTGGCCCTTAAAAAGCCTTCTTCAAGGATCGACTTAGCATTTGGGGGGGGTCATCACAACCTATTTCATTAAGGTGGAGATAAATACAAGGATTCAGATTACGAGCACAGGAAATACCCCGATTCGGGGTCAGGAGACCCGACTTACGGTCTCAGTCATGTCACCAACTGCATGACGTCAGGCAGGTCACTGAACTTCTCTATTGCCCACTTCTGTCAAGTGAGAGGCAGCCCCAGAAGCCCTCCTCAGCAGTCAGTTCTAAGTCGGTATCATTCTAGAAGAATACAAACGTATAGTTACACTGACCAGCTCATCTCTAAGCTAGAAGCCTGGGGATGAGTATGTTTTATAAACTATAAAAGCCATGCGAAGGTAAGGAATTTTCTTCTGGAGGCTCAAAACACTAAGATATATTTAATTCTCTCAATCAACAATCATACATAGGGCAACAGATACTTAGCGAGCCCTGTGCTGGGTGCTGAGAATACAAAGAAATGTAGAACAAGCCCCTGACCTGGAGGAGCCTAGAGTCAAGAGAGGAGACAGCCAAGGGCAGTGACTGTTGGGACGGGGGAGTCCTTGCACAAGGAGGCATTCAATCTGAGTCTCAAAGAATAATATTGTAGCCAAGGTGCATTTGTCTTCAAGGAATAGAAATCTCTTCAAATTAGGAATTGAGAGATCTCCTGGAACCTAAGCCAGGAAATGAGTTATGTAGCCCAGGGTCGTTAATCTGGAACAGGACACTGGAAAGTGTAGAGGAGACACAGAGGCTCCCTGCCCCTCCCTTCCTCTCTCTCTCTCTTTCATTCCGCCTCTCGCAGTCACTCCTCCCCTCCCTCCCTCCCTGCCTCCCTCTCATTTCTGATTCCCTCTGTGTGTCTTCCTTTTCCTCTGTAGATCAGCCTCTCTGCTGGCTCATCAGTTTATAAGTGATCCCCAAATGGCTGCCATAGGCTCCAAGCCCAGAATCCAAATAAACTTCTACTACCTTTTTTTTTTTTTCGGTACGCGGGCCTCTCACTGTTGTGGCCTCTCCCGTTGCGGAGCACAGACTCCGGACGCGCAGGCTCAGCGGCCATGGCTCACGGGCCCAGCCGCTCCGCGGCATGTGGGATCCTCCCGGACCGGGGCACGAACCCGTGTCCCCTGCATCGGCAGGCGGACTCTCAACCACTGCGCCACCAGGGAAGCCCTAGTACCATTTTTGATTTGCTTTGTTTTTGTTTATTTATCACTAGCTGGCCACAGTGTATAGAAGCTGATTGATCCAGCTCAATTCTCCAATCCAGGACACCCAACTCACTAGCCAGCCAATGGTCAGCTGTTTGGGGCTCAGCTGACCATCTCTGGTCCAATCAACAGAGCGCATACTATCGGGAACTTTCTTTTCCAAGGGCCAGGCAAGCTACAGAGGAGTAGCTGGCTTGTTTGATGTTGAATCTGGTGGAGAAGAGGTAGGAAGAGAGATGGAAAGGGCAAGGTAGTAGCACGTGTGAAGGACCGTAGGTCCATCTTGGCATAATGAGGCATCTTGAGAGGCTCCGTAAAGGACACCTCCATCCAGAGGTACTATTTGAATAACAACATCTTAACTGGAAAGGCCTGGGCACCAGCCCATCAGAACAGGCAGCGGCTGTCAACAGCCGGAATGGCATCAATGGCTGAATATCAGGCCTGCCTTTATGTATTATAAAAGCTTTTCATGCATCTGCATTTTCACGGAAGGGTGTGGCCCTCTCTCATCAGACTCCCCTGACCTCACTTTCTCTTTTATCAAATGGACAGCTCTCAGACCAGGGAGAAGAGTCGTCTCTGTGGGCTGGGTCCGGGCTGGGCTTCACTTCCAGGCCGCCTGTGGAGTGGATGGCACGGTTGTCCCTTCTGCCTGCTGCTTGGGTCTTAGGGGACTTGATCCGCCTGAGGGAGTTTAGGAGCTGCTTTTCCCTTTCTCAGCCTTTCTGAGGAGAAGGAGAAGGAGGAAGCTAAGTGTCTGAGCCCCATTGGAGGCCGCAGAGAATTCTGGAAGAGTGAGTACTAAAAACAGGGGAAGTTTCTGAAAAGGGTTTCTCAGCCAGCAGTACTTTAGCCCTGGCTGGGGCGAGTCACTGCCATTCTGTGTTTACTAATGACTCATCTGAGTGACTCTCTGCCTTGCCAGAGGGGCCACTGGTACTTATGGAGCACCTCCTATGTGCCAGACATTGAGCTAGATGTGATGTGTATCATCTCATTCAATCCTTGCAAGGATTCGATCCCAGACCGTCTCCACAGCCCACACTCAGATTCACTGCATGAACTTTTGCATCCCAAACATCCTTAGAGCCCACCTATTTCATATGAAGCTCGGGATACTGTCAGAAAAAACAACCAACATTTGGAAATAAGGCAGATAAGGCGGACGGCACATCCTTTCCATATCATAGCAGGAAAAGACCACCCAAGAGTGTCTGGAATTACCCTGCCCAATGCAATAGTCACTAGCCATTGCGGCTACTGAGCTTCTGAGTGGTTGCCTCTGAATTGAGACATGCTGTAAGTGGAAAATCTACACTGGATTTCATAGACTCAGCATGGAAAAAAATTGTAACATAGCTTATTAATAATTTTCATGTTGATTACATGTTGAAGTGATAATATTTCAGATATATTGGGTTAAATAAAATTTATTACTAAAATTAATTTCACCTGCTTTTTTAATACGGCGACTCAAAAATTTAAAATTACGTATGTGGTTTGTATTTTATTTCTATTGTAAGCACTGGTCCAGTGGAATGTACTTAGTACATCCCATTGTTTCCTATTGATTAAAAGTCCCAGACTTAGTGATGTTACTTGTTAATTTATAAATTTTGTCCAGGCGCTTCCCTGGTGGTACAGTGGTTGGTGGGGCAGTGATTAAGAACCCACCTACCAACGCAGGGGACACGGGTTCGAGCCCTGGTCTGGGAAGATCCCACATGCCGTGGAGCAACTAAGCCCGTGCGCCACAACTACTGAGCCTCCGCTCTAGAGCCCGCGAGCCACGACTACTGAGCCTGCGCCTAGAGCCCGTGCTCCACAGCAAGAGAAGCCACCGCGATGAGAAGCCTGTGCACCGCAACGAAGAGTAGCCCCCGCTCGCCGCAACTAGAGAAAGCCCGCGCGCAGCAACGAAGACCCAACGCAGCCAAATATAAATAAATGAATGAATTATAAATTTTGTCCAGTAAAGAGGCAGATAATTTCTGTTGAGTGGAACAAATAACCCTTAAGGATTAACTGGTTTTATATCTAACCCAGCCATTGTGTCCTAACATTTTGTTATTAAATTTCGTTGTTAAATCCTAACATCTTGGCTTCTCACATATTGGTTCCCTCATTAATTAATGAGTTTCAAAGAATCCTTGACACGTTCATGACACATTTGAGAGTTGTGATTTTTACTTTTGAGACAAGCACTGTCTAATAGAAATAGAATGCAAGCCACATATGTAATTTTAAATTTTCTAGTAGTCACATTAAAAAGTAAAATTAGGGCTTCCCTGGTGGCGCAGTGGTTGAGAGTCCGCCTGCCGATGCAGGAGACACGGGTTCGTGCCCCGGTCCGGGAAGATCCCACATGCCGCGGAGCGGCTGGGCCCGTGAGCCATGGCCGCTGAGCCTGCGCGTCCGGAGCCTGTGCTCCGCAACGGGAGAGGCCACAACAGTGAGAGGCCCGCGTACCGCAAAAACAAAAAGGAAAATTAATTTTTAAAATATATGTCTTTTAATTCTATATGCACCAAACATTATCATTTCTACCTATAATCAAGATAAAAACATCTTCATTGATAAAAACGTTATCAATGAGATATTTTACATTCTTTTTTCATACTAAGCCTCAGAAATCCGGCACAGCTCAGTCTGGACCAGACACATTTCAAGTTCTTCACAGTCACCTGTGGCGAGTGGCTCCTGCACTGGACAGTGCGGATTTTGACTTCATCCTTTGAAGTAAAGAATATGACCAACAAATAAAGGCAGCTTGAGACATCTGGGGTCCATGTGTGAGCTGGAAGGCAGTTGTCTCTATAAAAACAACCAGAGGCCTGGGCGGAGCAGGGCTGTACCTGAAAGTGTGTCCCAGTGCTCACATCACTTCAGTGGGACTCCTGAAAAAGGGCACAACCTGAAACTAATGAGAAAACATCAGGGAAAAATAAAGGAAACAATAAAAAAAGAAACATTCTATAAATTAATTGGTCTGTACTCTTCAAAATGCCTTGAAGACAAAAACCGAGAAATTGTTCCAGATTAAAGGAAACTAAAGAGACATAACAACTAAATACATACAACTGAAGATCCTGGATTGGATCTGAGACCCAGACAAAAAGTTTCTTTCTTCTGCCACAAAGGTCATTTGTAGGATAACTGGTAGATTTGAATAAGGTCTGCAGATTAGATATTAGTATCACATCAGTGTAAATTTTCTGGTTTTGATAATTATATAGTTTCATGAGACTATCTTTTTTTTTTTTTTTTTTGGCTGCGCTGCACACCTTGCCGTATCTTAGTTCCTGGACCAGGGACCTGGCAGTGAAAGCGCTGAGTCCTAACCACTGGGCTGCTGGGCAATTCCTGAGACTATCTTTTTTTAAAGAAATAAACACTCAAGCATATAGAGGTAAAGAGGCATCATATCTCTCAAATTTACTCTCAAATGATTCAGAAAAAAATATTTAGGGAGAAAAATGTGGTAATATATTGACATTTGGAAAATCTAGGTGAAAGGTACATAAAAATTCTTTGTACTATTTTTGCAACTTTTTTGTAAGTCTAAAATTTTAAGAAGATTATTTCACGTTTGCTACTCTAGTTAAGAAAATGCAACCAAAAAAGGCCTTTAACTCCAAATTACCTGAAGTTCCACAATGTTGAGTCTATTTCTTCGATGAGAGGCCACTCTCAAGTTTTGCTAAATGATACAATCAAGATTTTAAAAATAAGGTACAATATATAATAAATGTTTTTTTCTTAATAAAAGACAAGACTTTATTCTCAGGAAAAAATAGTTGCTGTTCTGTGTCATTAGGCAGAAAAGATTTTATTTCCTGGGAAAAGTAAAATTCCTCATTGTTAGTGTTTTGCTTTAAAGTTTCTTCAAAGAAAGAAAAAAAAAAATGAAACAAAAAAATCAAGTAGGAAATAGGAACATGTTTTCTTAGTTTATTGAGCTGGGTTTTAGTTCTAAATTAGATTACTGGCCAGATTACTCAACTACCTGTTCAATTCATTTTTTTCAGTGTTTTTAATTTTTTTCATTTTTGTTTCTATTCTTTCTTTCACCTTCTTAATATATCAAACACATTTTATAACTTCTTTCAGATGGCTCTTTCACTCAAGCTCTTGGTGTGCTAATCCTTTGTCTTTTGCAGACTCACCCTTGTCATTTTTCACTGAGCTGAGATTGTTTTATAAGTGGGGATGAAGATCTAATTGCACTTCCTGTTAAAGCTCCTTTCCTTTGTGGTCCACTACTGGAGGGACTTGTGGGCAGCTTCATTCTCCATGTCCTCACCTGGCCCCCACTCCTCCCTCAGCCACTGGCTGCACTCGCTCCACCGCGGTTGCCTTGGGTGGAGGGCGGAAAAGGTCTCACAGGATGGAACCTGAAGGAAACTAGGCACTGCTCTCCTCTGACCATGACAGTTGTTACAGCCAACTTTCTTAGTCACTCGCTGATTCTTTGGAGACAAGTCACAGGTTAGATCTTGAGCACTCTCACCATCGGCTGCTGCTGCTCTGCCCTTCAGACTATGGTACGGGGATCCTATCCAGGAAGCCCTTTTAGGCCAAGTTCCTTGTCTTGATCCTGGCTTCCTGGAAACACGTCTACATTCTTCGCCTCCACAAACCCTGAGAGAGCGGACGATTTCTTAATGCAGTTACTTCTCACAGCTCTGCCATCAGCATTGCCAGCTAGACACTATCTCGACTTGAGAATTTCCAACGAGCCTAGCTTCACTCTGTGTCATATATTAGATTCCAGAATAGTTTGTGAAGTGCCCCCCTCCTCTCCTCCACTGAGCAGGCAGGTGGTGGTGGAGGGACATGCCCAGTACTCTAAAGCATTCTCCAAAGAAACTGTCTCATTTCCAATTTTTCTGGCTCTTCTACCTTGATCCTTCATAAGACCCTCCAAGTATGGACTAAAGTCACCAAAAATGACTTTCTGGACACCTCTCTTGCAAATCCTGGGAAAGAAAAGAAAATAAAGGACCAACAACCATGTCTATTTGACCTAGTACTGTTGTTTATGGATCATATAATTTTGTACTTTAAACTCAAGTCAGTAGACTTTCCCTACAGAAGCCAATTAAGAACTCTTGAATCCAAGAAAAGATGAGGAAAAAATATTGAAAAATTTAAGACTTGGCTATACATAGGGAACGATAGGAGATGCCTCAGTGATTCAGGACTGAATGCAGTACGTTTCCTCTAAAGGTTAAGAAGTGAGGAACCTTAGGCTGAATCTGCTGGTTTGGCTGGTATGACAAAATTCCTCAGGCCTCACAAGGACAGACTCAGAACGTGCTACCAGAAGTTCTTGAAGACTTTCCTCTTTCGAAACCCTTCACTTCTCACTTGCTTCCGTGTTTCCTAATACAGCCTTCCCAGCTCAGTCATTCTTCTGCCCAGATCTCTGGTGCTTGCTTCCCGCTCCTGCGGAGTTAAATGGAAAGGATCGTAGGACAGTTTTAGGGTGTACTGTATGGGGCAGCAATTTTTAAGTCTCTATTGACAGTTTCACATGTTGTTGCATCAAACTTGCTATTTTTCATATTTTAAAACTGTGCCAATCTTTTTACCATTCAAGCAAGCCTTTGACTAGTGAATTTATTGGCCTACTGTACTGTTTCATTTAGTTCCTTTCCTTTCTGTGACTTCTCATGCCCAGAACTGGATTAATCATAATCCTTGTTTCACCCGTTCTTGAATGGATCTTTCTAATGAGTATTTGTGAACCCACCGTCCTGCTCCCAAGCTGATAACTTACACTTACCTTGTCTTCCTGTCCTGGCCTGTCCCCCTGCTTCTTCTCCAGTTAACCTCTAAATTTTGTACTTGTCATTCATACCCTTGGCAAAGGAAAGTTTTGTCACGTATATGTACGCCTAAGCATAAGATCTGCTCATTTTTGAACTTTATAAAGATATTGTACTGTTTTATGTTGTTTACTGGGGCTATTTTTCCCTCAATATTGTTATTAAAATTCAACCATGTTCCCGACTGGACTGCAGTTGACTTATTTTCACAAATGAAGACGATGTCATCAGGAAAATATCCATTTCCTTTCAATGAACATTTGGATCGTCTCCAATTTTTTCGAACTCAAATTGTGCAGCTCTGAATAATCTTTTTCAGTTTCCTGAAAGCACACATGCAAGTATTTTAAATACTTTAAAAAGATATGCTCAACAGAGAATTGCTCAGTTGTAGGGATGTGGAATGTTCAACTTCACAACACCAAATTGTTTTCCAAAGGGATGTACTAATTTAAACTCCCATCAGCAATGTATGAGATCTCCATCCACAACTTCTCTAATGTCTGGTATGGCCAGACTTTCAAACTATACTAATCAAGATTGTGGTCTTGGTTTGCATTTTCCTGGTTAAGCCTCTTTTCATGTATTTATTGATCAAATATCTCTTCTATAAAAATGCACTTTCAAAATCTTTGTCCATTTTTCTATTTTCTTGTAATTCTTTATATATTTATACCAATTTTTTGTCCACTAGGTTTTTTCTCAGGTGCTTCTTTCCACTTCCAGATATAAAAATTTCTATGCAATTGAATTTATATTAACGTTCACATATTAAGATCCTGAATTTACATACAATTTTTCTAGTTAGGTTTTCTATGTCCATCTTAAGAGATCCTTCCTTACAAACTTCAAGGTCAGCAAGTTATTCACTTACATCTTATGAACATTCCAAAGTTTGCTTTTAAATCTTTCATTTTTAATTTGATTTTTGCCACGCCTCGTGGCTTGCGGGATCTTAGTTCCCCAACCAGGGATTGAATCCGTGCCCTCTGCAGTGAGTCCTAACCACTTGACTGACAGGGAATTCCCTGGATTTGATTTTTATGCACGGCAGGAGTTAAGGAAAACAGTAGAAACGGCGTTCATTAAAAATACAAACAAAAACCCCCATAAAATCATGTTACCTTTCTTCTCGACACACTAGAAGTTCTAAAGTACCTACCTGTTTCCAAACTAAACCAGGATCATTAATGTGAAAAACCTTTTGTGACAGGTAAACTTTATCATTAATCTCTGCTTGGGAAACATGATCTGCTGAGCAGATCCACAAACTTTTGTTTTGCAGACTGAAGTTCTCAAGTTTAGAAACAGCTTTTATTTTTGGGGGGTGGGGGCCGCCATGGTTTTACACGCCCTTGTTTTCCCAAACGTTACACATTCCCTCTCCTGCTATAGATTTCAGCAACGTGAACACTATTACAGCTCATGAAGTAAATGCATATCCCTGGGCTTTAGAAATTAGAATCCCAGAGACTGGGTGCTGGGAATAAGCACTTTAACCCTGATTTGATCAAAAGCATTAAAAGTGAAAGCCACTTGCCTGTTCCTTAGAAAGCAGAGCCTACTTCTTCTTCCTACACTCTCTCAGAGTTCCTCACCTGTGAGTGCACGGAAGTCGTCTTTAAATTCTATCTTGATGCCTTTGTTCATACTCCATCGGATACCATCCATTCTGCAAGTCTGACTCAAACATAAATCTTCTCTGAAAAGTCCTTCTTAATCACTCAGAACAGTGACTGGCCCTAACCAACCACCGATAATTAAAAAAAAAAAAAAAAAAGTAAGCCCCTACTGAAATACTGATAGGTTTTAGAAGTTCTTGAATTGGAAATAAATTTACTACGGACAAGTCTTCGATTAACATTAGTTAAGTTTGGTCTTTCAGAAATTTTATGGAATGGACTTTAAGAAAAAAAGTACTCGTCACCAACGAGTCCCTGGCATCACCAAGATTGATAATAGCTGTGCCTAAACATATGCATTCAATATATTCTTGGCTTCTGCATCCAAAAGACACATATGCTTGCTTGACCAGCAGGATGGTTGGATATTCTTACAAACTGAGTAATTATGGTACACAGGTCAGAAGCATATGTCTTCCAAATAGTTGGTCTACCATCAAGTTTTGAAATACTTGGGGGTTGACAGTCATACATAAAGTAGGCTTCAAAGGACCCAGGTGAGTAGCATAACCAGACTTGGATGTACACAAGCAACATTTTTAAGGTTAGTTTTCAGACTTTTAAAGCAGATCTACCACTGTGTTGGGTTCTTGAATACCATTTTGTTATCCAAGAGTATCAGTTTCCTTAGAGGCCTGTTGTAAAGTTTCTAAAAAAACAAAAATCCTACAAAGACCCAGCAGTATCTTATGTTTAGGTCTCCAGTCTATTAAAAGGAACTAGAATTAATCGAGATTGTGACTGCTATAGGTCACACTAAAAATAACAGAAAAGTACTTTACAGATGCAATTTTCAGAAAAGTATCCAAGTCCAGCCATCCATTTTCCAAGGGCCCCGTCTAAGCCACCACCTTAAGACTGTAGATATTTCAATTCCACCACTGTAATTTCCTATATGGTGTATAACAAAGTATAATAAAGCAATTAATTTAATGATTCCTTCACCTTTTCCCACAGGAAGGTGTATATCTCTTAGCACCAGTTAAAGTTCCTCACACACTGCAGGCTCTCATGCAGTGACTATGATGTACTTGAATCCAAATACACTGCCATTCTCTCCTAATGGAGAGAGAAACCATTTAAATGATGCCACCACCGCTGAAAAGGGTCAAATTCTTGGATCTACATTCAGAGCCTACTAAAGATTTTTAAACATCTCACCATTGTTAGAGTTCCCAAATTATTCAATCAAGTTGAGACCTGACCTCAAATAATCTAAGATTGCAGATCACAAATTGGCTTTAACTAGTTTTAAAATATGTACTGGGCCATGGCAGGATTGGTGACTATTTTTAGGGAAGACAGGAAAAGAACTGAGCTCCTATAGTTACTAAGCCACTTGACATTACATTCTTTTCATTCTTTTGCTCCCCCACACCAATTTCTATCTTCATCACACAAAAAACTAACAGCTATTAACTGGAAAAGCCAAGACCATAAGCCAAAGTGGCAGCAAAATCCATTCTTTTAACTGATCACACTCCTGCCCACTCTCAAGGCACAACTCTGAAGTGGACATAATACATTTAACAACTCCAATACTACACACACACACCAAATACATTACATTGCTGGAGTCTCCAAATTCCTGAAACTGTTGACAGAAACAGACATGAAGCCTGAATTTGGGGCAATTTAAGAAATGTTATAAAAAATTTATTATTCAAATCTCAAGGCAAAAAAATCTCAGGTTGAAATCTTCCTTTATCTACTGGGCACTACTATGTAGAAACCTATTAACACCTAATATTAATGAAGTATTATCACAATTTATTTCAGAATCAAACTAGTAGATAAGACTGAGGCACATAAATAGGCAAATGAGACAAGCTTTAGATTTTATTTATAATTTACTTGAATAAAACCCATCTCCTCAGTCTTAGTTCATTCTCCGTAGCTATAAAATGATTATTTCATGTCCTTGGCCTGGGGGTCAGGAAAAATCAATAGAAAAAGAAAAGAGCTGTGTGTGAAGATGCATTATGATGTTGTCCCAAATGCATAAGAGATCTTTTTCTCCTTGAAAGAAAGACCCCAAGGCCTCCATTGCACTTTTATTTGAATGTAACATTTGGGACAATTGTCCCAAAGGGCTGATATTTCCCAATTTAATCTGAGGTCATAATAAAACAAGCAACAAAACAGTATTCGGGATTTTCAGTTCTCACCCTTATCATCAAGACTCACTGCCTCCCATCATCAGTATTTATTGAGCATTTACAGTGTACTAGGCACAATAGAACATACAGAAAACATTGTCCCTGCTCTCGAGGAGCTTACATTCTAAAAGAAAAAAAAAAAATACACCTCTTTTAAAATGGTATTTTTGTTTGGTGTTTTCTGCAAGGTACTGAGGAAATAGCTTGTAGGGTGAGCTTTGGGTATAACTTAGCCCCATCATTATTCAAAGAGAGGAAGAGGAAGGATTTTAAAGGCAAAGACAATGACAGACCATTCAGGATAGGTAGGGTTTACAGGGAGATAAACACAATCTCATCAACTAGGGAGAGATTTGCTGCAGTGTATAGGATGAGGGAAATAGTTTGTGGGATGCAAGCAAAGGAAGCAGGGTATCCTTAGGCATTGAGTGGAGCCAGAAAGATCATGCGGCCTTTTCCCCAAGAACATGGCCACCAAGTAGGAACGGTTGGTGACAAGACACAAGGCTTAAAAAAGGTAATCCTGTGCACCTGACAAATAGAAAGAATAAAAGATCAAAATTGAAGGCAGGCTATAAGAGTATCAAGAAATTCTTAAAAACAAAAGTGATTTGCAAGCACGAAACTTACAGTTAATGCTACCCAATGTCATGATGGGCCAAGAACATTGCGGCTTCCTAAGTTAGAAAATGCCATATACCAAAATTTTAAATGGAACACATTACTTTTTTTTTCATTCAATCCCCCTGTCTCTGAAAAAAAAAAAAAAAAATTTTTTTTCAGGGGGATGAGGAAGTAGGGACATGGTTGGGAACAGTAGTAGTTATCTTAGTAGTATTTTGTTGTTATGATAAACTTTGTATTCAAACTTAGTAAAAGCCCATTAGCTGCCAAGAGGGAATAAGGAATAAATTTCCAAAAATGTACAATTTTCTTTAGAGAAGTTTCAGAACCAAAAGACTAATTTACATGAAAAGCTGTAGAGAAAGTAGTTGAAAAGTCCATTCATAAAACTTTTATTCCACTTACATGAACTTAATACACATGTTCTTAACAATTATGCTTGGATTGTTCATGAAAATCTCATAAGACATTAAACAAAGCTAGCCATCATCTCACGTTATTTCCCTGGTAACTATTTTTACAACACATGCGTGTTAGGCAAGTATCAAAAAACACACACACACAAAAACACAAAAAACAAAACAAAAACAAAACAAAACAAAAAAACCCCACAAAAGCAAAAAAAAACCCTAAAAAATGTTAAATGCATGGGTTTTTTGTTTTACTGCTGCGCTTGATATATGTGAAGTAATGAATATCAAGCAATTCATTTTTACTGCATCTTTACTTGTACATTTGTTCTTAGGTTGCCTAAAACATTTAAATACAAATAAAATGAGTGTAGCAAAAATAATGAAAGCAAACAGCAGTTAACTTTACAAATAATGGAATGTGAACCGTTTCTGCCCTTTATCCAGAGTAAATTGAGTCACAACTAAAGGAACGCTTCTGTAGCTGTAGTCAATGGTGTGCACATTGAGACTTGAGTATTCCACAGATAACACATGGTTTAACATGTAATATCCATGGGATATCTATTTCTACTATAGCCTTATAAGTGCTCCAAACCTTAAAGTACCCACAGCTACACCTGTGACTGGAACCAATGAGGGAGAGAGAAATTTTAGTATATTTCAGTTTTAAAAAAACCTTAATATATATGCCAAAGTACCAGAATCTAAGCAGTTTTTGTTGGAAGGCTTTCTTTAAAAAATTGCAGCATTTAAGATAGCTTCAAGATGTAAAACGCCTTCAGGGAATTATATTCAATATCCTGTGATAAACCACAATGGAAAATAATATGAAGAAGAATGTATATGTGTATAACTGAATCCCTTTGCTCTATAGCAGAAATTAACACAACATTGGAAATCAACTATACTTCAATACAATAAAATTTTTAAAAAGATATAAAAGACATCAATATAGTACATTTATTTCCTCCCTAATCATTCTGTAAGCATAGTAAGTACACAGCAGAGTTGTCTTCAAATAACAAAGTCAGATACAGGAAATTCTTGGTTATTCATAGGTGAAGAAAAAGTAGAAGAAATCATAGAAACGCTACAGTTCTAAATATCAATAGCTATCAGAATAGTAGATTGTCCCAAATAGCCCCAGTGAGAGACGGATGTATAAGTTTAGTGCAACTAAACCAGAATCATCAAATTCAGTCCCCATGCTCAAGGAGCTCAGGCTGACTACTTTCCCCTGGTAGACTTTAGACTGCCACTCTAAAGAGAATACCACACTCTATGAAATTCAAGAGTCAGGACCAAGTCAGAACTAAAATACAAATTTAACTAACATTTTTAGTATACAAAAAAAACACAAAAACTACCTTTGTGAATTTGTCTGATTCAAAATAAATAGATGGACACAAAACAGTGTGGTCAGAACCAAATCTTCGAAGAGGTGAAACCTGAACTGTCCCATAGCAGTAGGCCTATGGTGTCTATTAATTTTTAGATTAATGTTACAGTTTTTCAGCAGTTTAAAAAGATGATTTCAAAATTATCTCAGCTGTTTCAAATATTTTTTTTACAAGTCTTAGCACCCTATAATGATTTTTAGAGGAAATTATAAAAGGATTGTTTCAAGATACCTTAAATTTTATATTGCTTATACACTGCAGAATGAAGGGGGGAAAAGCTCAATATTTTTCTATCCCCCAAATCACCCATTAGTTTTATTTATTTATTAACCAAATATGTTACTGGCCTGGAAAGGAGACTTCTTTGAACATCATACAGTTATCTGAATGACCTCTAGAAGTCTGTAAGCTTCTATTAAACTGGTGGTCTTGTAAGACAAGATGGAATTATTTTTTTATCATCTCTTTCCAGTTCTTTCATGGATCCTGCTTTTTCCATATAAACATTAAAACTTCGAAGAAGAATATTTATATTTCTCTTCCTAGGGTTATGTGTTGACAATACTGGTCAACCAGATCCAGACTCAGATACTAGATAGTTTTGACAAAATTTCTTTACTTGACAGATAAGTGATCCAATCAACCTATAATGATAACAGGCAATATGACAAGAGCTCAGAGAAGGCACATAGTAAATAGTGACAGAATCAGAATCAGAACCTTGGTTTTCTTCTTACTCAGCTGTTGTAATACGCTCTTCATGCTATACTGATACCAAGATTCAGCTGCAAGTATATTTTTCAGATCAGGCCTTCTCAAAAAGTGATAACACAACTCAGTAGTGACTAGGTCTCAAGTTCTACCTTTTAGAACTATCTCATCATTTCAAACCAGAAAAATTTGAAAAATTCTTAATATTAAAATTAGCTAACAAACTGAAGTGCTTCTTTCATTTGATATACATAAAAAGATTCATTCTTTAAGGAACTCTATACCTTATCCTGACTAAAATAATCTCCAAAGTGTGTAGGTAGCCTCCAATTATACTTTCTAAAATAATTTTCAGTGTTTAATAATAAACAAGTACATAATGACATTCAAAAAACTGCTGAGAATATAACTGGTTCAGAAAATTGGCAATGGGCTAGATAAAATAAAGCTGAGAAAAGTTAAATGTATACAATTATGATGTACAGTCCCCAAAACAAATGCCCCAAAGCTAATAAAAACCAGTAGCACTAAACTATAATCTTCATTCCTAGCTCTTTATCTGGCACACAGAAGATAGTTGATACTTTTTTCACCCAAGCCTCAAAACTTCAAATTTAATATTCATGTGAAGGAGAAGAATGTGAAAACCTATGGGACCAAAGAGACATATCAACCAACTGCAATATATTGACTATTTGGATCCCAATGTAAATAAAAAACTGTTGGAAGAATAAAAAAAGACAATACAAAGAAACACAAAAAGACAACTGGAAATTGAGTGCTAGAAATTTAATATTATTAAGGAATTAACTATATATTTTTTCAGTGTGGTACTGGCATTGTGGTTTCTTTTTTAGTCTGCAGTATACCAAGGACGATCATGACCTGCCACAGTAAGTCATTTTTTTTTTTTTTTTTACTAAAAGACTAGGCAAAATAGATGTCCACTTGGACTCTGTAGAGTATCTGAAATTTTGTAACTAAAGTTATTAATGCCCTACCATAGCTACATAAATATAGAAGCAACTTTATGGTCACCGTTTTTAATGGAATTTAAATATGAAGAAAGGGCTTCCCTGGTGGCGCAGTGGTTAAGAATCCTCCTGCCAATGGAGGGGACACGGGTTCAATCCCTGGTCCGGGAACATCCCATATGCCTCGGAGCAACTAAGCCCATGCATCGCAACTACTGAGCCTGCGCTCTAGAGCCCGCGAGCCACAACTACTGAGCCCACGTGTTGCAACTACTGAAGCCCGAGTACCTAGAGCCCATGCTCCGCAACAAGAGAAGCCACCGCAATGAGAAGCCTGCGCACCGCAACTAAGAGTAGCCCCACTTGCTGCAACTAGAGAAAGCTCGCGCACAGCAACGAAGACCCAACGCAGCCAAAAATAAATAAATAAATAAGAGAACTTAAGGGACTTCCCTGGTGACGCAGTGGTTAAGACTCCGTGCTCCCAATGCAGGGCACCCAGGTTCGATCCCTAGTCAAGGAACTAGATCCCACATGCATGCCACAACTAAGAGTTTGAGAGCCACAACTAAGGAGCTCGCCTGCTGCAACTAAGACCCAGAACAACCAAATAAATAAATAAAAATTATTTTAAAAAAAGAGAGAACTTAAGTATGCTTTTGATACTAAAGGCAAAACTCTTCTGTGACTAAAATGGAAAGAAAAGAATCAACTATATTGAAATGAAAAATAAAACAGCTTATGTAATTGAAAGTTCAAAACCATGAATTACAAAGTCATTTTAAAAACCAGAATTTTAACAATGGGTATATGTAACTAATGAAAAGATATATTTTTAGTCCTTAGTCTAATATTTCAGTTTCTGTAAGATGGTTTTCTTCAGAGTTTTAAAAGCAGATAGGATCTTACATTAAAAAAAAGACAAAAAAAAGCAAATATAAAAATAAACTGAGTCACACGAATTTTTTGTTTCCAGTGCATATAAAGTTATGTTTGCACCATACTGTAGTCTATTAAGTATGCAACAGCATTATGTCTTTAAAAAAACCAATGTACATACCTTGTTAAAAAATACTTTATTGCTAAAAAATGCTAATCATCAACTGAGCCTTCAGCAGTTGAAATTTTTGCTGGTGTAGGGTTCAAAACACTGCAAATTACCAAAATGTGAACTCAAGAGACATGAAATGAGCAAAAGCTGTTGAGAAAAACAGCACCCATAGACTTGCTCAACACAGGGTTGTAACAAACCTTCAATGTGTAAAACTCGAAGTATCTGCGAAGCATAATAAAACAGAGGTATGACTATAATCTCTTCACCATGTTAACCGCCCATGATGCTGGTATGTACTTACTGTCAAGTTGTCTCTCAGTAACTGCATTATTAGTGTGCTGTCTTTGTATGACTCTTCACTTAATGTATCAAGTTCAGCAATGGCTTCATCAAATGCCTGTGATTAAAAAAAATACATTTCAATGCTCCAATAATAATGATTACTAAATTTCCACATAACAGGTAAAAAATACATACTGCTTTTGCAAGAGAGCAGGCTTTCTCAGGGGAGTTCAGAATCTCATAATAGAACACAGAGAAGTTAAGGGCCAGACCCAATCTGATAGGATGTGTTGGCTGCATTTCCTTTTTGCTGATTTCAAAAGCTTCTTGGTATGCTTGCTGTGATTGATCCACAATCCCTGGATAATAAAATGCACCAAAATGTATCGATAAAAGTTTGCACTTCACCTTCACCCCTCAAACCAAACCTTTACTATCCAATTATAAACTCTGAAATATTAAGCTATAGCAACCTTAACTGATTAAGGCTCCTCAATTGAAAAGAAAAAAAAAAAATGAAAAGACAAAAAAAGAAAAGCTTCTCTTGGAAAATTACACTAGCCATTGATCAATGTCAAGACAAAATAACTCTAACCATCTCAGTATTCTTTTTAATAATTAGTTTGTACTGCTCTACCGTTATACTATAACCACTATTAAAATTGTGAGGAAACATTCCTATACATAAAATTGGCTTGTTAGCAAGCATACATTTCAGAATACCAATTATTCAGCAGTAGATATATAGTTGACCCTTGAACAACAAGGGGTTTAGGGATGCCAACTCTTCATGCAGTCGAAAATCTGAGTATAATTTTGTAGGCGGCCCTTCATGTCCAACCTTGGATCATGTAGTACTGTAGTATTTACAGAAAAAATCTCTGTGTAAATGGACCTGTGCAGCTTAAATCTGTGTTCCTCAAGGGTCAACTGTTTAGTTGAAGGAAGGACGGGGGGAGGGAAGAAGGGAGGGGAGGGAAGGAAGAAAAGAGAGAGAGAGAGAGCGCAAAGTCCATTATTACTCTTCATTTAGTGCTCTGAGCAATTAAAAAACAACAAAACAATTCTCTACACTCCAGAAGGGACTCCTTCCGTACTGTGTCATTTTCTAAGCGTCCAGCACAGGCTGAGGCAGCATACCTTTCTTGTCATCACCAGCAGCAACCTCAGCCAAATAGCGGTAGTAGTCTCCTTTCATTTTCAAATAGAAGACTTTGCTCTCTGCTTGTGAAGCATTGGGGATCAAGAACTTTTCCAAAAGAGACTTGGGAAGAAAAGAAACAGTCATAATAAGACTAAAATACTTACAAAACTGAAAGAATCTGCATTTTTTTAAGAGCATACTATATAGCCTAAGTTATAAAACTTTAATACCCAGTCACTGCCAATAATACAATTTTTGAATGCTGTAGGCTCGTAAATTTGTGGTTTAAGAGCAGAATGCTTTGGACAGCAATACTTAAAATTTGAAATTAGTGTTCAGCTTATTATTTAAGGATGATAATTTGAATATTGGCATCTCCCCCATAGTGCTATCAATTTACATGCTGATAAAGACTGCATGTTTCAATGAATGTGAAAGCATGATAGCTCATAATATTATATCTGTTATTATGCTTTATTACTATATTATTTAACAAAATGGCAAACTTTTCATTTTCAAGGTAGTCATGACACTAGAATGCAAAGAACGTAAGAGATTAACTTTTTGGTACTCTGGAGGAATATATGACTTAAGCAGAAACCGACAGTATAATAGACACTACCAGAGTCCATGACAGAGGAAACAGAACAAAACGTCATTTATAAGACTACAATTAAAGTAATACCTCACAACAGGTAAAAAGCTGTTCAAAGTTTTATTTTTCCTAACTAAATTAAGACACTGGTAGGAGTATGAGAATTAAAGATCTGAAGAGTAAACCTTTAGTTTCATTAAAGTGATTTTCAGCTAATAAGATACATATTTACCGATCACCCCAAACGGGTTAAACTTCATTCTACGTAATTCTGTTCAAAACTATAACAATCTAAGCTAAGTAAATCCTAACATGCTAATAATTATATTCTACAATGGATTTAAAGAAAAACTTGATTTCACTGTATTAGGGAGATAAGGCACAATAAACTAGTAGTTTTTCTTTTTTTTTTTAAGGGGGAGAAAGATAATATTCAAGTAGTAGAATTAGGCAAAAAAAAATTTTTTAAACACTCCACTTCTTCCTACTAAATACACTCTAGGAATCAAGGTGAAAGTCAATTTTCAACTGGGCTTAGCCCCAAACAAGTCTCAATTTTTACAAGGAAAAAGGGTATCTAATTCTTGGTTTCTATTCTTCTGGTAGTAACTCAGTAGTTTATATAGCACCTACTTATATGCCAAACAGGCTGAAAAATGCTTTTAAATAATAACTCTAACTTTGTATGTCTACCTCATTATGTTCCAAATGGTGAGTGGGAGAGTAAGCTTTAACCCGGCTTCTCCCCCTTTCTGCAACTTAAGCAACAGATACTCAGATGAAATGGGTAGTTCCAAGTTGGCAGTAGGAGCAGGTTGCAATGCATTACAGGAAAGGGTTGGAGATGAGAGAATTCAACCTGAAATAATGTTTCCTGTGATTATTAACTGATATTTGAAACCGTTGGCCTGAAATTAGAAGACCCCTTTGGTTAGGATAACAAAATTCTTACTACACCACACCCAAACTTCCATATTCAAAGATCTCTCAGCTGCAAAAGTGTTTTGGAATTCATTCATTCATTGATTCATTTAAACTGTGAGGCAGGCAGCTTCTAGTGTGAAATCTCAACCAAACTAGAAATAAAGGAACCCTCTGGGCTTGGAAGACCACTGCTTCCTCCGAAGAAGGAATGCCTATAACCTAAGACTTGGCAAAATTCAAACTCCCGTCATTTTGTCCTTTAAACACCATCAACCTCTTTGAGGCATGAACACTCTGTGAACACTACAGCTGCTCTTTGGGGATATGCGGATCTGCCTAAACAGCAAAAGATAGTTCCACTTAGTATAGTAAGTGTTTTTTTTTTTTAACTTAAGAAACAAATGACCAGGCTTTTTCAAGTTTTATATCTTAATACAAAATGCATTATTCATTCCACTATGGGAGACGGTATAGCATAATGGCTTTGGATTCAGAAGTCTAGGTTTAACCTGTGGCACTCCACACTTGGAGGGACAAATTCCACTTTTGACTGGCTAGGCTAAAAGTTAAGACTATGAAGTCCAACTAAGGAAAAAGTGTATTGAGATTAACCAGAATTCACAAATCACTTCAAATTAAATAGCGGGAAGTATATATATAAATCTTAAGAAGGTTCCATGTACAATTGATTGTGAACTGCTCTCTGGCTCATTTATATATATTTAAGATTGACAAAGAATATTTTCAAATGAAAGAACTGACAACAAGTAAAAGCCTAACCATGAAATCAATTCTCTACCTAGGCATTTCTATTTCGTATTTTACTGCTTCAACATATTTTTTACATTCATTTATTCTTCAATACTTAAATGGACTGGGCTAGGCACTGAGAATAGTGAGCAAGACAGTCTCTAAGTCTGAGGATAAAATGTCTAGCAGGGAAGACAACCGAAACAGAATAACACGCCTCGTCATGTCCCTCACTTTTCAATGACTTTTATCTAACCCACTGTATATATGTAAAGATGAGGGCCACAAACATGTGCAGTTAGTTAAGGGTGAATCACTTAAAATGTAAAACTTTAAAGTATACGTCCAAAAACTTGCAGAAGTTATTTAGGCAAGGTGTCAATAAATGTCATAAGAAATTGAAACTCATCTTTTATGAGTAATAACTTCTATATCTCTAAAAACTGTTGTTTTACATTTGGGTAACCCACACTGAGAATTTTTAAATTAGCAATTAAGCACCTCTTCCCTCAAGCTGAATTTAGCCATAACATCTGATTTAAACAGTAACAATGGCAAAAACTACTTTAAAGCTATTAACCAGAACCTACAAGTAACAAGAAGGCAAGATACCAGTAGTCAGGCTGTTTATTGGCCTAATGATAGACTAAAAGGACGAAGGATCAACAGTGGCGAATGTTTCTGGTAAAATGCTGACTACAAGAAGTTGAAAAAGCAAACTCATCACATTGTACCCATTAAATGAATATGTGCAGTTCTTTGTATGTCAATTATACCTCAATAAAGCTGTTAAAAATAAAAGAAGTTGAGAAAGGGATGAGGAATTTTTAAAATAAAAGAGTTGAGAAAGGGATAAATGACAAACTTTTAAAATCTTCTGATGACATAAAGGTAAGAACCATTTAAAAATTTAAAAAACAAAAAGCAAGATAGACTGGATTAAAGATTAAATTTGGTTCAAAAAGCTAACTATGAAAGAACAGAATGTCCTCCACCAATTCCCCTACCATCCCTGTTCATGTATGCCACTCCTCCTGTCAAGAGGTGGAATTCATTTCCTTTCTCCTGAGTCCCAGTTAACTTTGTTCTCTTGCTTTAACCAACAGAATGTGGTGAAAATGCCTCCTGTTCCAGTTCTAGGCCTAACCCTTAAGAGGACTAGCAACTTCCCCTTTTGCCCTCTTGGAGCCCTAAGCCAGCATTTAAAAAAAAAAAAAAAAAAAAAAAAAAACAACTATCTTTTTAAAAATTTTTTTAAGGTTTTTTTTTCTTTCTTTTTTTCTTAAATTAATTTATTTTATTTTATTTTTGCTGTGTTGGGTCTTCGTTTCTGTGCGAGGGCTAACAGAATGTGGTGAAAATGCCTCCTGTTCCAGTTCTAGGCCTAACCCTTAAGAGGACTAGCAACTTCCCCTTTTGCCCTCTTGGAGCCCTAAGCCAGCATTTAAAAAAAAAAAAAAAAAACAAAAAAACAACTATCTTTTTAAAAATTTTTTTAAGGTTTTTTTTTCTTTCTTTTTTTCTTAAATTAATTTATTTTATTTTATTTTTGCTGTGTTGGGTCTTCGTTTCTGTGCGAGGGCTTTCTCTAGCTGTGGCAAGCGGGGGCCACTCTTCATCGCGGTGCGCGGTCCTCTCTTGTTGCGGAGCATAAAAAAAAAAAAAAAAAAAAACATCTATCTTGCTGGAGAGAAAGGTCAAGTCAGCCCCAGTCATGAAACATGTTTAGTGAAGCCATTTGGATATTTAAGCCCCAGCTGAAAACAGTAATGAGTGACCACAGCCAACACCATGTGAAAAACTGTCCAAAAGAATCCAGACAAGCCAAAGAGTTACAAAACAGAATAAATCACTGTTTTAGTTTTGATCGGTTAGGCAGCAATAGACAACTGAGAAAAATAATAAAAACATCATTTTCAATAATAAACATGCCATTCTTGATACTTAATCACTTTACATGGATTAATTTGATCCTTCCATAACCTTACCTATGAGGTACAAACTACAATTATCGCCATCTCATAGAAGACAACAAATGGCGCCAAGCTCGAAAACCACAGCTAAGTTGTGACGGTACAACTCCAACTAGGCAATCTGACCTGTTCTACAACATTATTCTACGTTTTCTCTGCCCCAGCAGGACGATATGCCTACTAAGAAGGAGAATATGATTCCAAGATATTAATTAGAAATCAAAATGAAGGATGATGATTCAGTTCTACGCTGTGCTGAGGAAACCAAACCTGGAGTATATTGTTCCTTTCTAGAGAAAGCCCCCGCGCAGCAACAAAGACCCAATGCAGCCAAAAATTTAAAAAATAAATAAAATAAATAAATTTATTTTTAAAAAAGTTAAAAAAAAGCCATCAAACCTACCACTTTGATCCATTAAAAGAAAAAAAAAATCCCTGACCATGTTTGAACTTTCACACACTTCTGACTCTCAGATTCTAACAGGACAGCAAACTATTTGTTCAGCAGCATCATGTGATCAGAATTCAGACATTTCAGTAAAAGTGGGGCTAGACGTACATGAGAGATTCTAAAACTTATTGATCCTGTGGTTCCCACAATAGTCTGTGTTCCACATCCTTATTCTTTTCACCAAAACAGAACTTAGGCCACTGAGGAAATGTGACTTGTGCACGTCTCATCCCAGATGGAATCTGAACTATGATCCCTTCTTGTCTTAACACAGGCATTCGAAACATCTGCCCAATGTTCCAGAAACTCAAGATACTTATCGGACCCCTACCCTAAAATAACTCACGATTCCTTAAAGACAAATATTTCCTTTCTTGTGTTGGTTCAACTGTAATTCTTGAACAACCTTATGGCTTTTGACTATATAAGCCCCTGACTCTTTATCTTCCCCAGAACAGAACCCGAATCTGTGTCTCCAGAATTGCAATTCCTAAGACTCCCACAAAGCTCTTTGTTTTGCAGCCTTGATACTGATTATTGATACCAAGGGAAGGGTCTTAAATGGCAGAATCGAGCTCAGCCGTATCTCAACTCCACACCCTAAATATTTACTCTGACTGTCATAAACCTATTTGCTTTTATCCTTTTGGAATCTCCCCCGTTTGCCTGCCCTCTCACATCCCTTTAAACCCCAGCTACAGTCTGTAAACTCAAATCTACATAAATGCAAAAGTCAACCAATATATCTTCTGATTCCATTTTTCATACTACGATTGAGAAAAAGTTGGAAATAACTGTTGATGACAAATTAATCAAGGGACTTCCCTGGCAGTCCAGTGGTTAAGACTCCGGGCTTCTACTGCAGGGGGGGCATGGGTTCGATTCCTTGGCCAGGGAACTAAGACCCCACATGCTGTGTGGCTCACCACCCCCCCAGTGTCCGCCAAAAGTATCAAGTCAGGCTTTGACAAACTGGAGAGTATCCAGGAAAGCAAGCAAGAGTGTTGATGAAAACTGGAAACAGTCATGAAAACTGAAAGAATATGACATGAATGGCTCCAGAAGACAAGACTAGTTAAATTTGGGCAGAGGCAGATTTCTGCTCAGTATGAGAAAGCTTACGAAACAAATTTGGAATAGGCCATCTCGTCAGATAGCAAGTTCTACTCTTCTTACAGAGATTTTCAGAGGAAATGAGAAAAATCACTATTTTTTAGAGGAGATTCACAAATAAGATGTGGTCTCATTCAACTCTAAGATATGGAAGATATAGAGTTCACTGAATTAAGTTAATTGTAACACTACAGAGGTGATTAAGTATGTTAATTTATCAAACTAACCAAAGAGAAATAAAAGTTCAATTTTCCAGATTTAAAAGCCAGAGGAGAAAGGCAAATGTAGGGAGAAGACCATGATGGAAATAAAAACAGGGGAAAAAAAGGAAGCAGCACTTATCAGAAAGCAGCAGTGACAAGAAAAACTGGAGAAGAGAAAATGAAGAGAGGAAAGAACTAATAGCTATTTTCAACATACAAAAACTTCAGAAAATACCCTGCGCTAAGTATACAACTTCCTGTATTTCATTCATGTTGTAGTAGTAAAGTGGAGGTGATGACAACTGTGGGACATTGTGAGAATCTAAATTTAAAAGGAGACATAGCATTAATATAAGGAAAGAAGCAAATGAGGTGTCACAATTTCTACTTATAAAATAATGGTTAGGCTGACTACTGATGAACCTTCCACTTGTAAAATTCTCCATATAACACTGACTTTCTAATCTAAATGTAATTTATAACAGAAAAGGATTTTCAGGTCAAACACAAACTTTAATAACATCTTACACTCAAGCACTTAACTGAGACTACAATGTTAATATTGAGCTGATCTCCATTTTAGCCAGTCAGAGAAAAGAATAACATGAAGGAGCATGTAGCCTGGAGTCAGTACCCACAGCCCGCATGTACATTCCATTGGTAAAAACAGTCACTTGCCTGCATTTAAGAGGGACACTGGGAAATTTGGTCTAGCTGTGTGCACAGGAATTAGAGGGGAGCCTCAGTTTTGTTAAACAGATAGCAGTTTCTGTCACACAACTGATGGAAGCATTTTTTCTTAGTTACTGGTATTGATTATGAATTATTAATATGAAATTGAAAAGAACTAGTGAAAATGGAAAAATGGTATGAAGTTTTTGTAGAAAAAATTAAAAAGCTAAATCTTTTTATAATCACTACCTATATGATTTTTTAAAAATTTTCACATCAGCATTATATGCTAAATATGAACATTAAAATGTTATCACACAACAGGGAGGGAGTAGTTACTTGCCTGAAGAGCAGTTGTACTATATATAGTGTCAATACGGATCTTGCCGAAATAGAATTTGTTTTAGAGATTCACAATAGTTCCCCTCAAGCAGTTTAAAAAAATGTTTTTGATGACAGCTACTGTCTTTTAAAGATAACCATGGCCATTTAAAAATACCTAAAATTAATCTGCTGAATTAGAGTTAATGCATATTCTGACTTTATACAGTAGCCATCCCCATTTAACATTATGTGGGATTGAAAGCATGAAGCCCACATCTGAAATGTCTCTGTAAATGGTTTATAATCCAGAGCTAAATACATGCTATAGCTCTGGAGAGGGCGCTGAACCTTAATCTAACCAATGGATAAATTATGTGGAGCTTGAGATTTTAGAGTTAAAAGATTTTTTTTTTCCTCTACAGCACCATGTACAATTAACCTCTTAGGTTGTAAGAACACTTAAGATATGGGGTCAAGTAATGATTTTTCCCCCAAGCCAGTCAATTTACCCAGGGCAGAATATATTAACAATAGTTTCTAGCACGTGCTTGATCCAAAGATGGTCTACATAACATCAATGCTTTGACTCTGGAGTGGATTAACATTAAGGAACCACACAAACTGACAGGTTATCTAGTTCTGACTGCCCTTCTTGAGCTAGGTTCAACCTGCCCCCACTAGGAATTTCAGTAAACATTCAATTCTAACTGTGGTCAAATATTTCTAATAAAAAGTTTGTAAACTGAAAATCCATCTCTATTCTAGTGATATACCTCTCTCACTGTCCTTTAATATGATTACAGCTGGAAATTAAGAAGAGTAAAATATCAAATCTGTAGGAACAATCAAGACTATAAACTATCTAAAACACCAAAACTGCAGCCTGAGCTGGTGGCAAGGCCCTAATCTCTGGGCATCCAAGCATTTCTTGGAGCAACAGATTGGTGTAATAGAAACAGTATAAACTAAAATCAGAAAGACCTTAAATCCCACTCTCATCAATTTTGAGATCTCAGGCAAGTTAATCTCTCAGAGTCTTAGTTTTCTCATCTATTAAAGAATTAAATGAAATTTAATTTTATAAAATGATTTTTTAAATAAAAAACATATTTACAAATGATTAAAATGAAAATCTACTTCAAAAGGCCACTACGAGGTCTAAATGAGAGTGTAGTTTATATAAACAGGAAAGCACCAATCACAGCTCCTAAAAGAGTAGGTACTCTACTCAGTTAGATGTAAATGTAAGACATGGGGATCTTGACAACCAAAAAATCTGCTTTAGTGCACTTGTACTCTCAACTTTAGTACTTCAGTTCAGGTTCCATAATCAAAAATTTGTGTATCTAATAAGAGTGGTGAAATAATGCACAAAAAAACTTTCATTTAAAAACACAAGATTAAAGAGGGTGGGGACAGGCTTCGCTCTGGGCTTTCCCACCTGGTTTTGTGGTGCCTCCTGAAGGTTCTGATGAAGGAATAAACTGAAGTAATTACAGCAAAACAAAAACAAAAACAAACCTACAGGATTAAATTATATCAAAGTACATAAGATAAAGGAAACATTTTCTGTTAGTACTTGTTCTTTTTACAGCAGACTTGTAAAAGGCACAAGCTTACACTGCTTACTACCTATGTTCAAATCCCAGTTCACTGCTTACTAGCTATGTCAACTTGACGAAGTTCTGAAATTTCTCTGGGCCTCAGGTTTCTCATCTGTAAAAGAGACAGAAAATAGGTGTGACCTCATGAATCTCCCCCCAGCAGGACTCCCAGGGGTCCACAGATCACTCTAAGAACTGCTGACTGACTTAAAGTAATCTGTACCATTCACCTTTCAATATACCCAGCTCTAACACTATGTTCTCCCTCAAGCCAATTCTCAAAAATATTCAGTTTAGTCTACATTTTCTGTACCTCCCAGGTCTGAAGAGCTTTCAACTGAAGGAAAAACAAAAGGAAATATCCCATTTTCTGTCAATATCAACAATGGACTAGCTAAATAAATTGTTACACTCATCAAACACTATACCGACGTTAAAAAGAATGCGGTACATGCCAGTATGGAATGAAGCATAAGATACACATCAAAGTGTGTGGGTTCAACTATGATCCTACCTGTGTATATTCTTCAAGGACAGAACTGTTTGCGTGGGCACTGCAAGTTCCCAGGAGGATACAAAAAAGATTAGACATTACCTCTGAGGAAGTGGGATGACATCAGAAGAGTTTTGTTTTTTGAACTTTATGTCCTATGCTCCGCAACATGTTATCCAGAGCAAGTGTAATTTAAAATAATTATGACTTTGCACCTTTGACTTTTCACATACGTATTCTTAATCTACTTATAGGCTCCTTAAAGACAAACGTTTTGCACATATTAGGCACTCAAACATCAAATCCCCAGGCCGAATTTGTAGACTAATTTGAACTGCTTCATTTAAATACAGCAGAGGAAACTTAGAACAATCTTAAAGGAAAAAAGCCTAACATCAAGACTATCAAAAGTTCATCATCTTACCAAACTTCTAAATATATAGTTAAGATAAAATGTAGTAAAAATTGAGGTTGATATTGTAGGTTAGATAATGAATATTTTGCTCAAAAAGGAACAATGTTCTGCTTCTTTAAAGACCTAGAAATTGCTCAAAAATGACAGGTGTTTGGATGCTGTACTAAGCACATATATTCAGAAACAGCAGCCAAAGGGCAGCCAAAGCATATCCTAATATGCTTTCAGGACCCTTGGATAAGCACCAGGTACTATGTAATGCCTCTGGAGGGGGCAACCAAGGGAGACAACTACAAAGCTTCACCAGAGATAGGGTGGGAGGACAGTTCGAAGCAGCAAGGTAGAGTAAATTTTTTTTGCAAGTCAGGACACCTAGATTTTGGTACAACTCTGCCACCAAGAGGAGTGATGGGAGTTTCAAACACAAAATCATGACACCTCCTCATTCGATTTTCTTGTGTTTCACAGTAGCATTCATTTCAAAACCTTCCTTCTGAATTTCACCCCAGGAAAGCTTCTCTAACGCACTGAACACGTCCCGCCCACCACCACTATTCCTCACTTGTCCTTTCCTTTTTTTCTTAAATGGGAATCCGACAATGTAGAGAGTAAGGGTCCTTAGACTAAACTTTAAAAAATTAACAAGAACTCATTGTAAACCATTTATATATTTATTTCAGCCCTAAAGAATGACCACCTGCCACTATGCAAATTAAATCACTGGGCTAGTGGCTGTGATTTAGCTTGTCAATTAGAATACATGAAGCCAATTAATGAAAATGTATTTCAAAGGAAAATCACAAGTTATAGAGCTGGGATTTTTCCCCCTTTCAAAAGAGTAATCCATTCATTATAAAATTGCATAACCCATTTAAAAAGGACTTTGGCAAACTATATTTAGTTCTAACCTTTGATAAAGTAACCATACTTATGGGGCATCTATCTTAAAAAAAAAAATTGATACTTTTGCACCACAGGGTGTTTTTAGAAGTCCTCCCTGCTGTTTAAATTAGAAAACATAATGTCCTACCTAAATATAATGGTTCGGTAACAGAACGACATGTGTCTCCTAATATGCACCAAGGAGGGCACAATATCATTTCCAGGAATTCTTCCCCAAAATGCACAATCTGAGTTTACTCATGAGGGATCACCAGACAAATCCAAATTGAGGGACATTCTACAAAACAACTGGCCAGTACTTTTGAAAAAAGTGGCAAAAGGCAAGGACTGAAAAACTGATCCAGATTAAAGAAGAGTAAGGAGACGTGACAATGAAATGCAAACTGTGATCCTGGATTGAATTCTGGACCAGAATTAGACAATTATAGTGGTATAATTTGTAACTGCTATAGGCTATATAATAGTTTATTTTATCCATTATTTTATTAATTTATTGATTTTGATCATTATATTGTAGTTACACATGTTAACATTTGGGGAATCAGGTAAAGGATATATGGGAAAATTTGAACTTATTTCAAAATAAAAAGTTAAAAAATAAATGGTTAGAAAGGCAGTTTAATTACCATATGTAGAAGCAGCTATTTTCACTTTTGGTTACTTAATATTACACTTATATAAAAGTAAGTTTTAAAGAAAAACCTTCTAAATAGTGACTATTTCTAGGGGACTTCCCTGGTGGGGCAGTGGTTAAGAATCCGCCTGCCAGTGCAGGGGACACGGGTTCAAGCCCTGATCCGGGAAGATCCCCACATGTGGCAGAGCAACTAAGCCCGTGTGCCGTAACTACTGAGCCTGCGCTCTAGAGCCCACTGAGCCACAACTACTGATCCTGCACGCCTAGAGTCTGTCCTCCACAACAAGAGAAGCCACCGCAATAAGCCCGTGCACCGCAACGAAGAGTAGCCCCCGCTTGCTGTAACTAGACAAAGCCTGTGCACATCAACGAAGATGCAGTGCAGCCAAAAATAAATAATTTTTTTAAAGTGATTTTAAAAAAAAGTGACTATTTCTGGAAGACAGCATTATCAGTGAGTTCTGCTCTCCACTCTTATACCCTTTATGTGCTCATCTGTGTTTTTCAAATTTCCTTATTAGGCTGGTAAAACTTGTATTTAGGAGAAAAAAAGTCACAAAAATAAGTGATGCGTTTGCAAATTAAAATGAGGGGTGGAGAGGAGGTTCCCACTTTGTCTTGGAGAGTATTCCAACAATTGGTTATACTGTTAAATTTAATTTCCATTAATTAATATACATTAAAAAGTCACTACACAAACAGCAAATAGTCCCAGAATAATAAAGCAAAAGAATCAACCTCTAATGAGACATTTACGGACTGCAATTTGAAAACATAGGGCAAGTGTCTCCTTTGACTTGATTTCACCAGATGTGTGCATGGGGAAGACCAAGCCTCTACAACCCACTGCTCTGTTTTAGACTGTACTATCATGGCCCTCTTCCCTGAACACAAAGGAAAAGAGGCCAGGATATAGATAGTATGCTTTCATACCAATCAGGCACAAAAACTGCCAATGGCTAAAAGGGAAAAGGTGCCAAGAACTTGAGGCACAAGGCCCTCAAGTATGATTCTTGCTATTTTCCTTTTAAGTACAGAACCCTAAAATATAGTCTAAAACTAAAGCCATCACTTTTAATGAAATTAAACAAAGTGGTAATTTTTCCAGTTACAAGATGGGATTTAACCTTCTCTAAAAAACACTTCTAACTTCTCTAATGTCCAACTCATTAAACAACTCAAATACATGAAATTCCAATGCAACAAAAATTGGGCACTCCTCGTAAATTAAATGCAACAGGATCTCTCCTAGATTAACAAACATGCATACAGGTCATGCAACTGGACAAAGTCTTATTTTGCTTCAGCTTCTTGATCTGTGAAAATGAAAAAGCTAGGGTAGATGCTCCTTCAAGCCCCAAATCCAATGATTCTATAAAATTCACCTCCCAATTTATTATTCAATTAAAAAACTCAAAAGCCCCACAAATGTCATTTTAAATAATATCCTCAATATGAAGTTTAATTCAAATTCTATAGCACAACCTAGAAGTTCACAATTCTGGTCCTGCACAATTCCCTTGTGCACAGAGAATTTTCCCAGAACTTTCACTTTATTCTGTAGAGCCCCTGAGACTTTTATCATTCCTAAAGTCTCAAAATTCTAAAAGGCAAGCAGCTATTTTCATTGCAACGAAGGCCCATCAATTTAGAAATTATTCTCTTACTCCCTCTTGTGGCTGCACTGCTTTCCTTTCTTTCAATTGCAACTCCACCAGCTGCTCCCGAAAGTGCTCCACCGAAACTGCTAATGAATTAGATGGTGTCAAGAACTAATTTGGTACGTATTTGAAGACTTTCTGTGTAATGTTGGCACACAGTAAAATTTTAGGTGTTCTATAAATGATAAAGTCATATAGATATGAAGGGACAGAGCTTCTTAACTTCAAGGATGGAATCATAGAGGACTCTGACCAGTCACTTAACTGAATGCATTTTCCACTAGTAAGAAATAGATGGCAAATCTGTACCATCTAACTTTTAAAATAGCAACAAGGAATTTGATAAAGCCAAGATATATTATTCTCTGGTGTTTAAGGAATGTTGAAACCAGCCTAAAATTTCATTTTAATTCCTGTTAAAAAGCCAGAGTAGTTTGGCTCCCTGATTCTTACCAAAAATGAAACAAAAGACAACCACATAAAAACTCAATGCTGATAGAAAGCCTGGAGTGTTCTAAAATGTTTTTTTTGAAAATTAGTGTTTTAGTCATATTCGAAATGTACCTCCTAAAGATTAAAAGATGGTGAAAAGTACCAAAAAGAAATTATTGAGCATTGAGTGATAACTGCTAAAACTGTCTGACACTAGGGGGCTTTCCTTCTCCCCTTCCCCAGAGCCTTTCTCAGAGCTAGCATTAATGCTGACCTACTTGGGTTGAAGCTTCTCACCAATCAAGGCCCCATTTCCCAATATTTCCATCACAAAGTACTTTTTGTTTTAAAAACCTCATTTTTTATAGTGTTTTTTAAAACTTGCACATGCACATTGTGTGTTGTGTGTAATTCCTTAGTGGGACCAGATTATCAGCCACTTTTAAAAAAGAAGGTTGAAGACCAGCTCTTCTGAATTTGACCAACACACAGTACTTTCCCCTCTAGGTTGTTGAGATTCTTTTTATGAGCAGAGGCTTTTTATATTTATTATGTTTTTCTTTATGCACAGGGCTTATAAAGTAGCAAGTAATCAATAAATATTAAATTTAAAGTTTAAGCAGTTTATTAAAATTCTCTTAAATTTAATCCAAAATTAATAAATCAAGCCACAATGAAGTGATATCAAAGAAGCACAAAAGAAGGTAAGCAGTATATTTGCTATCTACTATTACCACGGGGATGTATTAACTCTATATAAAATATCCTAGAGGTAGATGCTATTATTATTTCCATTTTGCAGATGTGGAAATAAGAGTCACAGAGATGTAATACCTGCCCAGAGTCATAAAATGAATTTTAAAAATTCAAACACCAAAAGTCTGCATAGTCTGTGCTAGGTTGTATCACCCCTTTAAAGTAAAGCAGCACACATTATAGTTTATTTTTATTTTTTTTTATAGTTTATTTTTTAGAAATATTCATAAGATTATTCTTCAAGTCTTATCCCTATGATCCAATTAAATTTAAGTCTGATGATAATCCTGTCTTATCAGATGGAAACTATCAAATGGGAAACCGAAGGGAAAAGTCATTACTGTTAACAAAGTCTTATGATCCGTTTGATGTCATTTCCAAACATCTTCTAAACACCATAGTAAAATACTCATCAAATTACTGACTTGAGAATTTGCCTGTTCTAAGAATACTACTGCCTACCTATACACTGTCCTCAACTGTCAATTTCCCAGAATCACATTTTAAAGGTAACGTGTTTTGAGTAGGATTTTCATCACGTTTCCCTTGGTTGAATGTGGTCCAAGTATTCCTTTGAAATTCTGGGCAATGGTGTTTAATGTATGTTGTTTTAAGGGGCAAAAATAATTATGAGTTAAAAATTCATGAGTCTTGGATCAACAAGAGAAGTAGGTCTTTCTCAGAAAAGCATTTGTATTTAATCACTTAGATGAGAAACATTCAACTCACCACTGGGTTCCCTGGTAATACCGCTAATTTTAAAAAACTTGTAGATCCTGGAACTTGTTTGCGAAATGGAAGTTAGCCTCCACTAAAACATTTCTAACTTCTCTAATGATGTCCAACTCATTAAGCAATTCAAATAAATGAAATTCCAATACTACAAAAACTGCACCTTTTCTAGGTTTTAAAAGAATGAACATGCATACAAGTCAACCAATTGGACAAAGTCTTAGTTTGACTTACTTAACTCTATAGATAAACATTTGACCAACTGTCATTACATTCTTACTTTGCCATCCTACCTGTAGTTAATACCATCGTAACCGTATTTTTATTTGGGGGAGAAGGGAAGAAAACTCACAAATTCTGTCAAAAGAAAGAAAAAGCTTATATGCTGAAACCTTTTAGTTATCTATTCCAATACAAACAAACATGAATGTGCCATACAACAGGACCATACTGGTAGAAGTCAGATATATTCAACCATGCTTTGTTGCCCCCAAGATCCACACTATAGCAAGCTAATGTCAACAGAAAAACATTAGTGAAATCTGCCAAGATATAAGACTATTTTATACTTCATCACTACTTATGTCACATTATACCTTACCAGAAAATGCAAAATTATATCAGTGACAAACGACAACTGCTACTGCATAGCAATTTTTACAGATACAAGTTTTTCATCATTATAGGGAAACGCTCACTAGAGAATAAAGGAGAATGACCTGTTGCAAAGAAATGTACTTAGTACAATGGGAACTGATAAGAATGTGGCGCTAAGCATGCCATTTCTCCCAAGCCAAATTCAAATTTGTGCCACCTAAATATTAAGCGTATCATTCCTTCAGCATACTTTACATATTAAATACCACACATGTCAATGGTCCTGTTTTTAAGGGGAATAAAGAAATAGAGCCAATCTTCTTAAGTTCAAAAACAACATGGATATCAAAATTAAAATAAGTTACAGGGCTTCCCTGGCGGCACAGTGGTTGAGAGTCCGCCTGCCGATGCAGGGGACGCGGGTTTGTGCCCGGGTCCGGGAAGATCCCACATGCTGCGGAGCAGCTGGGCCCGTAAGCCATGGCGCTAAGCCTGTGTGTCCGGAGCTCCGCAACGGGAGAGGCCACAACAGTGAGAGGCTCGCGTACCTCAAAATAAATAAATAAATAAGTTACAAATCAGATTAATGAAACCCTCAGGAAACCCTCGGGCCATAAAGATGGGAATTAGCAATGGCTTGTGTCAGGGAAAGTAAGAAGACCAAACTAGAGCTGAAGGCGTTATAGAGGGTATTCTGGCAAAGATGGAGCAAATGAACAGAAGGAAAGCATTGTTTTATAAAAGGGTAAGAAGAGTTAAGAGCTGTCTGTATATAGCATAGAACCGGGAAAAGAACAGTAAAGATAGCAAGTCCAAGTGAATGACCACCACTAGCTGTAAAAGGTTTACAATTTAGCTTCTGTCCATTACAATTAGGTCAAGTTTACCCTTCCTCACACCATCACTTTCTTGCCAATATGCTTCTGAGTGGGAGACTAAGGGGTAGAACTACTACTAGCTAGTACAATGGCAATGGCAAATAATCCTGGATACTACCCACAGGAGTGCATCATACAAATGAGTATCAACAATGTAAAGGGTTGAGAACCTATGATGTAGGCAACACAGCAATAACTTGCAATCAGAAAATGAAGTCAAAGTTGAGTCCAAGATGTCATTTTGATTAAGTCTAGAAAATGTGCTAAAAATTAAGAGGTTAGAAAGGACAGGTAGTTTCAAAAGGAAGATGAACTCTTGCTTGTAGCACGCTGAAATTGACAGCAATTCTAAATCCTCTAAAGAGCAGTGTTTATTCTCAATGTAAAACCATAATAAAGAAAAGAGCTATGGAAACCAGGATGAAATCACAAGAGGAATATCTCAGGAATTCTAGAAAAAAAAATTCTAATGCTATTAGAATTGCAATGGACTACATTAAGTTTTTAACTTAGCTGACATCAGAACACCCATAATTTTGACTTTTAAAAAATTTCTCATACACACAAATGTTCTTCAATATAAATGTGTCAAAGATCACCTATTTTGGAATAAAAAACTTGTGGTCAAATTAATCTAAATGGTCCAATAACATTTAATATTATAAATGAAGAACTATTTCACATACTGGGCTCCCTCTATGTGGTAGAACCAGTCATCAGATATGAAAATAGGTAATATATTCATGGGGGAAAAAAAAAAACCCTATGTCTTTCACAGGTTAAAGCCCCAATTCCAAAAAAAAAAAACCCAAGGTTAATATATGAATGTGATAAACTATGATGGAGGGCACTGAGAATCTATTTCTGACATTAGTAAAAGGAGAAAGTTAGTCCAAAGAACAGAATTGGATGATCAGAAATCCAAAAAAATGGTCAAATCAAAGGCTCTGATTTTCTTTATAAGAGCAGAATTATTTTTGCATGTCTATCAACACACCTTGTTGTTGGCAAAATCTGGTGTCACTTCCTTTGCCTGTTTCATACAGCCATTAAGTCCCACATTCCTTAATTTATAACATAGTAGACCCTTCATGATCTAACCAGTACCCCCTCTCTCTCCTAATCTCTTGCAGAATTATTGGAAAAGGCTTTTAGATAAAGCAATGTTCCCACCTACTGTTCTGATAGAATGAACCATCACTTAATTTGCTGGATTAACCAAATCCTACTTACCTAATAGACTGGCTTTACATTAGGCCTTTCATTCCTAAGTAAACATCAATCATGCCCATGACTTTGGGCTAAATACTTCAGATAAGTTTTTCGGCTACTCTCTGGAACTCCCTTCAGCTTCTATCAGCAGTTATATCCTTATTAAGAGTCCCATATTTGTTTCCCGAACTATGCCATTATACTTGGCTATAATTACTTAAAATGGTATGTTACTTAAGTGTTATGAAATATAAGTATGAAAAGAAGTGTTCCTATGAAAACTAAGCTGAATGCGCCAAACGACTAGTTTTTAAAGGAGAGTCACACACTCAATCACACACACACACACACACACACACACACACGCACACCACTTGGGTTATTCAAACTAAAAGATTAGAAAAATTGCATATTTCTAGGATTATGAACTGATTATTCTTCTAGCTTTCAAGTTCTAACTCTGCTATGCAAACTCAAACAGCATTTTGTAAAGGATGCATCTATTTTAGGGGTGTCTAGTAAATTATTTCCAAACTGTGGATCTATGCATATTCAAAGGTCTTAGCTCCACATTAGCAATGGGCAAATGAACATACACATCTGTTTTAATTGAAAATAAATGTTTAGACCAAGTATGAACACATACTTGAACCACTTTCCAATTAAACAACTAACTTGGGTCTTCCTACTGTACCACTATTGAGGTGTTACCAGTAAGATTTCTTTACTGATAAAGTTGGGTTTTTAGAAGAAAAAATGAAAAGCAAAATTATTCTCCATACGCTATTACAACTCTAAGGTAGCTTTATTTTCCCTCCTTTCTAATTCAAAAGCCTCTGCTAGGGCTGAATACAATTTCTTCCTCTTTCTTGGGCAGATCAGATGCATAAGCATGCATGTTCCTCCTCTACTTTAAGATTTTACTCAGGTTTTTTTTTTTTTTTTTTTTTGCGGTACGCGGGCCTCTCACTGTTGTGGCCTCTCCCGTTGCGGAGCACAGGCTCTGGACGCGCAGGCTCAGCGGCCACGGCTCACGGGCCCAGCCGCTCTGCGGCATGTGGGATCCTCCCGGACCGGGGCACGGACCCGTGTCCCCTGCATGGGCAGGTGGACTCCCAACCACTGCGCCACCAGGGAAGCCCATTACTCAGGTTTTTTGCTTTAAGTCCAATTTTGAATCCTTTCATCTTTTCCTCTTAGTTCACTTTTAACTATCTTCACAGCTCATCTAATCACTAAACATCTCCAGGTCATCTATATCTCCTCTTAGAACAGGCAGGAAAGACTTCATTCTTATCTAAGTATTGCTACGCCAAAAAAGGACAGGTAACCTGTTGCTCTTGATCAAGCTGTTATTCTTCCCCTTCCCACCAAATGGCAAACATCTACCTCTCCTTTCTTTGTTCCTTTATTTTCTTTCATTTACACTTCACACACCTCAGACTTCCCAAATATACAATACCTCACCAGGGTCAATGTTTAATGGTTATCATGAAAACTCTTTTAAAAAGACCACTGAATTTTATTCCCCAAAAGACTATCAAATGTACTCCTTCCTGGAAGGGACTGCTGCTATCTGCTATGTCACATAAGGTCTTTGTACTCTGAAACATACCAAAAGCAGTTATTGACAAAAACATGTAAATATATACAGTAGTGAAAATGAATATAACACTGCAGAAGTCTTCTGAGAAGCCCTTATTCCAATAAGTGAACTGCCTAGTAATTTTCAACTTAAAACTCTATATAGCAGTTTTTAAAGCCTAAGACACATATTAACACATTATTGACCGGGGGATTTCTGCAGAAACTAACGCCTGTGGCCAAAATCTGTCTCTGGTCAAAAATGTGTTAACATATTCAGACTAGGAAGGACCCAAAGCTGCCTGGTTTCCTAGCTTGCTCCTGCTTAATGGCAGTTCTATGAGCTGGAGATAAAACCCAGCGCCCAGCAACCACACCTTGAAAACCACACCTTAAAAATGTAGAGAAGCATAATAAAATGGAACGCAGTCAAGTTAACTGAATCACACAACTACTGTTGCCAGCTGTTACAAATGGCAGACTTGTGATTTTACTGATTTGTGAAAGGAAGCCATTCTTTACCTTATACCAGTGGCTTTCAATTTTTAAATGAAACCTTTGAAAATTTGCTAGCCAGTACAGGCCCTCTGCCCTAGAAAAATACACAGTTTTTAAGGCTTCTTGGATCTTTTAATTCCCATTCTTGGACTCCTGAGTTAAGAGACCTCTATATTATTAGAGGCAGGTTTGTACTATTGTCACTGCTTTAAACAGAAGCCCAAAACTGAGATAAATTGGGGCACTAAGAGTACCTGATTTTCTTTCTCCACAACAACCCTATGGGGTAGATATTATTCCTATTTAATTGAGCTCAGTTTTCTCTGAGGGGTGGAAGATTTCTTTAGGCCACTCGGCTATTCAATGGTAAAAAGTTGGTTTGACTCAAAACCTGGAGCTCTTTTTACAACACTACATTCTTCTTTGAGTTTGAATTAGGTTCAATCTAGTATGCATATCCTCATTTCATTTTCCACTTCATCATGTTCAAGATAAAGTACCCAATTTTTTGGCTTCTTGTGAGTTTAGACAGAAGAGGTGTTGATCCCCTCCCCCACGAACGCGAGAGCTTTTGGTCTAAGATCTGGTAGAAAAGGCAGACTACATTAGTTCACAATTTAACGTCACAAGGAAGAAAACTGCAAATTTTTTGGCATAAAGAGAAGTCCATGTTGTGAAGAATAAAGCCAGTGACCATTTTCCACAGTAATGCTCTAAAACTTTTGTCCAAAGTAACATGTTCCCTGCTCTTTCTCTGCTTAAGTAAATGGTATAAATTAAGCAAACACTTGATAAAGTGCCCATTAACCAGAATGGCGGTAACCTAATAATGGACTAAAGAGCTCTTCAGAAGGACTTTGAACCGTGGAGGTTAGTTCCCCCTAGTAGGAAGAAAGAGAATATTTTCTTAGCCAGTATGATACAGGTACTCAATAGAACAATGAAGTCTGGTTCATCACTGATGTCACCAGCCAATAATGTTAATTCTGAAAAGGAATTACCTGCTTGTTTTCCTCAAATTAAAAGTCAAAGTTCAGAAAAAAAACTAGAGTAATAAAAATTATAACTGGTTATATTTTTATAAGTAAGACATTGAGATATAATTAAGCACACTTTTATTAATCATCAAGTAAATCAGTTCTAACAATTATTTTCTCTAGGAGAAATAACAGTTCTGCTATATTTTACTCTTCCATTTTACTAAAAAGGGGAAAAGGAATTTTATGCAAGATGTTTCCAGAGTCAACATGACCTGCCTGAAAAAAAGATGACAGGGAAAGAAAGAAGCCTGCCTGTAACGAATCACAGTATCTGTAAATATCGTATTTTCCCAAGTTGAAACAGAAAAGGCCTTGGAAAATTAGCAGTGCTGCTGACCTAGTTCTATTATCCTCTCTTCCAAAAGAAGCCTTTTCGCTCATTTACTTAACAAATACTTGAGTATCTACTATATGTTAAGAGGCATGAGCCATGCAAAGATCACTACTGGAGATTTACTTTAGAAAAGACTAAGGCTGGAAGCAAAAGCTTGTTTAGGATTCTGAGTCTTCTGTATAATAAAGGAATTAAACTTTCATTTATCTATACTTTCGAAGTGGAAATTTCGTTTAGACTCGGTAAGAAGCCAGTGCTATTCTGAAGGAGAACATGGGTAGTGACCAGTATGAAACCCCCTTAATAATCATAACAAGGAGAAGCTATTTAGAGATTAATCCAGTTATTCTCACCCACGGATCCTATTCTTTTTCCTTGATAAGGAAACCAAAGGGAGGTAAAGTTAAAACTGCTATAGTCTTTTCCTAGGAAAATCCTCACAATGACAGGACCTTTTATACTTCTTGTGTGGAAAACATGCAAATACCTACCTGGAATCTCAAATAAGCTGTAAGTAGAGGGTAAATGTTACTGCGTCCCCCATTTATTCCTAAAATTGACTTTTGTCTTAAGGGAAATTATAACTTGTAGCAAACTCTTTGAAACCAAAATAAAAATTATTTGATCTATTAGGTGTAATAATTGGAGGAAAAACATCAGAGCGAACAAAACTCAGTAACGTACACAGGTACTAATCAGTAAACAGAGCAAGGTGGGAAAAGCCTGACATGTTTTTTATTATAGGAAAACATCGTATTTTCAAATTTTAAATATTCTTATTACCTTAGCAAACCGCAAGATGAGCATTTGTCATTTAGTATCAATAAAAGCCAGAACTCCCTTCTCATCTCAGAAATGAATGATAGCTATCAATGTAAAGATTTCAAGTAAGCAATCAAAAACAAACCACACACAAGACAGATACCACACAAGAAGGCTGGCGCCCACGTTAAGATAAAAAATATTATTGTTCTTTAAAAAGATAGCCTAAAGAAAATCATCATTTAAGAAAAATACTCATAATTTAGGAACTGAAGATATTCCATTAGTCTCAGACTAGTATAAAGGAATCATAATACCATTATAACTTTAACAAAAACTCCAAACCCCACAACGTGAGAAATAATCCTATATCGCTCGTTATAGTAGTTCTTCCATAAACAAGGTTCAAATAATTAAGTAGTGCAGCTGGATTTTCAGAGGAATTGGGATACTGCATCCCTCTATATACCAGAGCCCTGCCATACTGAGACCCAATGTGTAACCTGTAGTCCTGAAATACAAGAGAAATCATTTAGTAAAACCCACCTCAAATATTATTCCAAAAACTCATGGTTCATTAAAAGGGGAAAGTATTAGTGTATATAAGTTGTTATATGCTAAATGGTTGGATCTTCTACCAATTTATCCTCAGATTTTAACTTTTCTGCCACAGAAAATCACCATTTGTAAGAACATTTTAAAATTAACCAAAATGTAATGTTCAATTCTTTTAAGCTATTTAGAGAAGCAGTGCTTCAACAAGTAGATACTGAATACTTAAAATACTTCTTGAACGAACCTGGAAAAATCAAGCTTGAGTTTTTCATAATCTTTTATTGTGGTTGTCAGTGTTCAAAGTTGAGACCTCCAACACTTAAACGCAGGAAGAGGCAAAAGCAACTGTGAAGCCAGTTTTCCGCATGGCTGACTCATTGCATTAACATTATAGTGGCTAATCCAGGGAAGGCTACTAAGTCTACAGTGAGTCTCCTATTACATCGCACCTAAAACAGGGTATGTAAAATTCCTGCATCCATATACGTACTTTAAAGAAAATCAGCTCTAGAACTACTACAAATATTCTAACCATAACTGAAACGATATACAATTACTTTACCTTTTCAATTAGAACAAAAAACACTACTAATCTATTTGAACTGATTGATAATCATCTTTGCATTTACCTTATACAACTGTTTTAACATCTTTTAGTAATGACACCCTGAAAGACTTGGAAATCTAGAACACCCCATTTGCAAAAGGAAAGGAAAAACCAAAGAAAGAAAAAGTTGAGAGTAACCTAACTGATATGCATTACAGGAACTCTATATCATAGCGACGCTAAACTGAATGGTTTGATTCTCACCAGTACATCATTGCAGATATCTCTTAGCTCGGTCTCAATTTTCTCTCTGTATTCTCGAGCCATCTGCTGTTTTTTCTCAGCACCTTCCGTCTTTTGCTCAATACTTGAGACGACCCTCCAAGATGACCTACGGGCTCCTACAACATTTTTATAAGCAACTGAGAGAAGATTCCTCTCCTCATTGGATAATTCAGCTCCTTGCTCAGTTACAGACTTCATGCAGGCCGCCATGTCGTCATACCGCTCAGCCTGCTCGGCCAGTTTGGCCTTCTGCACCAGCTCATTTTTATCCATGACTGGATGTTCTGCCGGGGAAAAAAAAAGAAAAGTAGCATTTAGATATTTTTTTCCATTAAAACAAACAGACTGAAAATTATACCTTTTGTAAACAAGCTATGTTAACACCTTAAACCTAATTACCTATGGAAGATTCTTTACATGAGAAATTTAATGCAGCCTCACAAAAGAATGCTAACAAAAAAAATACTGGCATGCTCAGCATGCAGAGGGCACGTTTAAAGCCATTAACACTGGTTTAGCAAAACTAAAATTGCATTACCTCATCTTTGTTCAGGATCCTTATTTCACATAAGGTTAAAGCACATTCACCAAGAGGCGGCCTTAAAAACCAACCGTTATCTTACTTGGTCAAAATCTCAACTCCAGTTTCAAATATCACTAAATAATCCAAAATTAAGCAGCTTTTAGTGAAAACACCACCTATGAAGAACATTACACTATCACACTCCCAGAATCACGATACCTGTCAGTTGAATGTAACTCATGTCCTTTTACTTTGGTAATAGCTACTCTTGTCAGGAGTGTTTAAATTTTAGTTGGTATCCCCCCCCACCCCAAGTCCACTGATCTTTGCAACAGCTGATCGTAGCATGCCAATTTTCTGGGAGAAACGACCAAACTGCTTGTTTTAATATATTGTGCATGTAAAACCACCACCAAGGATCAATACATAACTGACCCTAAGGCTTCATTTATCTGTACCTTGTTATATGCACACAGGCTTAAAAAATAACACCCATGAATCCTGGAACTTCGATTCTTACTATCTGCGAGCACTAAAATGTATCTATTAAGTGCTTCCCGGCGTCACCAGTGTTTCTGATGTCACTGTTCAGTTTAAATGCAGCATTACTGCATTGTTCCTAGTAGTCAAAATTTAATTGAATACATTATCACCCGAGCTGCCCTTATATCGTAACTTCCTAATTCTTTCTCATTTTAAAGCTCCTTCGACTTTTCAATTTCCCCCGTTTTACTATTCCTTAATATATCCTTTTGAAAGGTCCTAAAGCAGCACAGAAAGATACTAACCCATACAGTGGTCCCACAGGGTACAGGATTTATGATGAACAGAAGAGTCACTGTCATTCACTACGGGAAATGACTCCCTTTCTTTACCTTCCCAGGGAAATCCCACAATACTTTTTGTTTCAAAAAACCAAATCGTCACAGGTCCTCTGTGTTTGAACAAGCAATTAGCGAGCTTGAATGGGAACTAGACTGTTTCAATGCGAAAACTAAAATTCGTGATCGCATAACCTCCCCACCCCCCTCTTCTTGAAATTACCAATTTCTCCCCTCTTCTTGAAATTACTAATTTCTCCCCTAGGAACTCAAAAATGCTCTCGGACTAACGCTGCTTCTAATGAAAATTATCTAAGACCAGTACAAAGGTTTCTCTCCCCAACCCCTCGGGTACAAGCGGGAAATGGATTAGGTTTCTCAGAATAACCAGCGCTCCAAGGACTGGCCGCACCCATTTAACCCTTAGCCGGCCTAAGACGTCGAGGTGGGTGAAAAGAAAACGGGCCGACTGCGACTTTAAAGTGCAAACCCTTCCGTCCGCGCCATCCGCAACCCCCCTCCTTGGCTCCGCCCAAGCTGGTGCCTCCGCTCGGTCCCCGAGTCTCCCTCTTTGTCATGGCGGATCTGTGTCAAGGAGTCCAACCTACTGCCGAGTGTTAATTCCCCCACCGGGGCCGGAGGGAGGAGCCGCACGCCCCCGCCCGAGCCGGGGAGGGGGAGCCGCCCGCGCCGAGGGCACCGACGCCAGCGCCGCCCGCAGAAGCGGAACCAGACGGGCCGGCCGCGGACACACCCCACTCTCCCACCGGCGTCCGTCCGCCACCGGCCACCGCGGGTGCTCACTTAGTCTACGGGGACCCGACAGCTGCGGCAGGTGGGGGAGGGGCGAGCCACACCCAGGCGAGCAGGGCCACCGCCGGCTGTTATGCTCTGGCTCACCCGCCCCGCAGAGCGGGGTCCCCGTCTACACACCCAGACCAGGACCCTTCAGTTCCAGCCCCCGCGGGAACGAGCGAGACGCGCGGCCCACCGTCTTCCCCATCCTCATCCCTACCTGGGCTTCCAGCCCCTCTCCACCCGGACATAGAAAGCCAGCCCATCCCCCACCCCGCCAGGAATATTCAAGTCCCCCCGCCGCGGAACCCAGGAAATTCGGCTCTGGGTCGCGGGCGAGCCCCACCCCGGAGCCGGCTGGCCCGAAGTGCGGCCTCGCCCAGGTCTACCTGGCGGGCGCTTCCGGGCCGCCTCGGCTCGCAGCCCGGTGCCCGGGCCTCCCGCCGCGCCGCCACCCGGGTGGGGGAGGGCTGGGTGCCGCCACCGCAGCACGGGGCGCGGAGGCTGCGCCGAGGAGCGGGCGGGAGAGGCAGGGGAGGGTGGAGGCGGCGGGGAGGGGGCGGCCTCACCTGCGCCACTGCAATGCCCGCAGCCGCCGAGTCATTATCTCGGGCGGAAGCGGGCAGCGGGGAGGTGCTGAAGAGGGAGCTTCGGGGGCGCGGGTGGGAACGGATCGCAGCCGGCGGTGCCTCGGCCGGCCGGGAGCCGGCGACCGGGCGGGTCCCGGGGATCTGGCGTGTGGGCGCCCTTCCCACCCAGGGGACCGGGGCCGGGCGCTCATCGCGGCCGATGCGGAAGCAAGTAGCCCGAAGCAGCCGCGAGCCGCCCGCCCGAACCCAGCGGAAGAGAAGCCGCCGCCCGTCTCCGCCTGAGGAGACTCCGCCTCAGCCCAGCGCCGCTCCCGCCGGGCGAGTGGGGCTGAAGGGATGCGGAGCGGGGAGGGCCCCCGCGCTTTCGGAAGGCTGGCCTGGGACAGGAAGGAGCCGGGCGAGGCGGCGGCGGCCGGGTCCCTTACCTGTGTCCGGAGTGGGTGGCGACGGACGGACGGGGCTCAGCGGTCTCTGGGCGGCAGCGGCGAGGCTGAGACTCTGTCCCTGGATCTCGCTGCTCACAGGCTACAGCCGCTCCGCAGACACGGGGTTTCCTCCAATCACCAGCCCCGGCAGCAGGGGCGCCACACGCACGATGACGTCAAACGCTGCTATGGCAACCGTTGATTGGTGCCCACAGCTCAGGGGGCCCAGAGCAACCGCCGCTCCCCAGCGCGGGGCCGTCCTGCCTGCCCGCACTAGAGGGCGAGCGGAGGAGCGCGGGTCCTCTCCGCTCCCAGCACCCCTCCCCAGCCCGCTCGGCTTCCAGCTTTTCTACTCCTGTCCTGAGTGCGCCTGAACGGGAAGCTCTTTTTTTTTTTTTTTTTCTCCTGGCCACCAATACCCCCACCCTTACTCGCTTTCCTTTCGGATCTCCCCGCTACCTCCGCCGGCTCACTCTTCTAAACCAGCCAGGAGGAAATTTCTCCCCACCCCCACCGTAGCTTTTCGTGCGATCCTTCTGCGCCTGCGCCAGTTACTCCCTCTAGAAGGGGCTCCCGTTCAGCAACATCCGGGACCTTTCACATCCTCCCCCACCACCACCTCCCAGCCGCCTGGCCCGCCCCGCCCTCCGTGTTTCGCGGTGGTAGCTGCCCCCGGGGCCATCCGAGGGGCGGGATTACGAGAGCGGCTCCGCGGCGCTAGCATCCTGATCTGGACTTGGGGTAGTGGGAGGGCGCGGTCAGAGGGTCGGGGAGGGGCGTGGTGGCGCGCTAGCCCGCTAGCCCGCCGCTCCCCCACGCCGGGCGGGGCGACCGGGGTGCGCGGCCCCTCCCTTTCTCCCTTCCGCCGCCGCGGCTTTACCTGCTGGTTCGGGAAAAGCGGCCGGAGGCCTTTTAAGGCTCGGCAGAGAGTGAGGCGTCCGGTCCCAGAGGGTGGGCTGAGCGACGGGATGGTTTTCCAATCGGGATTTGGGGATCAGCGCGCAGTGACAGCTGCGAGGGGACAATGGGTGGGCGCGAAGTGGGGCTGAGGTGGGGCGGGCGGGCGGAGCTGAGGCCTGGAAGGAGGCTCTCAGAAAGCCTACAATCTCCGAGGGGAAAAGACAGCTTCCTTAGATGGAGGGTTTGAGGTGGCCGGGGAGGCCTTAACAAGAAGGGAGGCAAAGAAAGAGGTTTGACCGTATTGCCTCGTTTCTTGTAGGTTACATTTTTGTGTTCAAATAAAGCTTTCACTTAAAGACCTCATGCTGCAGTGGTTTAAAACGTAATGATGATTACGTATTTTCTCCTGAAGCAAGGTTTTAGGGACTCGGGGTTGCCCGGGGCCCGGATTGACCCAGCTGGCGGTGGGCCGCAGGCAGGGCGAGGAGCAGGGACCGGGAGCCAGGAAGAGAGGAAAGAGAAGGGCGGAAATTGCAGGTGCCGCATTAACGTGCCAACCTAAAACGGTAGGGCCTCCACCCAGTCAATTTAAGGAAGTTCTAACAGATGAATTCACAGTGTGAAATGTCCCTGATCCGTCTTCCTTTAAATGTATTAGAGCTTAGAAGAGAGTAGTGCCTGGTTGACCTGCAAAACCAGTTGCAAAAGTCGTCTGGAGTTTATAGAACTCAGAGCTCTTCCTACTACCCATGTGTAAACTCCATCTTGGCCTCATTGACTTTTCCAACATCTCTTTACTGAGCACTTACTAGGGCCCTGCTTTAGGCACAGCTGACAAAGGAGCCTCACAGGGGTGGAGCCTCACAGAAGTTCAGCCTCAAGTTCCGCAGAGGATTGAACTTACCGGTAGCAGACACAAAATGTTTCCTCCTTCGTCCGGCACCTGGTTCTAACGAGCACCTTGTCTCGTTCTGCATGATGGATACAGTGTCTGTGCCACACCACTGTTCTACAAATGACGTTTTGCCTGAAGTTCCAACTGGCATTTATATAGTAAAAGATAAACCAGGAAGAGAGTTTTCCAGTGACCGGTTCAATTTCAGTGTTTTTTATTTTCCCCATCGGAACAGAGTCATAGTAGGCTGAATGGATGAACAAATTGATCAGGGTTTTGTTTCTGGGATATTAAAGTCACCTTTCTTTGACTCCCAAGCAAATTCTTTTAGGGAGTGACTCACTTAAAATGACTAATATTTCAGAAGATTTCTTAAAAAAAATTTTTTTTTGTCTCCAGTTTTGTGCTAGGCACCAGAAATTTGACAGATGATACTAAGTTTAAAACATCTTTCTTAAAAGGAAATTGATGGGAGTTCCTGGTGCCCTAGTGGTTAGGATTCCAGGCTTTCACTGCTGTGACCTGGGTTCAATCCCTGGTCAGGGAGCTGAGATCCTGTAAACCACGGGCTTCCCACCCCCCAAAAAAACTGATGTTTCTTTAATATCTCAAATACATGTCTAGATAGAATATATGCCGTTTGTTTTAGAGGAAGTTTAGGGATTTCTCTACATAAATAAGTTGTGGATTTACCTTAGGAAACAGCTAAGTTAGGTTTTTGCCTCCTGCTTTAAATAGCAAGGCTAAAAAAAAAATTTTTTTAAAAATAGCAAGGCTATTTTGGTGAAACGACAGGAGCTATTAGGTTTTACATACTCAGATCAACACGCTCATGGAATAAAGTGTAATGAGGTTGCAGGGGAGCAAGGATAGGGAATGTCATGAAAGCCCCAATTGATAAGTATTTTGAGGAACAGGAATAATATATGGCAAGCATCATTGAAAACGAAGAAATAGAACCTATGAACTTGAACTCTAGGACAATTACTAGAGACTTTGAGTAGTAGCCTAACCTGTTTTTATTTTCTTCACTGCTCAACTCTGTTGCCTCCGTCAAGTTGCTTAACCTTCTGTGCCTTGATATCCCCATCAATAAAATACTGGTAATAAAAACACTTAACTCATTAAACGGTGTTGAGGATTAAATGAAGACATATATAGGGGACTTGCCTGATGGTCTACTGGCTAAGACTCTGTGCTCCCAGTGCTGGGGGCCGGGGTTTGATCCCTGGTCAGGGAACTAGATCCCACATGCTGCAACTAAAGATACCGCATGCCGCAACTAAGACCCGGTGCAGCCCAATGCATAAATAAATATTTTTAAAAATAAATAAATGAAGATATATGTATATACATACATATATTTATATATACATATATAAATGTATAATAAAGGTATATAAGCAATTATATGAGTATCTTAAAATGTGAAAGATATACATATGTATAATATAATAATGTATAAGTGATCTATATTATAGATATATATTATACTTAATTATCCTTATTATAATATATACAATATTATGTATTTTATATACATAGTGTCTAGCAGCATTCCCTGCTAACTTAGCTATTATTATTCATTTGTAGATGGATATATCTGATGTATCTTCTCTTCAAAGGGTTGTGAATATAAAATGAAACCATATATTTAAAACGTCTTTGAAAAGTATGAGGTATAAAGGTGTTCACTCTGGAAATGCAACTTTGTTAGTCTGTTAGCGCAAAGGAGCCGTAAGTGGTAGGACAGTGATTATTGCTCCATTCCTGTACAAGAGACTGCAAAGATCTCCTCAGATCTATGTTATACATTAAAATGGGAAGGCGTTCAGGTGAATTAGTGTAAGTCCATCGTTTTAACTGCAAAAACATCTCACAGGATGGACTCTATTGATGATGTGGCAGTTACATGATCTTTTAAGCTTAATCACAATTCAGTCAGGTTATAATCTCACTTCAACATTACGCTTTGATTGTAGAAATGCAACATAGTGCAGTGGGCTTTGGAGTCAGAATGGGATACAAATTTTCGTTTGTCATTCAGAGCTACATGACCTTAGGCTACTAAATTGGACATACTAATATCCAATTCCATCAGATTGTTGCAAGAATAAGTAAGAGATAGAGTAAGGAGAGAGCTACACATAGTGCTCTAGATCACAATTATCTATTGTTGGAATAACAGCCTAGAGTTTGTGGTAGAGGCAGACTAGTTATTCACCAAACCTATTTTTCTCTCTCAGAGCCTCAGCTGGACTCCATTGCCCAGTCTCCCTTGCAATTGGGTGTGGCCACGAGCCTGATCAGTAACTAATAGGATGTGACCAAAGTGATGTGCTTCACTTGTGGCCTTGGTCCATAAGAACCTCCCTGTTTGAACCTTTATTAGGTCCCTTAATGCACCTCTCTTTGCCACCTGAAATGGAGAGGATTTCAAGGCTTTAGGGGAGAGGGACTGTAAAATGAAAGGAGCCTGAGTCCCTGAAAGTCTATGAGAGTCGGCCTTGAACATTTTGGACTTTATTGAGGGATATCTTCTCTTTTTTAAGCCACTGAGATTTAGGATTTATCTGTTATAAGGGCTAGCACTGTAATGTCTGTAGATGTCATTGGCAAATCCAAAGCATGGTAAAAATTTTTTTAAAAGAGAAAATGGGAGGGCTTCCCTGGTGGCACAGTGGTTGGGAGTCCGCCTGCCGATGCAGGGGACACGGGTTCGTGCCCCGGTCCGGGAAGATCCCACATGCCGCGGAGCGGCTGGGCCCGTGAGCCAAGGCTGCTGGGCCTGCGCGTCTGGAGCCTGTGCTCCGCAGCGGGAGAGGCCACAACAGTGAGAGGCCCGCGTACCGCAAAAAACAAAAAACAAAAAACAAAAAAAAGAGAAAATGGGAAAGAAAAAAGGGGGTTGGGAGGGAAAAGAAGTGAGAGAGTAAGAAAAGGGAACCTGATCTTGTGATAAAAGGTATTTTATGTATTTGCGACTAATCTATTGACTTTTAGCATGACCTTAAGAAAGTAGCATTTACTCAATTCTAAATCAATCTAAGGGACTTCCCTGGTGGCACAGTGGTTAAGAATCCACCTGCCAATGCAGGGGACATAGGTTCGAGCCCTGGTCTGGGAAGATCCCACATACTTTTCAAAGACATTTTAAATATATGGTTTCATTTTATATTCACAACCCTTTGAAGAGCAGAGACATCAGATATATCCATCTACAAATGAATAATAACAGCTAAGTTAGCAGGGAATGCTGCTAGACACTATGTATATAAAATACATAATATTGTATATATTATAATAAGGATATTAAGTATAAGTATAATATATACCTATAATATATATAAGATATAGATCCCACATGCACACCACAACGAAGAGTAGCTCCCACTTGCTGCAACTAGAAGAAAGCCCGCGTGCAGCAACGAAGACCCAACACAGCCAAAGATAATAAATAAAAATAAATTAATCTGAGTCTCACTACTTTACTTTTTAATTTACTATTTACTTGATGCCATCCTCATTCTGTTGTCTACTACTTTAGCCTTATTTTTCCAGAAAAAACTTTCAGTCCATACCTTTTAACTGTATCCCCACATCCCAGACTCTAGCCCTGTGTTCTATCATACTTTGGTCACAGACTGGGTTTTTTGCATGCTGATTAAAAAAACAAAAATGTAAACCAATAAGAAAGCCAAGTCAACTGTGAACTCTCATTTCATCCCTTCATCAGGCTCTTAACTAGGGCCCACTGGTCAGAGATGCTGCTGCACTGGAGGGGTAAAAATGCATGGATCGTGCTCCCTCCCTGAAGGAGCACACAGTCTAGGGACAGAGCCAAACACCAAATGCAATTACAGTGAAGCACAGTGAAGTAAGGGCCTGTAAAGGTAAGCAGATTGTGTGTTTTGAGAAATCAGAGCTGTGAGCACTGTCCATGGAGAAGTGAGGAAGTTTCCCCGAAAAACTCATATTCATCCTATACATGACTGATTTGCTCATCAGCAGAGTCAATTTTGCTTTTTTGCCTCCAATGGCATTTTTAATTCCACAGTGAAATTTTTAGCTTCCTTACATTTTTTACCTTACCAGTGACTGATAGATACCATATCTCCCCATATCCTATTGAGTACACAAAGAGACATTTTCTAAAGTTTTCTTTTCCTATAGTAAATCATCTTCAGTTGTATACTCTTCTTTGGAGTCTTCAGATAGCACTCTGTTTCCTTGTGCTATAGAGTTTTTTTCGATCCTATGATGGGGTGGTGATTGTTTTCCTATTACATGTCAATAAGGGAAGTTCCTTCCAGTCTCAGAGTTGGCCAACTGGCAGATGAAATTTCCTCTGCTTCTCTTGACCGTAGTCTTGAAAACAGATCTAAAGTGGTAGGGAGAGTGCAGGAACACACTCACCTACCCAAATGCTGGAATCCTGCAGACATTTACATTTATCACCTGTTGAGCAACCGCCACGGCAGGATCTTCCCCTGACCCATTGTTCAGTTGTCTGCAAGGAGGAGAATTTATGTTGACAAGAATCAGAGGCTATCTGGGGTTCTTCTTTAATCAGCTGTGATAAATGGAAAAACTACAATCTTAAATGCTGAAGGCTGTCAGCATGCTTCCGCACGATGCTTTATCTGCAGCCCCTTATGCCAGGGGTCTATCCATCACATTCTGTAACCAGCCACCCCTGCCTCCCTGGTCCTCTGTAATTCTACTGTGCCTTCTCCTGGGATTTGGAGATTCTGACTGAATAACAGTGTGAAGGCTTAACTTCTTCGTACCCATTTTGCTCTTCTTTCTCAGAGGATAAAGTATACATGACAAAGTTTCTTGGTTTAGTTTCCTCTGCACTGTAGTCAGTGGAAATGCCCTTTGCAAATGGCTGACTCTTATTTTTCAAAAACTTTTTCATGATATTTTAATGGCAAAATGGGAACCATTGTAGCAAAGATTGTAGCTTGGCACCATTTTAACATCTTAACATTTAAGTCTCTTGTTGCAGTCTCCAGTAGAATTTTTTTTTTTTTTTTTTTGCGGTACACGGGCCTCTCACTGTTGTGGCCTCTCCCGTTGCGGAGCACAGGCTCCGGACGCACAGACTCAGCGGCCATGGCTCACGGGCCCAGCCGCTTCGTGGCATGTGGGATCTTCCCGGACCGGGGCACGAACCCATGTCCCCTGCATCGGCAGGCGGACTCTCAACCACTGCGCCACCAGGGAAGCCATCCAGTAGACTTTATATTAGGTTCACAGCAAAATTGAGAGGAAGGTACAGACATTTTCATATAGCCCCAGCACCCCCTTATGCATAGCTTCCCCTATTTTTGACATCTCCCACCAGAGTGGGATATTTGTTAAAACTGATAAAATTGATTTGTTAAAATTGAGTGGTATTTTGTTAAAATACATTTACAAATCATTATCACCCAAAGTTTCAGGTTTACCTTTGGGTTCACTCTGGGTGTTGTCCATTCGATGGGTTTGGGCAAATGTATGATGATATATATCCATCATTAAAGTGTCATATGGGGTAGTTTCACTAAAAACTGTAGTTTCACCTAAAAATTCTCTGCTCCATCTATTCATCTCTCCCCGCAACCCGCAGTAACCACTGATCATTTTACTGTCTCCATAGCTTTCCCTTTCCCAGAATGTCATATAGTTGGAATTATACAGTAGCACCTTTTCACATTGGCTTCTTTCACTTAGCGATATACATTTAAGATTCCTCCATGTCTTTTCATGGCTTTCCTCCATGGATTTTCTTTTCTTTTTTTTTTGGCCATGCCCCACGGCATGTGGGATCTTAGTTCCCTGACCAGGGATTGAACCCTCGTCCACTGCAATGGAAGCATGGAGTCTTAACCACTGGCCCACCAGGGAAGTTCCCTGGATTTTCTTTTCTTTTCTTTTTCAGGGCTGAATAATATTTAATTGTCTGGATATACCACAAAACTCTGATACACCCATTCACCTACCAAAGGACATCTTTGTTGCTTCCAGGTTTGGATAATTATGAATAAAGCTATAAACATTCATGTGCAGGTTTTTGTGCAGACATTAGTTTTCACCTCCTTTGAGTAAACACCAAGGAGTGCCATTGCTGGATTGTATGGTCAAAGTATGTTAAGTTTTGTAAGAAACCACTAAACTGTCTTCCAAGCGACTATACCATTTTGCATTCCTGCCAGCAATGAATGATAGTTTCTGTTGCTCTACATCCTTATCAGCATTTGATGCTGTCAGTGTTCTAGATTTTGGCCATTTTAGTAGGTGGGTAGTGTTATCTCATTGTTCTTTGAATTTGCATTTCCCCAATGACATATGATGTGGAGCATCTTTCCATATGCTTATTTGCCACCTGTATATCTTCTCTGATGAGGTGCCTGTTAAGGTCTTTGGTCAATTTTTTAATCCAGTTGTCTTCTCATTGTTGAGTTTTAAGAGTTCTTTGTATATTTTGGATAACAGTCCTTTATCAGTCATTTGCAAATATTTTCTCCCAGTCTGTGGTTTGTCTTCTCATCCTCTTGAACAATTATATTTTTTAATATATTATATTTTTGTATTTTGTAAGCAAAGGTAAAAACTTTAATTTGGTGTTAAGCATTAAAATAACTTTTGGAACTTACCATTGAGATTAGTGGTGCAGAAATGAAGGTGCTGGCTTATGATATTTACCAGAAATGTCTTCTGAATTCAGGAATCATTTCATATGAGAGGTACTCATATGTACAAAGCAAAATGAAAAAAGGTGCAGGTACCACCATGTCTGATCATCTTTTGGAGATTGCCACCATTTGATAATGGTTTGAGCAAGATGAAAGCAGCTGGGAACTCACAGTTTCAAAAGTGCATCATTTACAATTCAAAAGCAATCATGGAGTGGAAAGGTCAGAGGAAAAATTTGTCCCCTTCTGGCCTATATTTCAGTCCTGAGTACCCAAGAATAAGCAAAGGGAACATGTGGAATTCATTAAGGGTTGAAAATACAATAAGAATGCATATATATCAGAGACTTAAAATAAAAATTCCCCCCTTTAGGCATCTGGAAAAGGCATCAAGGGCGAGGTGAATTTCTGGCAGTTTTCCCAGGACCTGATATAAAATTTTTCTGGACCTAAGAGCAGAATTTCTATATTCTAGTTTCCCTGCTCTTTCCTCCGGGGCAATTGCTCTCAACTTGAAATTATGTTTAGGAGGAGTTCACACACTTTCTTAACCATGAAATCCTCAGGAATCCCTGAAATATTTCAATATTTCAGCGACTAGATAGGAAATTTAAACCAAACCCACTCTATAGGACATGAGATGGTTATTTTGGGCAGTCAAGATGTGTGTTTTTGACATGACTAACTTTCATACAGTTAACGCCTCATTTATTTGTTAAACATTGATTTTTCAGTCAGGTTAGTATACTCAGCAGGCTTCAGGCTTGGTCAATTAAAAACTGAATAAGTAACAACTGCAGGAACATTTAAATTGGTAAGGGACCAGTAGAAGGAAAGGGCACATGTGTTGAACTGTTTCTCTAAACCACCATTGGCCAAAAGATCTATCTAAGCAATTTATAAGATGAGGTCACCTTCCTTTTGTGACTTTCCTATCACAGCTTTGCAGCTAGCAATAGCTTATGCATGCAAGTGGCATAAATAAATCAAAGCGTATCTGCTAGGCAACGGCTACATATATGAGAAGGTAGGGATTAGAAACAGTACAAAGGTCAAGCTTTAGAAAGAACAATCAAACCTGAGCTGCCGACAAAGAAGACTTGATTGTTTTATTAGAGTAAGTTGAGAGTCAGAGGTCAGGGAGAAGCGAGAGTTGTACTTGACTGAGAATAGAGGGAAATATAAATGCAGGAAAAGCGCCGACATCTGCTGCAGAGAGACGGAGAATGGAGACTGCATTCTAGGACAGGCCTTCCGTATGGTACCCTAATGTTCTCCTTTGCTGAAACATCTCAAGGGCCTTTTTGGAAGGGCAAGTAAATAATATCAGAACCAGGGGATTCTGGAATGTCAGTGAAACACTCAACATCATCATGGATTGTCTTCATTGTCTTTAGGAAAACAGAACAACATCAACGGATCTGGGTTCTGGAAAGACCACATTTATTCTTTCATTCTGAACAGATGTTTATTGAATAGCTATTTAAATACCACATGCAACAGGTGCTGAGAGTGGAAAGATGGAAACTTCTGGACCACAATAGAGTCATATTTTGGTGGGAAAGACAAATATATTAGCCACCTCTTTGTAGGCAATTGATAAAGACTGGTTGAATGGAGGAATAATGAATAAATAAATGGATTTTTAAAAGAGAATAGCATTTTGGAGACTACTGATATTGTTACATATGAATAATAACATGAATAAATGAAATTCACTGATAAAAACATTCTCAGTATTTATTTAAACCCAGAAATACTAGGAAGTATTTCTTTATTAAGAAAAACTGAGTAAATTTACTTTATGTCCATTTCTCTGCAGAGGACCCCAGGAGAGATTTGGTTAGTGATGAAATGAGGTAGGGGAATCAAAGGAGAAGAGAAACAAGTCCTGGATAATCCAGTTACATATAAATACTGAACATAAAAAGGACCCTGTCATTTTAAAAATATTTACTTTATTCAGGGGAAAGACTCAAAACATAAACTTAAAAATGGCTATTAGAATTAAAATATCACCTTCAAGTCTATTTTTGAAAAATATACAAATAAACAAAGGATTGTATTATAACAAAAAAACCTAATATTCTTTAAAAGCCAAAATTTAATCCCTTGTTGGTTAGATCAATTTTATAGAACTTTTTTTTTAACTTCAGACTATTCTACAAAGCTACAGTAATCAAAACAATATGGTACTGGCACAAAAGCAGAAACATAGATCAATGGAACAGGATAGAAAGCCCAGATATAAACCCACACACCTATGGCCAATTAATCTATGACAAAGGAGGCAAGGATATGCAATGGAGAAAAGACAGTCTCTTCAATAAGTGGTGCTGGGAAAACTGGACAGCTACATGTAAAAGAAGGAAATTAGAACGCTCCCTAACACCATACACAAAAATAAACTCAAAATGGATTAGAGACCTAAATGTAAGACTGGGCACTATAAAACTCTTAGAGGGAAACATAGGAAGAACACTCTTTGACATAAATCACAGCAAGATATTTTGTGATCCACCTCCTAGAGTAATGGAAATAAAAACAAAAATAAACAAATGGGACCTAATGAAACTTAAAAGCTTTTGTACAGCAAAGGAAACCATAATAAACAAGACGAAAAGACAGCCCTCAGAATGGGAGAAAATATTTGCAAATGAATCATCAGACAAAGGATTAATCTCCAACATATATAAATAGCTCATGCAGCTCAATATTAAAAAAACAAACAACCCAATCCAAAAATGGGCAGAAGACCTAAATAGACATTTCTCCATAGAAGACATACAGATGGCCAAGGAGCACATGAAAACCTGCTCAACATCACTAATTATTAGAGAAATACAAATCAAAACTACAGTGAGGTATCACCTCACACCAGTTGGAATAGGCATCATCAGAAAATCTACAAACAACAAATGCTGGAGAGGGTGTGGAGAAAAGGGAACCCTCTTGCACTGTTGGTGGGAATGTAATCGATACAGCCACTCTGGAGAACAATATGGAGGTTCCTTATAAAACTAAAAATAGAACTACCATATGACCCAGCAATCCCACTACTGGGCATATATCCAGAGAAAACCGTAATTCAAAAAGAGTCATGCACCTCAATGTTCATTGCAGCTCTATTTACAATAGCCAGGTCATGGAAGCAACCTAAATGCCCATCGACAGATGAATGGATAAAGAAGATGTGGTACATATATACAATGGAATATTACTCAGCCATAAAAAGGAACGAAATTGGATCATTTGTAGAGATGTGGATGCATCTAGAGACTGAGTGAAGTAAGTCAGAAAGAGAAAAACAAATATCGTATATTAACGCATATATGTGGAACCTAGAAAAATGGTACAGATGAACCGGTTTGCAGGACAGAAATTGAGACACAGATGTAGAGAACAAACGTATGGACACTACGGGGGGAAAGCGGTGGTGGGTGGCGGTGGTGGTGAGATGAATTGGGAGATTGGGTTTGACATGTATACACTGATGTGTATAAAATGGATGACTAATAAGAAAATAAATAAATAAACATTAAAACAACAACAACAACAACAACCAGGTATTCTTAAAGAAACTACAGATCAATAGTAAGGGTTTTGGTTTTTTTTGTTTCGTTTTGTTTTGTTTTTTTGCTACTAATAATGAGGGATATTTTTCCCCTTGAGTGTGTTTTTATCTTAATGATTTAGCATCTAGCACAGTTTCTTGAAAAAAGAAAGTATGTTTATTGAATGGATGATGAGCCAATTAATGAGTGTTGGGTGTTTTTTTTAATTGAAATTTTTATTGAGATAATATTAGATTCACATACAGTTTTAAGAAATAATACAGAGAGATCCCTTGCATCCTTTATCCAGTTCCCCCAATGATAACATCTTATAAAACTATAGTATAATATATTGACTACCTTATTGACACTGGTACAATCTGCAGATCTTATTCAGGTTTTCCAGCTTTACTTGTACTCATTTGTGTGTGTGTGTGTTAATTCTATACCATTTATCACATACATGGTTTCCTCTGTCTACCCCTAAAGTTAAGTTACAGAACAGTTCCATCACAGGAGGGATCCTGTTGCCCTTTCATAACTACATCCATGTCTCTCCTGTATCCCCACCTCCTTTTTCACCCCTGACAACCACTAATCTGTTCTCCATTACTAAAATTTTGTCATTTCAGTGTTACATAAATGGAATCATATAGTATGAAGTTGTTGGGAATTAGCTTTTTTTTCACTTAGCATAATCTTGAGATAATCTCCTTGAGATGCATCCAGGCTGTTACAAGTATCAATAGTTCATTCCTTTTCATTGCTGAGTAGTATTCCATGGTATGGGTGTACCAGAGTTTGTTTGACCGTTCATCTGTTGAAGGACATCTGGGCCATTTCCAGTGTTTGGTTATTTTTTTTTTAACATCTTTATTGGAGTATAATTGCTTTACAATGGTGTGTTAGTTTCTCCTTTATAACAAAGTAAATCAGTCATACATATATATATGTTCCCATATCTCTTCCCTCTTGCGTCTCCCTCCCTCCCACCCTCCCTAGAGTGTTGGGTATTTTATATTTTTATAGAAAAGTCATATTTTTTGTTCATACTTTTCAAGAAGAGAGAGGCTTGAGAACCATTGAAGAAACAAATGTAAATGTGGCCTGTGGAAGAGTCTGCAAGTTTTCTCCAATACATCTTCTTGCTTTCTTCTAGAAACAGTAGTAAAATTTCTGATATTCTGCTGGGCACAATGTTCCCTGGAAAAAAGACATTTCTTACCACCCACCCAACTAGGTGGGCCTTGTAATGGCCAAGACATGTAAAGAGATGTTTGATGTGAGACTTCTGGGAAGTATCCAGAAAGGGAAAGGATGCTCACTGCTTTGTCCCTTCCCCTTCCTGCTGGCCAGAGTGTGGACATAGTGAGCGCTAGGTAAGCCAACCTGGACTGAGGCAGAATACCAAGAAAAGTGGAGCAGACAAGCAGAAGGAGCGTGGGGCTCTCAGAACTTCTCGGAACTGCTGTACTACCCCTAACCTGCATTTTTGTTGTTTTTGTTAATGAGATTAAGCCCCTGCTAGTTCAGAGTGTCTATCATTTGTAGTCAAAAGATTGGGATTGACATATATACACTAATATGTATAAAATGGGTAACTAATAAGAATCTGCTGTACAAAAAAATAAATTAAAAAAAAAAAAAAGTAATGCTAGGGACTTCCCTGGTGGGGCAGTGGTTAAGAATCCGCCTGCCAATGCAGGGGTCACGGGTTTGAGCTCTGGTCTGGGAAGATCCCACATGCCGTGGAGCAACTAAGCCTGTGAGTCACAACTACTGAGCTTGTGCTCTAGAGCCCACGAGCCACAACTACTGAGCCCGCGTGCCACAAGTACTGAAGCCCGCACGCCTAGAGCCCATGCTCCACAACAAGAGAAGCCACCGCAATGAGAAGCCCATGCACCACAACAAAGAGTAGCCCCTGCTTGCCACAACTAGAGAAAGCCGATGCACAGCAACAAATTAATTGGATACCTAATAGGTGCCAAATTGTGTGCTCAGTGCTTTATATATGAATTCTCACAAAACTAACACAGCCTAAATAAATAAATTTATTTATATTTTTAAAAAAAGTAATCCTAGCTAATAGTGGCATAAATAGTCCTAAAATTGTTACCTATTTCGTATACTTGTTGTGGATTCTATGACTCTAGTTTGAGATTCAATTTTCTTTTTTGCCTATAGATGTCCAATTGCTCTAGCACCATTTTTTTTTTTTTTTTTTTAAGAAAGGTATCCTCCCTCCATTGAATTGCTTTTGCAACTTTGCCGAAAATCAGCTGGGCAAATTTTTGTGGATCTATTTAGTTCGTTCCTTGTTATTACTGAATAGTATTCCATTGTAGGAATAGACCATGGTCTCCTCATCTGTTCACCCATTGCTGGACATCTGGTTGTTTTTTTGTTTTTGGCTATTATGAAGAAAGCTGCTGTGAACACTGACATACCCATTTTTGTGTGGACATCTGCTTTCATTTCTCTTGGGTAAATATCTAGGAGTGGAATTGAAGGGTCATATGGTAGGTGTATGTGTAATTTTATAAAACACCGCCAAACTGCTTTCTAAAGTGGCTGTACTATTTTCACAAGAAATGTATGAAAGTTTCAGTTGTTCTATATCCTTGGAAACACTTAGTGTTGTCAGTCTCTTTAATTACAGCCACTCTAGTGAGTGTGTAGGGCTATCTCATTGTGGTTTTAAAATGCATTTCCCTAATGACTAATGATGCTGAGCATTTTTTCATGTGCTTACTTGCCATTTGTATAGCATATTTTCTATATTTTTAATTTTTTTTACTTATTAGGTACATGTTTAAAAAACACCAAATAAGTATTTGAGGGAGCTTACCTTTAAAGGAATTCTGAAGTGCTTCTTCCCAGCTTCAAAGGGTATTAGGTTTTTAGGAAAACAAAAGTCGCTCTTCATTAGAAAAAAAGAGAGAGAGAGAGAAAGAGGACAACTTTCCTAATTTATTTAGTGTGTGTATTTGGATTTCCATGTATAGTACTAAGTTGTTTAAAGAAAGATATACAGCAGAATAACTAAAAAGACATAGTGATTACTGCTCATCCTTCATTGAATTAAAGTGAACAGGATACTTTGGTGGTCATATTGCTAACCAAATGTGAAGAACTTAACTTCTTCAAGCCAGCATGTTAGCATTTTAGCAAATAACTTCTTAGCGATTTTTCTGACCCTTCTCAAAGGTAATCATTCCTTTCTCTGACTTTGAGAAGTCTCTCTGTGTTGTAGAAGATGTGTCTCGTGGCATGCCTCTCCTAGGAATGACAGTAAGTGCCAGGATCCAGTAGGATAGTGGCACTAGAGATGGATGGAGGGTAGTAGAATCTTCCATTTTGCTTTTCGTTTCAATCCAGTAGATTGAAGACCCGTAGTAGATTCAAGGCCAGAGTCCATTAAGCACATCTGACAGGAATGATATGGAAGTCAGCAATTGGTTACATTGTTTAAAATAAATTAATTTTATTTACAGATTAATTTGATGGCATCACAACTCTTAGAGGCAATATGGCAGCGTGAATAGAGATTAGGTTATAGAGTCACTTGCAACCTCTCTGACTTTCTGATCCTCAGTTTCTTCATCTATAAATAGAGAAAAAAATATCACATATAATGTGAAAATTAGTGATATGTAAATAGTGTCCGCCACGATGCAGGGCGAATAGTAGAGGTTCAATAAATAATAGCTCTTATTCTCATATTTCAGTCTTCCTAAGTACTAAGTTGTTTAAAGAAAGATATACAGCAGAATAACTAAAAAAACATAGTGATTACTGCTCATCCTTCATTGAATTAAAGTGAACAGGTTAATCACTTAAAAATTAGAAGTGATCATTGTGATAAGGTTTTCACTTTAGGTTACTTTTTATTATAGATCATTTTCATTAATTGGACACCTACTACATGCCAAATTGTGTGCTCAGTACTTTATACATGAATTCTCACAAAACTAACATGAGGTAGATTTCCTTATTCTTTTTTTTTTTTAACAGGAGAAAAGCATACAAATTTTATTGAATATTTACATGTACACGGGAGCCCTCACAAGAGAATGGTGACCTGAAGAAATGACCAGAGCAGGATGCTTTGATACCAGGAAAATTTTAATAGTCTGGTTTTCCATTTGCTGTCGGGTAATCCACTTGTTGTCTGATGTGAAAGATGACAGGCGCAACTGCAAAATCTCTGCTGAGGGGTGGTGTTGGTGATGGGCTTGCGACTCACCCCAGGGACATAGACACCAGTTCAGGCATACTGGAGAACATTCATCCACGTGAACAGCCCTGGGGACTGACATCTTGGATCATCTCCTTATTCTTATTTTACAGCAAATAGAGACCCACAAAGGGGAGGTAACTTGCTCAGGATTCTTCAGTTAGTCGAGGGGCAGAGCTTGAATTCAAACCAAAGCCAGATTCTGACGCTGGTATTTTAGCCACTGCGATCTCTTGCCTCCCATCTTTATTTTTATTTGCATTCTAAGCTTTACCTAATCTATACGTCACCTTACCTTAAGCCCCTCAGCTATGTTTGCAGATATCTCTGCAGATATTATTCATCGAAGTTATTGGAATTGTAGCACATATAAACTTGAAAAATATGTTATCTGTTTAGCATTTCTGAGTTTTCTCCCTGACAGGCTCTGAGATCTAGAAGCTGACTTCTTCCAACACATTATTCCATTCAGTTAAAAATATCCAAAAATTCCCAAGGACTAGTGTAGAGAATGAATATTGTATTTGTTGGTATAACTCTGATTTTTAATTACCATATTGAAAGGAAATGTATGAATTTGAGTAGTACCCTTGTAACTTTTTCTTATTTTCTCTTTCACCTTTAAGCGCTTTAAAATTTTAATTTTCAAACTACAATTTTGATCACTGTTTTAAAAATAAAATTCCCTGCAATACCTCTTAGTAGTTCCCCTTTTCCATTTAATCTGGCTTCTGCCTGGGAAGAGATGATCCTTATTCTATGACCTGAAGGTCGAAGAATTCCAAACCTGTAGTAGAGGCAGAGAATTATAGAAACAGAACCCTCCCCTGCTTCTAAGTTGTACGTGTGTGTGTGCGCGCGGGTGTGTGTGTGTGTGCGCAGGTGTGTGTGTGTGTAGCTCAATTCTGGTTTGAAAGCTTTTAAGGCTTTTCATACTGGGAGGTTACAGAGATTTGGTATTAACAGGTAGTATTCATTTTTAATTAAAAAAAATTTTTTTTTGGCTGCATTGGGTCATCGTTGCTGAGTGCGGGCTTTCTCTAGTTGCGGTGAGCGGGCGCTACTCTTCGTTGCGGTGCCTGGGCTTCTCATTGCGGTGGCTTCTCTTGTTCTGGAGCACGGGCTCTAGGAGCGCGGGCTTCAGTAGTTGTGGCGCGTGGGCTCAGTAGTCGTGGCTCGCGGGCTCTAGAGCACAGGCTCAGTAGTTGTGATGCATGGGCTTAGTTGCTCCATGGTGTGTGGGATCTTCCTGGAGCAGGGATCGAACCCGTGTCCCCTGCATTGGCAGGCAGATTCTTAAGCACTGAGCCACCAGGGAAGTCCACAGATAGTACTGTAAACCGTTTTATTTATACAGAACAACTTTAAATAAGGTCTGCTTGAGATAGGGTCCTGCTAATTAGATTGTGAACTGTTGAGAGTTAGTTCTTTGTATCACCTGCAGCAAGTAAAGAATGTGGCAGGCAGATTAGCCTGACATTCAAAATTTAGAGACATGACAGCTCCTGCTCTGGGAAACACCACCATGGGAGGTGAGGAGGTAAGTTGGATGTGCTCAATGTTTATGAAGGTTGCCGAAACCAAAAACTAAAGGACAGTTCTTAGAGTCTCAGGGTCAAATCTCATCTTTTCACCCACTTTTTACGAAGAAAAAATACCCGTCAGCATTGTCATTTTGAAATTCAAAGGACAGACTCTAAGGAAATGGCATCCCCAGATCACCTGTGATGACAGGAGTTTCCTGCAAGGATACTGGGTAGCAAAGGACATATTGCCTCTTCAGGCAACAGCAGGGTGGATGTCCACGGCTCTCTGGTCAGCTCAGTGCAGCAGGTGAGAGTGGGAACAACACTCAGTGTCCCTTAGGATGCAGCCTGAGCACCTGCTTCAACTGCTCCTTGAAACTAACAAGAGTGTTGAGTTAGTTTGTCCTCATTCAAAATGGGACCGTTTCACATCAAGCCACCCCCATCCTGCATGTGGCCTTCTTGGGCCTCGGATCAATCCCCTGGTGAGCCCTATAAGTTGCAGCTAAGGAGCATGGCTGGTCACTCAACACAGGGGGCACAGGCCATGGCAACTTAGGCAGAAAATAATTGGGCTACTTTCAATAAAAGGCAGCTGTGGGTCTCGTGGGAAGAGGTTACATCCCGTCCAAACTATGTCTACTGATGGCAGTGCTATCCTAATTGTCAGGGTTCTCTCTTTTTTTTTTTTTTGCGGTACGCAGGCCTCTCACTGCTGTGACCTCTCCCATTGCGGAGCACAGGCTCCAGACGCGCAGGCTCCGCGGCCATGGCCCACGGGCCCAGCCACTCCGCGGCATGTGGGATCTTCCTGGACCTGGGCACGACCCCGTGTCCCTAGCATCGGCAGGCGGACTCCCAACCACTACGCCACCAGGGAAGCCCTGTCAGGGTTCTCTTTAACCTCTTCCTATAGATCTGACCAAGCACCAAGAGTTGCCAAGACTTCTGCAAAATGTCTGTCAGATTCTCCCATTCCTTCCCTCCTGGGGCGGACAGACATGTGTTGCTCAGAGCCCCCTTCAAGAAATGACTGGCTGCCCAGTCACAGGGTGTGTGATTGTCCAACAGCCTACAGCCGTCAGCTCCCTCAGGATCTGCTTCAGCTCTTCAAGTCAAGGTCACAGTCTTCTGGGGGGATCCCCAGCCAAGGGCTGAGTAAAAGGGCGGTGCTAGCCTAGCCACGTCCCCTCAACACAAGACTTCTCTACCAGGCAGTCCCTGTGACTGAGCTCCTCGTGGGGCTGGCAGACTTTGTCCAGTCTGATGGCCTTCGGACCACTCTGCCTGCCCAGTTCTGCTTGCTCCCCATCTCCTTTTATAGGTCTTACCTCCCAGTAGACCTCTGTGCCCCTCACTCTTTCTCAGCATCTACCTCCCGAAGAACCTAACCTGCAATGGCGGCTCCCTTCCCCTAACCTGAGGTATGCCAGATTCCACTGCTAGACGTGCTGTGGAGTTTGCAAAAGTCTCTCAAGATCCCGCACCCATCCCAGTGATGCCGATATTTCCCCCTGGGAACGGTGGAAAGTACTGTTGACTTTTTACCTAGAGAGGAGACAGTGTAAAGGAAAACACAAAAGACGTGCTCAACACTTGAATAACCAACATGGGACCAAAATGAAAAATGGGTACAAATCACCCGGTTTGGGTTCAATATCAGAATTTTTTTCTTTCTTCTGTTCTTCATGTTTTGCAGGTTCTTTTTCATTTTTTTCAATAAAACTATTCACCACAGGATCATCTTAGAATGTCTCCACGATGCATTTAAACTCATTGATTTACAAAACTTGAATTTACACTTCTCTTTTCTCAGAAAGTAGCTATCAAGTTAAGTAGCTATAATATGCTTGAAATAATTGTTCTTCAATATTGTAGGGGACACATGGTGATAGATTGGCTTTTTCTTTTCTTTTCTTTTCTATGGCTGAAAATACTTGAAAGAACTGAAGAAACACTGAAACTTGACTTAAAAGAGGCCAAGAGGCTCTCAAATGAGGAATGAGGATCCAAAACAATCCATCATTTTATGTTGTGAAAATAACAACAAAAACACAGCCAGTTTTGCGCTGAGGGTGAATGAGACATGGTGAACAAACCTTTTGCATATGACACACATGTAAAGTAATATTGAGATGGTGGAGCAGACTTGATTTGCCCCATTTGGTGAAAGAGGGGAACTGACCACGTTTTTCTTTCACTTTTTAATTGTTTTAAGTAGCTATTATTTTCACACGACTCAAGATGCAAAAAGTACGATATGCGTGAGCAGTCCCCTGTCCACCCCGTCCCATCCCAGGGGAGCACTTTGAGCCCTCCTTGGCCTTTGAGCCACCACATCAGTCATTCACTCATTCCACAAACATTTATTGAGCACCTACCTGGTGTGAGGCACTACTTGCAGGTGTAAGGATACAGCAGAGTATCAACAACATCCCTGCCCTTCTGGAAATGACATTTTAGCAATGCAGAGACCGACGCTGAAGACAAACAGAATATACAGTCTATCTGATGGTGATAATTGCTATACAGGATGAGTAGAAGATTGCGGGGACGCCGGGGGTGCTATGACGCCGGGAGTGCTATCGGTAAAGATTGGTCTTGGAAGGCCTTTTTGATAAGGAGATATTTAAGCAGATACCTGGAGGAAGTAAGGGGCAAGCTGCATGGCTCTCTTGAGAAGGCTTCCAGGCTAGAGGGAACAGGAAGTAAACAGGTGGATTTGAGGAAGGCTGGTTTCCTGTACTGCTCTACTTTAAGAGTAACTTTTAGGAACTACACTCAATATTTTGTAATAACCTATAAGGGAAAAGGATCTGAAAAAATGTATATATATAACTGAATCACTTTACTGTACACCTGAAACTAATAAATACAACATTGAAAATCTACTATACTTAAAAAAAAAAGAAAGAAAGAAAGAAAGAAAAAAGAGTAACTTCTGTTCCTCTTCCAAAGGGAGATTTATGGGACAAATCATCTTTCCAATATTTTATTTAAAGCCAGAGGTTGAACTTGACTTGGTCATGGTGCTGTCTTTTTTTTCACACCTAGCCACAATATGTATTAATTGGGCCATTTACTTATAAGAAAGAATTGTTTTATGTATAGATGTACTTGGCTTAACTAAGCTCTTATTTATTTATATTTTTTTTGGAAAAAATATGTTATGTGTTGATTGGATTCTTATAAGTCACATATCTTAAAAAAACATTGTAAAATTTTGTACCTGCCCTGAACCCAACCAGTATTGTACTTCTAACCTCTCTTCAATGACTATTTCAGAGCAACGGTTCTTAAGTAGGGATGATTTTGCACCCTAGGGCACATTTGGCCATGTCTGGAGACATTTTTAGTTGTGACAGTTGCATTGGAGGGAGGAGTTTCCACTGGCATCTAGTGGGTAGAGACTAGGGATTCTGCTAAACATCCTACAGCAATGAACAGGATTGCCCCTCAAACAAAAACTTTTCTAGCTCCAAATAACAAGAGTGCCAAGGTTGAGAAACCCTGCTCTAGGATCATAAGCTTAAGCTAAAACTTAAGGAGAGTGGAGAGGCCTGTGGCACATGCATTCTGACCAGGTCAAAGTAGATGGTGTGAGGCCATGTTTTCTGTTGCTTTTACTCTAATTCACTCATTTGTTCAACAAATACTTGCTGAGTGCTGGTATTTGTTAAATATTACTGTGTTCAAATTACTTCAAAACTTAGTAGCTTAAAACCACAATGAGGTGAATGTGGTCACAGTTTCTTTTTTTTTTTTACAACCGTTCTGTGACTTTTTATTTTATTTTATTATTTTTTTTAACATCTTTATTGGAGTAGAATTGCCTTACAATGGTGTGTTAGTTTCTTCTTTATAACGAAGTGAATCAGCTGTATGTACACATATATACCCATATCCCCGCCTTCTTGCGTCTCCCTCCCACCCTCCCTATCTCACCCCTCTAGGTGGTCACAAAGCACCGAGCTGATCTCCCAGTGCTATGCGGCTGCTTCCCACTTCCCATTTACTGCTCCCCAAATGTAAAATGTATCTATTTTACATTTGGTAGTATATATAAGTCCATGCCACGTTCACAGTTTCTGTGGGTCAGGAATTTGGAAGTGGTTTATCTGGGTGGCTCTGGCTCAAGGTCACTCATGATGGGATCAACCAAGACGTAGTCGTCTGAAGGCCTGACTGGGGCTGGAAGCACTGACTCCAAGGTTCCTCTCTCACATGATGCGGACTGTTGGCAGAAGACACAGGCCTTTCCAGGCTGCTTGAATGTCCTCACAATATGGCTTCCCTCACAGCAGGTGATCCAAGAGAAAGCACGGCAGATGCCATATGATTTATTCCCTAATCTTGGGTGTCACACACGGTCACTTCTGCAATATTTCATTGGTTGTACAGGTTGTGTTGGTTGTACTGAACTCTGTGACAGACAACACCCAGCCCTCACCGAGCTTTTGTTCCCAGTGAGAGGAGATAGATACACAATAATTAAACTGATGAACAAACAGGATAAGTGCCGGAAAGGACATGAAGCAGGGGGTGAAATGACGATGACTAGCTAGGGAAGCAGAGGCACTCAGTTGGATGGGCACTCAGGCACTCAGGGAAGACCTTGCTGGGGAGGCATCCTCTGGGCTAGGACCTGAATATAAGGAGGAGCTGCCAGGGAATACCCAGTGGCAGAGTGTTCCAGGCAGAGGGAATAACAGGTAAAAACTGTTATTAATAGTAACTGATGGAACCTTGATTTGCACATGAGGCTGAGAATGTAGAGCAACCAAAGAATATTTTGTTTCATAACAGTTACTCCTTATTCCATTAAGGCAGGAAGTAGTGTAGAGTCGTGATGTGAGTATAAAATAGGACAGACACTTTGAAAACTTGTTCAGCAGGATCTACTGAAAGCTGAATGTTTGACTCGTTTATCAGCCAGAAATCCCACCCCTAACACCCAAGAGAAATGAGTGCTTAAGTCCGCCCAAGACATGTAGACAAATGTTGACAGCATCTTTATCCATAGTAGTCCCAAACTGGAAACAACCCAAATGCCAACAACTGAAAAGAGATAAATTGTGATGTAGTCACACAATGGAGTCCTACACAGCAATGAAAAGGAACAGACTACTGCTATATGCACCAACTTGCATGAATCTCACAGACATGATGTTGAGTGAAAGCAGACAGACAGATGAGTATATACTATATGATTCCATTTATATGAAGTTCAAGGATAGGCAAACTAACTGATGGTGACAGAGGTCAGAACAAGGGCTTCCTGCTGTGGGGTGGGGTGTTTTGACTTGGGAGGGGCAAGAGGAGACTTTCTGGAGAATTGGAAATGTCCTATACCTCGATCTGGGTTGATTATGGCTGTGTCCACCATGTGTAAAAATTCCCAAACCCAAGTAGCAAGGCACATACATAATTCTTATTAAAAACGGCAATAAGGAGTTCAGTTTTATATGTGATAACATTGACTCAGATGAAACAGTCACAAAGAATCTAGAGTCCTCAGGTTTAGCTTATGGGTCCAAAATTTTATCCAGTGCCATAGTTGGCCAAGCAGATCCCATTTTTTTCAGAAGTTAATCCCCACACAGACAAAGCCACTCAACTCCCAGAAACTCACCCCCCAGGAAGTCCAGCCAGGCCCAGTGGATCCCACTGGGTTTCCTGTTTCCTAGGCTTTCCTTTTTTCTCTTTCATTGTGTACCTTTTTATTGCCTTCCTCTGCCCTAGAAAAAAGGTGTTTTCTTCAATATTTTAGAAAATATATTGCATTCAGGAAAGAAAAAAATGTTTTAAATCGATGGCTAGAGCAGCTTGTAAAATTGTCTTCTAAAAGCTTTTTTCAGCAGAAGTAATAGGGGTGAGAAAGGGGTGAGTGTGGGGAGGAGGCAGGAGAAGGATAATGACTTAGTCACCCAGGAAACCATAGTCTGAGTGGAAGAACGTCACCACTGCTCCTCAGTAGTGGGAGAGAAACCTCTTTTCTACCAGGTTTGGGAAAGGTTGGGAATAGGAGGGGGTGTCAGTTTTTATTGGCACCTAATTTATGTTGCATTTGGTGCCACTTTATGTAAAAATAAAGAGCTGGGGAAAATTGGTTAGGCCTTACTTGAAACTACGTATAGACACTTAGCGATGCGGCGTCCCTTCTCCTCAGCAGTATGGATGCGCGAGGGTAGAGCTCTGTTTTTTTCTGCTGTGACCTTACTACAAGAAGAGCTACCTTTTTATTGTGGGCTTAACAGGCAGGTGCCATGTTAAACACCCTATATCCATTTTCTCACTTAATCCTTGGGACACCTCTACAAGGTAACATGTACAAGGTGTTATTACATATTTTGAGGAAGTGGGGCTCAGAGAGGTCAGGTAACATGCTCAAGGGCACACAGCAGAGACAGGAAAGAAATGAGGACTTCCCACACCTGAGCTCTTAAGCCCCTGCTGCCTGCCTGACCGCTGTGACCTAGCTTTCCTTTTTGTGTTCTAAGGAGGCACTGAGAATGCTCCCCGTTCCCTCTCCTTCCAAATGAAATATAAGCATTTCCAATACAACTCGACAAAGCAACAAACACTTCAATAAGTTTGAAGGGTGGAATATGTCACATTTCCCCCTCCTTTGTAGCTCTCCAACCCAGCACCAGATGACCAAGCCTCTTCTGAAGGCTTTGGTATTTTACCTACATCATTCCAAAAGCATCAAATTTCTCTTTGAATCTGACTTTTATGCGCGCACACACACACTGACCCTTAGTTCCACGGGGATCCCTGTAATTCCGCAGCTCTTCGTCCACATTTCTGATATTGCGCACATAACGTTGTGTTTCATTCATTCAGCTTATATGTCTGAGTCCTTCACATGCTGGGCAATGTTCGGGTACTAGGGATTCAGCCACACATCCCGACACAACATCCCTCCCTCACGGAGCTTACATTCTAGTCAGGGGGAAACTGATGGTAAAAAATGGTAAAATATAGGGCATGTCAGATGGCGATAAGTGATATGGAGAAAAATAACGCAGGGGAGAGGGCAGGGTGATGGTAGAAGGGATGGCATTGGTGGGTCTTTTATTATTTGTTTACTCCAGTGACTTCTCAAAGGCAGAAATCAAGCCAGTCTTGGAGTCTTGAGTCCTTACCTTTCACACAGCCTGACCCTGTGAGGCTCAAGGAATATTTGTTGATTGAATACGGGAGGGGCCAGTTTCATGGAGCTCATTTGGTATGGAAATAGTTTGCCTTTCGCAGCTTTTGATGAAAGAAGTATTGGTTGGACTACGAATGGCCCTTCCAAGAAGGAAGTGACTGTTTATCTTTGGGGTGGGTTCTCCACTTTCTATGGTTTTATCAGGGCCCAGTGTACATTGGCAGTTTTGAACAGAGCTTCAGCATAAGCCCACAGAGAACAAAAAATAGACAGACTTGGTCAGCAACGATGAAGGTTATTCCTTTTATGGAAGACATGAGAAATGAGAAATTAGAAGTCAAGAAAGAATGCCAGTGTCAGAAAAGGAGACAAGAAAAGGCAATGAAAGGAAACAAGGAAGAAACAAGAGAGAAAGGTAAAAGAGAATGAATTGGTAGACAAATCCAAAGCCATGGTGGGAGAAACTAACTCTGATGAGGCTCAGAGAACTGGCAGGAGTAGGGAGCAGGGAAGCAGGGAAGTGTCCAGAAGCAAACCCAAGGCAGGGTATGCTAATTTATTTCTATTTTTGACCAATTGGAGCTCTCCCTGAGAGTCTGGTAAGAGTTTATATCTCCACCCGCTAGTATAACTATCCTAACTCGTCTTCACCATCCTTAATATCGGAAGGGTGAAGTTTGAAAAGGAGCAGCTCATGGACAAGCCTTTAACGTGACAGAGAGATCAGGAAGCACAGTGAATGTGGGCTTGTACAGGGTTCTGGGTAGGGTCAAAGCAAGTCCTCTCTCATGAAAGTTAACAGTGGAAAACCAGCAGTTAGCAAACGTGAAATTGTATTAAGTCAGGCTTCCCTGGTGGCGCAGTGGTTGAGAGTCCGCCTGCCGATGCAGGGGACACGGGTTCGTGCCCCGGTCCGGGAGGATCCCACGTGCCGCGGAGCGACTGAGACCATCAGCCATGGCCGCTGAGCCTGCTTTCCGCAGCGGGAAAGGCCACAACGGTGAGAGGCCCGCGTGCCGCAAAGAAAAAAAAAAAAAGATGAGATATTCTCGTAAAGCTTTTTAGCTGTATCTTCAACAAAATAAAATTTTAAAATGTGATCAAAAGAGACTTACAATGAGTGATACCCTACATCTTGTTTTATCTCTTCCGTGTGTACTTGATCAAGATCTTCCACTGCTGCTGGTTTGTTTTTGTTTGTAAAGCACCATTGCAAGGAGCAACTAATCATTAGCCTCAAGAAATCAAACATTAGAAGTTATCAAATAAAAAACATTCCAGGCATCATTGCTGATCCAGGGAGTGGGGGAGGGGTAATGATGAGACCAATCTATATTTTCTGGAACACAGTCTACAACAGAAAATTCATCCTGGCAGGAAGTGCTTTAATTATTAAGATCAGGGTGGTGGTTTGTCCTGTAGGTAGGCTCTGAGAATGGTCTCTTAGAGTCAGAGTATGATGGGGAAGGGAATCCGCTTAAGTAGCAATTAGTGGAGTGTTGTCTTTCAAAATACTTACATATGAATGGATAGAGGGGTCACGGCTTTTATGAGACCAACACTCCAACGAGGTTTGGGTTAGCTTGTTTCATGGAGAAGAGAAGAGCAAAGGTAAAGTTCACAGATATCAGTTATCAATGTGGGAGGCCCCACAAAAGGCAGGGAGAGGTGACTCTGGTTGGCTGACTCTGCAGGAAACAGGGGCGCTGTAGGGGAGAGCGGGAAAGAGAGTGAGTTGCAGACTACAACAAGATGCTCTTTTCGTGGCCCAAACTTGCCTCCTCGTGACATCATCGAGTTGGGCGCTCTCCAGAGCTCCAGGAGATCCAAGAAAGGAATAAGCAATATAAAAAGCTATTCATAGGAAAGTTGCTGTGTTCAAAAGAAAAGCATGCATAACATGAAACAATGTCATTGAAAACCCTAGGAAACTGATAGAAAAGGTGTGGTTCTGTCCTTCGGGTTTTCTAAAAAATAAAGAGGCTATTTAAGAAAACAGGGATGAGCAACCGCTTTTCAGTTCCTTAGCTCTAGGGATCACCGTACCTGATGAGGATGTTGTCTGCAGGTGGCCTTGAAGACTTTAAAGCCAGTTTCAGGCCACAACCCAAAGAGGGAGGAGGGGAGCCTGGGGCTGGAGCCTCAAGGGTATGTTTAAGAGCTTCCCTTTTATCTGCAGATGAAGTTAAACATAGTCACAGAAATGCCTAAGGGGATTGAAACATAAGGATCTTTATACAACTTTGACTTGAGGCAGACAACACGCTAGACCAGTATGAGTTAATATTTAGTAAATTCCACAATTAACTAGGCTTGTTTAACTTCACTGTTTTTTATTATTACTTATTATTATTCATTATATTATTATTGCATTGCATTTGTGTGTGTGTGCAAGTTTTACCTCGTTAAAACTAAGCATTTAAAAAAATACCCCCAATTTCCCCCTATTTTCAATTGTCTCCATTAAAAGAGAAGTAGACCTGGAGCGTCAAAGCATGGAAGTGCCTCCAGCCTTTTTTACTGTGTCAGAGGCCTTGTCTCAAGCCAAAGGCCCCTTTACGAGCTACCACTCCGGCAATCACCTTGACAAATACAATTTTTTTTAAAAAAGACTTCAAGTTCATTTCCACCTGGGAGGATGGGAGGAAACAAATCGAAATGCTTAGTGAGAGGCAGGAAGTAGTCAGAACGTTGCAAAGCTCTTGGATTAGAAGGCCGGAGCATCCATTATCATGCTCCCGAGTTTGTTGGAATTACAAAGCACGCTTGTCCACTGATGTTGCGGATATAGTTTTCAGTGGAGCAGGACAGGAAAAGGTTTTTAGGTGTTTTGTCCAGATGTTTGGTCTGGGATTCTGCAAACCACATCCTTCCTTCCTTGGGATGCGGGACACCACTCACGTCTACTACCCTGTAAGACAGGAATCTGCCTCGGTAGATAATTAGGAGGAAGAATGCGACAACTTGGCCATTAGAAAAGTAAAGACGTATGTCCCAAGAGAAATCCTCTGAGATGATTAAAATGAAGCAGTAGGTGTTAGGACTCTTCCTGGAACAGTTTAGAGAAATAAGGAATATGAGATAGTTACTTGTGTGGGGCAAAAATGTGTTCGGCAAGGTTTTTTCCTCCTTTCTTTCTCTGCCTTTTTCTGAAAATGGGTGGGTACTTCTTATAATTACAGGACACTCAATGCACTCACAAGTGTGTTTTATAGTGTTGATAGTTTATCCTTTTTTTAAAATAAATTTATTTATGTTTTATTTATTTTTTGGCTGTGTTGGGTCTTCTTGCTGAGCGCAGGCTTTCTCTAGTTGCGGCGAGCAGGGGCTACTCTTCCTTGTGGTGCGTGGGCTTCTCATTGCGGTGGCTTCTCTTGTTGTGGAGCACGGGCTCTAGGCGTGCGGGCTCAGTAATTATGGCTCGTGGGCTTTAGAGCGCAGGCTCAGTAGTTGTGGCGCATGGGCTTTGTTGCTCCGTGGCGTGTGGGATCTTCCTGGAGCAGGGATCGAACCCATTTCCTCTGCATTGGCAGGCGGATTTTTAACCACTGTGCCACCAGGAAAGCCCAGCTTATCCTTAACTTGACTCCATCCCTCACAAACTGGCAAACCCTAAAAGATGCTATCAGCAGCTTAGAGTTCCGTGTGTGTTAACAAGTGCAAACAGTTCAGAACAGAAGTCAATCAGCATATTTATAATTAACAAGCATTTATTTTAAAGGGAAAATATATCAAGCACAATAATTTTGTGGCAAAACTAAATTACACATAATATCTTTCCTATTTTCAAACAGGTTACTTTTGACTTATAGAGTATTAAAATGAAACATAGACCTTACTTAATTTAAAAAATTTTCTCTATAGCCCTCTACGCTAAAGGACCACAAAATTTTCTCTCTCTGAAAGCAGGTGAACTCTCCTCTCACGAACGCCGCTTGACTCCTGTGCCTTTGGTTCTTTATGTTGGCAAGGAGTTTCAGCTTTTAGTGATCTGGTAAAAACTTGGAACCCTTAAGCAGTGGGGAAAAAACGAGTGCCTAGGTCTCTCCTTTAGTTCTGGGCTTCCGTGGGACCCCCAGGGGGCTGTCTCTGATTTTCCCCTCAAGGCAGCCACATTCCGGGTGAATGCTAAGTAAATATGTGTTGACTGATGTGTCCAAATGCAAGTCATTCTTCTCTGGAAGTGTGCTTGTTATTTATTAAGCACCCACAATGGGTCAGAGAGTCAATGAATTTCAGAGCTGGAAGGGATTTTAAAGGTGACCTGATCCAACCCCTTCATTTTATAAACAAGGAAATTGAGATCCAGAGAGAAAGGCCCTGCCCAAGGTCAGACACCTGGTACATGGCAGAGCTGGAAACAAAACACCAGCTCAAACTCTTTCCTCCTAGCACAGCTGCATTATCCCTCATCAGACCTGATCCCTGCTCGCTAGAAATTTATAATTTAATAATACCAACTTTTTGTAGCTTAAGATATTTGCATAATCAGAATGATGGAGTTGAGATCTACTTTTGGATTTAGGGAGAAATTGATGAGAAGACAGAGATAAGGAGAAAAGTGAATACCCCCTAACATCTATATTTTCAAAATTGATTTAACTTTATTTATATTCTACTTTGTTCCAAAAAAGATGTTAAGAAGCTTTGAAAGGGACACATACTATAACACGATAAAACAGGTAAGAACAGTTGTATAAAAACGAGTAAGAAAAATGACAAAAAGGAAAATAAATATATTTTAAAATTTTTAAAAAATTTATTTTTGACTGCATTGGGTCTTCGTTGTTTCATGTGGGCTTTCTCCAGTTGCGGGGAGCGGGGGCTACTCTTCGTTGCGGTGTGTGGGCTTCTCATTGTGGTGGCTTCTCTTGTTGCAGAGCACGGGCTCTAGGCATGCGGGCTTCAGTAGTTGCAGCGCATGGGCTCAGTAGTTGTGGCTGCAGGCTCAGTAGCTGTGGCGCATGGGCTTAGTTGCTCCACGGCATGTGGGATCTTCCTGGAGCAGGGATTGAACCCGTGTCCCCTGCATTGTCAGGAGGATTCTTAACAACTGCGCCACCAGGGAAGTCCCCAAAAAGGAAAATAAAGGTAGTAAAGGAAGTTGGGAACTAGAGTGAAATTAGTGCACAAAATACGAGCCTTAAAGCCCTAGATATTTGCTACAGGGAGGCTACAGATTCACTGCTAAGCCTCCTAGCAAGAAGCAGGAACTATTACAAGAGTCAGAATTCCCAGATAAAAAAACAAACCAGCCCTGGAAAAGCACAACGTTCTTCATTAATGAGGCCAGAGAGAAGGTTCTCCCATGTGTCCTCATATACCCTGAAGTCTACTAGGATAAACTGGAATTGGAATCCCAGGCTTTTTGAGGCGTTGGGGACCATCCAGTTTAACTCCCTCCCCAGGAACTGGAACAGAGACTTCTCAAGGTCACATCCTGGCACTGAGTCTCCTGGATTTGGAGAAGGAGGAGGCAATCCAGGCAACCTCTTCTCTTCCACAGCGGACCTCTGGAGAAGGTTGGGATGTCTCCTGATTAAACACAGATGCCCTTTTACCTGGCCAAGAAGTCATCTTCCTCCTCTTCAAGTGTCCGGAAGCCAGAGGGCTCAGACGCCAGAGAGCTGCAGCTCCTCCGAGTTACCGTGGCCCCCACTTCCCTCCCTGCCACTGTCTTGAAGATGCCCCAAGGGAGACAGAGGGAAGAATCTGGGGCCAGCTTCTAAAAAGACTGTTTATCCTGACTGACTGGCAGGATTGGTTTAAAAATGCAGAAATTATTTCCCCGGGTAAAAGGCAGGGGACCATTTAGAGCTTTAAATACACAGCATATGAAAGAAGGAGGCCAAATTATCTGTGGGAGAGAGAAAGGGGGAGGGGAGGTGATTTACCATTTCCCCTTTAGGGGAAACGAAAGAGAACATCTGGGTTCTCTGTGACCATAAAATGGTTGAGAGTAAAGATGTAGTATTTAGATTGCTTTGTAGTAGAGGTGGAGGGAAATCTGTTACAAAAAGTGATTTGTATTTTTTTATTCCTCAATTTCTTCTCTAGTCTACCGAGGAAATCGCCACAGAGAACAATAAAGTGGAACTTGGACAAGCTCAAAAATGTTTAGAAGGCTATCCCACCACACAGGGGAAAAGGAGTACGGGTGCAGATAGAAAGATATTTTTTTTCAGTTGCAAACTTTCCCCTTTGATCTTGATTACTAAAGTATTACATAATCATTGTGTAAAATGCAAGAAGTAAATTTTAAAGGAATAGAGGATAAAATCCCCTTGAAGCTGATCTGTCTTAAGGTTCTGGTAAATTTTTTCCTGTCCTGTTTCTTATGTGCGATTTTTATACATAAATATGATTCGATTAGAAAATTAACTAATTTGAAATTCAATTTCAAGTTGCAAGATAGTTCTTGAATTTGCTTCTTGGCCTCATTCTCTAAGCCTGGAAGATTGGATTTCCTCTGCAGAAAGTCTGTACCGTTTTAACTATGAAGTAAGGATGCTGATTTAGCAAATCTCTCAGAACTTAAGCATCTAAAATTAGCAAGTCCCCCTCAAGGTAACTTGGGAGACAATGACATAATATCACCACACATTTCTTTAGATGCTGCTGACTTAGCTCACAATGTTTCTGGAATTCCTCCTATGGAATTACCTTCTGAGTCTGCAGGCACTTTCTTTGGAATGTTATCCGATTGACAAGTTCTCCCACTTTGAGTGTGGGTTTGATATTTAGAAGCTTCCAAAAGTTATCAGATCTGATGAATAAGGTGTGTGATCCCTCAAGTTAGTGTGAAGGGGAAAATTGTCTCTGTAATTTTCCCCTTCACTAATTCAAATTGTGTTTTCTGACTTGTAATTACACTTTTGGTGGCCAAAATCTATTTGTTTTACAAGCTCCAAGAAAATTCTCTTCTCAGTTTCTAGCAAAGCAAAAAGTTTTCCGTATTCAAATGTAAGATAGTCACTGAGGCAAATTGTTCTTAACCAATTAATTAGCTAAAACTACACTTGACATTACCATTATCTCGAGATGTGGAAGGCTTCATGCTTTAATTATCCTGTTACTCGTTTATAATGTTCCTTTTATTCATTTCAGCCTGAACATTCCTTCCCTAGTTTCTGCATCAATCTGGAAGTACAAAAGAGAAAATTAGATGGCCCCGTTTGTCAGTACAGATTGTTAATATTTCTGAAGGTGCATACAGAATCATGTGTAGCTTTCTGAATTCTCAAGCTTGCATAATATTTTAAGTACAAAGTATTACTTTACTCAGCGTTCCTTTTATCATGTTTCTTATATTTGACAGAAAAAGATTGCAAGCTTTTTTTTTTTATAACTCAAGGATTTTAGTAAACATCTTGAAGAAGAACCAACAATATTTCCCTTTATATTTTTTTCCTACGAATTCTTGTTTCTTCATGAGAAATTGAGATATATAAATGGTGAAACTGGGGGAAAATAGATACATATATTTAAAAAATTATTTACTGTCTTCTTGATATTCACGTTTTCTTATTTCTTGAAGACTGGTCCCCTCTCTTTCACTGAAAAAATGTTTTCCCCTTCTGGGTTGGTCAGTTCTGTAAAAGAAAACATAAAATATTATCTATTGTCTGTGTGTGTATCATGCTGCCATTTGGCTAAAGCTTTGGGGTTATACATGCATACATATCGCTTGCATGTGCAGAGACTATTTCTGGAAATATGAAAAAGACCTTGTTTTTCTCTGGGAAGAGAAATTGGGTGGCAGGGTGTAAAGAGGGAAGGAAATTTGATCACCCATCTTTTTTGAACCTTTTCAGTTTTTGGACCATGTAGAATACAGTTACTCATTAGGGAAAAAAACCAAAAAGACAAAAAGCAAAAAACAAAAAACCTGACAGTTTAAAAAAAGAAAAGAAGAGAAAAATCAAGGGGGAAACAATACTTTCTGTTGGTCTGAGTCTGGAATTTGTAGTGAAGATCAAATGAAAATGATTCCCTTTCTTTCTAAGTTCATCTCCTCTTCTCCATTCCTTCTTCCACTCTGGCCAACAACTTTCAGCTTCTATTGATCCAATAAGGACTTAGAACCCACAGGTAGCCAAGACATTAAGTGTCCTCGAGCTGCCCCTAAACTCTTGAGAACCCTAAGCAGACACACGGGTGTCCTTCATGGTACGTAGATGGAGGCCACCTCCTCTGGTTTCCTCATCACAGCCTTAGCCTGCACATGTGGCAAGTAAATACCTTTTAATCAGTGTGTTCAAAGCCACGTCCTTCTTGAAGAACTTTAGTAATGTCCTTGTCCTTTGCTGTTCATTAAGTATCCATGTTTCTTTCACCTCTGAGCCTTCTGGTACATGGCTGTCTCTTTGTCTAGCTAACTCTTACCAGCTCTTAGGAAAGTCCTTATTTCTTGAGCTCACTGAGACTTAATGACTGAGTAGTTCAGGGGAGGAGATGCTCAGGGCTCCCTGCTTTGCATTTCCTCCATCCCCATAACCCTAGAGCCTAATTTAGGGCCCCCTGCTTTTGCCTCTCAGTGTTTGACACAACAGATATCTCTAGAATAAATAGATGAATAAATAAACAAATGAAAATCATGTCCACTTGCCCTACTTTACCTTCTAGCCGGAAGAGATGCATCACATCAGGGGATCTCCATCTCTCCAGAGTTTCTGGGTGGAATTCCCAGGTCTTAGCCGTGTAGGCCATACATGTTTGATCTTCACAAACTGAGTGCCCATGAAGTTGAAGCATGCTGGCATTCTCTTGCCACATGATGGGTAAACATTATCTAATTTGAGTTTAAGTAGAAAACCTATACAAAATAATAATAATAATTTCAAATCCTACCTCTCAGAACTTTTATTTTCTTATCCAGTACCATAGATCTCTATCTTTCCTGCTTCTTTTTCAACCATTTGTTTATAAATGGCTATAATAGGGTCAGAGACTTTAGGTCAACAGTCATCTTTTAAGCACTAAACCATACAAAATTTTATTATTCTATGGAAAATATACTTATAAAATACATATATGCTATAAAGTTGGAAAGATTGGTGACAAAAATGATCCCCAAAGTTTTTGAAACATTGAAAAAAGTTGAAACTAAAAAAAGAGAAATTTAACAGGATTAAATTAAAGCTCTGTATCTAGGTTTAAAAAAGTCAGTTGCACAAGGAGAGGGTGGGGTAAAGCAGGTTCAGATAGCTGTTCACATGGAGAAGGTCAGTTATAACTGACTCACATGTTCAGCCAATGGTGTGATGGTGTTATTTTCAAATTCAATGCATTTAGGTTTCCTTAAAATAAAGACACTAAGTTCTGGACTCAGGAAGTAAATGCCCCTTTTGCTTGCTCCAATCAGCCTGCAGCATCAAGGCACTACCCTCCAAGAATATTTATAAGCCGGAGTGCACCTGAAGTAGTGATTTTCAAACTATGGGTTGTCACTTATGAGTGAGTATGAAATCCATTGAGTGGATAGCAACCTGCCTTTACAAAATAAAATAGAACACAAATATATTGAATAGAATAGAGTTGAACTGGAAAAGATACAAGTTCGCATCTGCTAATAAGGCTACGTATTGTTTTATGAAACTTCTGTTTCATTTACATGCAGGTATATGTGTACTGATGATATGTAAAATAGACTTCTTTCTGTGGGTCATAGTCAACAGAGTTCGAGAAACACTAACGTAGAGAAAGATATTCAGATGGTGAGAGGGATGGGCACCCGGTTACTTAAGAAACAGTTGCAACAATCAGAAATGTTTGGCTTGAAGGGTAGAAGACTAAGCGATGACAGAAGAGCTGTTTTCCAATAGCTGAAGCACTGCCATGAAGAGGAGACAATGGATTTTTTCTCTGTTGTTTCAGGAGATGGGGGTTCGAGGGAGGCAGTTTTTGGATCACCATCCAGATAAACTATCTGACAACCAGAGCTGTCTATCAATGTTACTGCAGAATAACACGCTCTAGGGGTGCTCAAGCACAAGACAGGGGACCATCTGTCAGGGTTGCTGTGGCAGAGATTCCTGTATTGGGAGGGAGGTTGAATTAGATATCCTTGAATGTCCCTTTCAACTCAAAGTTTTGACCATTCTATTCTCTTTGACCATTCTATGTGCTTTAGATCAGGTAATTAATTCAGGAGATACTTTATTTTTATTTTTTAAATCATTTTATTTTTTTCAACATATTATTTATTTATTTATTTTTAATATCTCTATTGGAGAGGAGATACTTTAAACAAGGGGTTCTCTTATATGCTTATAATATCATGTCTCACAATATTTACTTTTTAGCCATGAAATATCTATTTTACAGATGAGATTACTAAGTCACTACTGGGCACTTGGGTAGGTGTGAGAACAGGATCCAGGTCTCCTGAATTCTAGGCTTTCCACTTAATTATGGCAGCCTCTCAAATCTGAATCTCAGCACTGACATCGTTCAGGTTGTGGCAGACTCTGTTGGGTTCTTCTTACCTCAGTATCTGTTCCCTTTTTGCTTGTAACAGAACTCCAGTTTTTCCCGGGGCCATGAGTGCTGTAAATAGCATATTTCCCAAGTTCCTTTGCAGTGATAGATGGTCAGTTGGACTAATTGTGTCCATGTAATATGAATGGAAGGCAGTTTCTGGCAAACTTGCCAAAAAAACAGCTGATGTGTACCCAGCTGAGGTAGAGCAGCTTCTCTACCTCCTTCCCCTTCCCTTCCTCCTTTTTGGGTGGATCTCAAGCAGCCATCCTGAGCCATGAAGTGGAAACCATGTGCCAAGGATGGCAGAGCCTGAGTCCCTAAAACCATGCAATTGCTATACCAGCCCTAGAGTGGTTCTTTTACAGGATGAGAAAGAAAGAGATTTCTGTCTTACTTAAGCCAATGTTATTTGTTTGCTGTAAGCAGTTAAAGCCAGTCTTAATTGATAAGCAGTGTTTTCCTCTCACCTGTGGATATTGGGTGTCCCATCCTTATTTGCTCTAACCCTGACAGGATGCCAGATCTTCTGAAATTAGAATTTCTGCATCTCAACATCTTTCATAACAGGTAAACACCCACAAATGTTGGGCCAGTTTCTGTGTAGCTATTCCCACGGTTAAAATAAGGCATATTTGCAAGCAAATTGCTCTTTTTGTATCTTCAATGCTCCCTTCCTTAGAAGGTGCGATTAGCGGGCTTCCCTGATGGCGCAGTGGTTGAGAGTCCGCCTGCCGATGCAGGGGACACGGGTTCGTGCTCTGGTCCGGGAGGATCCCACATGCCGTGGAGCGGCTGGGCCCGTGAGCCGTGGCCATTGAGCCTGCGCGTCCGGAGCCTGTGCTC
>NW_020174423.1:1897684-1902705 GCF_003031525.2 Neophocaena asiaeorientalis asiaeorientalis | reverse complement strand
AAAAAAAAAAAAAAAAAAAAAGAAGGTGCAATTAGGGAGACTTCCAAAGGGTCCTGACTTAAGGCACTGAGAGAGTTGAACTCATCCATCACCCTTCTCTCCTTCAGACAATTTTTGCAATACCAGTAGCCCTTCCCTCTTTTCCTAGTTTCAATTCATCCTTGCAACCAAACTGGACCTTGGTTTATCATCCTTTTTTTTACCACTTATTACAACACAATGGGATTTTAGGTGACTATGATTCTGGACAGGCCCTTATTTCAAAGAACTCAGGGAGTTTGTACAACCCTTCCCATTTTCTTTTTTTTTTTTTTTTTTTTTTTTTTTTTTAACCCTTCCCATTTTCTCAAGAAAAGGGGAGTCTGAGTGCTCATACAACAGTCTGGCTGAAAGATTATCACAGAATCCTTGTGCAAAGAAAAAGAATGATGTGTAAGACCTGTAGATGGAACGTCTCCATTTCTACTGCCACTGTCTCTTGTTAGATTTGCAGCAACAAGTGGAAACTGCTGGATCTTTTGGTCAGTCTCATTCTATAGCTAGACCTGTAACTTTATCTGGTGAATCAAAATCACTGTGATTTTTGAGGATAATAGTAGACTTGATTCCTGATTCAGAGCTTTACCCATAATGGTGTTCAGTGGTCCCTGTTGGTGGTACTTTGGGATAAATTCGATATAATAGAAGTTGGTATCATAATACCTGTCCTTTATAAATGTAGAATGTTAGAACAGAGAAAAAGTAATAGAAAGGTGAGTTATGGTTGTGAGGCTGTGATTCACATAGCAGCCAGAGTTCTAATGATACTGGGAATTGGATGGGTTTATGGTATTACAGAAGCTTGATCTAACATCTGAGGTTCTGCCAAGATTTCTTTTAAAAGTTCGTTTTACTTTAGAGTTTAAAAAAAATCCATTGAGAGGCCTGCATACAAAAAAAAAAAAAAAAAAAAAAAAAATCCATATATTTTAATGATATGCTATGTGTATACCATAGGAGAAAAAAATTATAATCCACTGAATAGCATAGCTAAAAATGTTTATTTCAAAGACAATCCAGAGTCTCTATAAGAAAGTTCCAGATTGGACTAAGTGTAGAATAAACATGGTTTTTACAAAAGCACCTGGTACGATCCAACGCAGCCAATAATGCTCCTTGAAGGATTACCGTCAGCCACTTAACACTTGCATACATATTTTCATTAGTGCCTCCAAAAAGAAAATCATTTTTTAAAGACTCATCCATAGAGACACATCAAAGAAATTTAGCATGTTAGACCTCTAAAATGTGACTCTGTAACACATGCCCACATATGTTCTTTTCTCTTCCTCCCAATTCCCCCTTCTTTAAAGTGAACTCCCAGGCTATCATTTTTATAAGAAAAAACAAAGGGAGTAACCTATTAAAGCAGAATTGCTTAGTTTACTTTTCGGATCAAACCCTTTCAAAGTTTGTTTTGTTTTTGTTTTTGCTTTTTTTTGGCATATACCTTTAACATGAGAAATAGATGACAAAATCTCAATCGCTAAAATATCCATGAAGGATGAAGTGTGTCAGGTGGTTAGGACAGGAATCTTTGATTTCCTATTTGGCAACCCCCGTCAAATAGGATTGGTCACTTTGGACCAATCAGGTTTCACACTGTTTCAGTGTCACCAACTCTAATGGCGAAAGCAATACCTGCTTCTCAATGATAGAAATGCAATATTATCTTGACTTAAAGGAAGGCCATCCTCCTTACCACAAATAAGAGAATAAGAATCATTTTGAGGCTTCATAGCTCAGTAACTTAAAAAAAAGTTTTTTAAAGTCTTTATTGAATTTGTTACAATATCGCTTCTGTTTAATGTTTTGGTTTTGTCCACGAGGCATGTGGGATTTTAGCACCCCGACCAGGGATCAAACCCACACCCCCTGCATTGGAAGGCGAGGTCTTAACCACTGGACCACCAGGGAAATCCCTAAGTAATTTTTTTTTTCTTTCTTTTTTTTTTTTTTTTTTTTGTGGTACGCGGGCCTCTGTGGCATGTGGGATCTTCCCAGACCGGGGCACGAACCCGTGTCCCCTGCATCGGCAGGCGGACTCTCAACCACTGCGCCACAAGGAAAGCCCCCTCAGTAATTTTAATACAACAAAATTCTAGTGGAACAAAAGAATCAGGATAAATACACTGATGCTCGTTGAAGCAAAATTTACCTTTGTTTACTCTGCACAAAATCATCCCAAGGACCAAATCTAGTTTAAATGAGATGCCTCTAACACTCTCCAGCTTGAAAAACTTCACTTACAGGAGTTTGCTGACAGAGTTATTTCTCTGCTGCCCCTACAGAAGGCTGCATTCATTACTCATGCTCAGCTTTGCCCCTCCCAGGTGACTCCACCCAACTTGATCACCAAATAAGGCAATCCTACAAGTGAGTTTTCCCCCTATTTACTGGAATCGTTTAGTGAACAGGAGGATTTTTAAAGGACTAGCTGGTTGCACTTCCTTTTCAACATTCTTGACTTATCAGCCAGGGAGAGGATCGGACACGCAGAGGAGAGCGATTCTCAAACTTGGTGCACAACAGAGGCACTTGGGGAAGTTTAAAAATACTGATTATTTGACTTATTGGCCTGGGCATTGGGATTTGTAAAAGTTTCCGAGGTACTTATAATGTGTGTGTATTTTGGGGTGGAGGGAGTTGTTGAGAACCACCATTAGAATTAAAATTTGTGCCCCCTTAATTCCAGAAGCCACAGGTGATCACTAATTGAGCACTCCCTGGGCCCAGCATTCTGGTAAGCGCTTTACTAATGATGTCATTGTCTCCTCCCCACAACCGTGTGTCAAGCCTGAGCGATAATCTTCATCATCGGTCTAATGCAGCAAATATTTACTGAAACACCATCATTGTTCTAGGCAGCACTGTGAATACCTAGATGAGTAAGACACAGTTCATATCCTTGAAAAGCTAATAATGATAACAGGGATTCATTATAACCATAATACAATGAAGAAGACTTTCACGAGAGAGTACAAATTACTAAGGAAGTTTAGAGGAGGGAAGGAATATTACAGCTTGCACGTATCAAGAGAGGTGACATTGTAGGTTCGGTGGTGCACTAGAGTCAGCTCATTCTGGTCTCTGCATCTTCAGAAATTTTGTGAGCCAGTTGATATCAGGTTGGTAGCTTGCAATTGGCCAGGGTGGGAGTTTTTACGCTATGAAAGTTGACAAAAACTACAAAGCAGGGCTCTTTCTGTCTGCAGAGCTGGTTGTTAAATATTTACCAGCACATCACTGATGGACCTTAAAAGATGTATAGGATTTCATTCTGGAGAGGTGGGATAGATCAGGTAGAAAAAAAGAGTATGATCGGACTTCCCTGGTGGTCCAGTGGTTAAGAATCCACCTGTTAACACAGGGGACACAGGTTCAATCCCTGGTCCGGGAAGATCCCACATGCCAAGGAGCAACTAACCACAACTACTGAGCCCCGCGCCGCAACTACTGAGCACGGGTGCTGCAACTACTGAAACTTGCGTGCCTAGAGCTCATGCTCCACAGCAAGAGAAGCCACCACAATGAGAAACATGCGCACCGCAATAAAGAGTAGCCCCCCCCCCCCTCTGCAACTAGAGAGAGCCTGCGTGCAGCAACAAAGACCCAGAGCAGCCATAAATAAATTTAAGAAACAAAAAAGAGTATGATCAAAAACAAAGAATTGGGAGAGAATTCAAGCTTGCTCAAGTGAGAAAGAATGAGTAATCTAGTTTGCCTGGAGTAAGATACAAGTAGGCAAATAATAGGAGTTACAACTGAAAAGCAGAGGGAGGGGTATGTTAATTAAGTTTAAAGCTTCAATGTAAAATGTCTAATAGAGCCCGACACATAGTAGTTGCTCATAAAAAGTTAAAACCTTTTACCTCCGCTTCATTTCCCAAATAAATTCAAACTCTTGACATCAAAGTTTTTCTAAAAATGAGGTAGGTACTTTTTAAATAGATGAGACTGGGGTTCAGAGAGATTAAGAAACTGGACCAAGAACACACACTTAATGTTTGAGCCTTACGGCAGGAAAGTAAAGTGGATTAACGACTCTAAGATGGTGACTGGGAGAATGGAGAATGGAGGTGCTGTCTGGAGAAATAGGGAAGTAGAAGAACTAAGGGAGGGCTTCCCTGGTGGCGCAGTTGAAAAAAAAAAAAAAAAAAGAAGAAGAATTAGGGGAAATCCTCTAAGTCCAAGGGCTGGTTGTGCTCACATGTGGCAATACCAGCAGCAAAGCTGGAGCTGGGGAGAGAAGCAGGGGCTAGGGTATGGTTCGCAGGTTGCTACCCAGGGCCTGATGAACACCAGCCCCTCCCATTTCTTAGGATCTGTTGGGCTTGATGAGCTATGGGTTTTCTCTCTCTCAATCCCCTCTTGGAGGCTGGGAAGCTCCTTGCTTCAATCAGCAGCAATTTCAGGGATCCCAGATCAGCTGAGGCTCACCAAAAAGTACTAAGAATTCCAGGCACTGTGTGTAATGTCCCCGGAGATTCAGGCCAACCTCTGGATGCTGGGATGCTTTTTGGGAGCATCAGACCCCACCAGGCTCTTGAACTTTTAGCTGTAACTTCAGTTCTCAGGTGGAGGCGCTCTAATCCAGCCTGGTCTCTTTCTGCCTCTCAGAGCCAGGAAAATCTGACCGTTGGTGAAGGGAATGAGGCAGATTTCCTGAATCCAACCCAGTTTAGACCTGACCACCTCATGAGAGCGGGCTAAGAGCACGCCCTTCATCACCCTGTAACTGGCTCACAGCAGACAGTCCATCCAGCAGAGTTTGTAAATCAATCTTAAGGATGGGCTTGAGGCTCATTACTGGTGGGACTCCCAACCTGAGGATTCTCCCTCCACATCTTCAGCGAAATCCTGAAGTACCAAGCCTAGGCAGGTGTGCAAAGCCTTGCCTTCTTTTAAAACCCTGCTTTCTTTTTTTTTTTTTTTTTTTTCCCTGCTTTTTTTTAAAACATTTCAAAAAAAATTTTTTAATC
>NW_020174423.1:1843540-1897661 GCF_003031525.2 Neophocaena asiaeorientalis asiaeorientalis | reverse complement strand
ACCCTTCTTTTTTTTTTTTTTTTTTTTTTTTTTCCCTGCTTTCTTTTAAAACATGTCAAAGAACATCTTTTAATCCTAGACTGCATTAAAAAATTTCTGGGTACAGATTGTTCCAATTAAATTTTTAAATGTCAAAAGTGTCTTAAAATAAAACTCCTTAAAATAAACCAAATCAGCCATTCTGGATTACAGCCAACATAAATCAAAGTACCAAACCAGATGGGGATTCTGTAAACTAAAGGTAATAGCAGTTGTTCACAGCTTAGGGCCTAAGGAGAAAAAGCAGAAGGCATCGAGAGGCCAATATTCCTCTTCAAATTGTTTTTCAAAACACAGGGTAACATCCTAATAAACAAATGAATCGTGCTTCCTGCAGCACCTGTTCACAGAAACCGGAAAATATGCCTGTGACAGTTCTGAAAAAAGAAGCTATAGTCCAGTTAGCAAAACAACTGAATTTATTCAGAGCGGGAGAGGAATCCAGCAGCTGCTTGTCTAACCCGGAGAGAAGCATGTGGGAAATATCACTTACTCTAGGCCTCCATCAGCCTGAATGAGGGCATCTGCAAGATGCAGCCAGACTTGACCCAGCACACGTGGTTCTCCTGCCACTGAGACCTGCCGGGGGGCATGGCGCCGAGAAGATGCAGCTGTGTTAGACATGGTTTCCTGCACAACCACTGACTGTATCGTACACATACACCCTGCAATGAGCCTGAGTTATTGTCCTGAGAGCAAACAAGAATTCTATTAGGAAAGAAGCGCTTTCTAATAAGTTGAGAGGAAAAAAGCTGCCATTGCCTATCAACTGGGGAGGGATCCTGTGAGCTGTCGGCACGAGTATGGGAGAAGAGGGGCAGAAAACGGCCCAGGCCAAGGTCAGACACAGACAGGAACGGAAGCAAGTGTCCAAGCCTGGGCTCCGGAGCTGTCAGCCCACAGGGCACTGGGCAAGGGCAGTGTGGAGCCTACAAGCAAAGATACCATTGGGAGCAGGGGTGGTCTCCAGGGAACAAGGGGATCCCCTTCTTTCTTAGCCTGGCTCACCACTACTCATCCTTTGGGCCCTTGGCTCAGATATCATTTTCTCAAGGCAGCCCCCAGGCCACACTGTCCCAACATGAGGCAGACCTGTACCCTCTTAGTGGCTGCGTCTCCAGTACCCAGCACAGCACAGTATGTGGCCCACTGTCAGCCCTCAAGACATCTTATTGGGAGGAAGGAAAGATGAATAAAGGCCACAAGAGAGAACAGAGGGCTAGAGGGAGGATAGGAGGGGAAATCAGAGGGTGGCTCACACAAAACTTCACCCTGTTCCATGTCCCCTTTCTGAGGACCTGCAGGAAGATTTACAAATATAAGTGGGCGTGACTGGTTCTGAAGGTATGATACACCCGGCCCAGCAACTGACCCATGAGATGGACACTTGAGGGCATACGGTTTAGGAAACTAAAACACGAATCTCTCCTGGAAAAAAATGGTCTCATTGTTTTTCTTGGTGTTTCATCTCTTGATGGGTTTTTTTATCTTTCTCTGGTGTTTTGAGATGAAAACAAGCTGTAACCTGAACCTATAGATACTTTGCAAGGATGACGGTATGTTGAAAGAATGTAGTTAAAATGCTCATTAGAGATCATCTGCAGTTGTAAAGAACAGGGTAGAGAAAGAGATTCCCGCAAGCCTTGGATTTACTCCACAGGATTTTCGCAAAGCAGGATGAACCTCTGAAAAAATGAAAACCATTTACAACACCATTACAGAGAAAGTCTAACGAAAGACATCTGAAGGATACAGACAAAGGAAGAGCATTAAGAAACCTGCATTTTATAGGCAGAGAGCTTTACCGAAGGCTTTGATATCCATAGAATTATTGATGTTGGCTATCAACTCAGTGGCAGATGGGAGCCCCGAGAGTGGAAAGGTGATTGGTACAATGGGTTTGGGGCTATTAGCCGGGGAGAAGCAATGCTCTGCAAAGTTTAATGTTCTTACCTGAGGTTGAGTACATGTGGGGTGAGGTCCCAGATTCTGCTTTTTTTAAAAAAACAATCTCACAAGTGATGTATATGTAGGTGGGTTTTGGACCACAGTGTGAGTAGCAAGCCTGTAGGACACCACAAGAGGATGTGTTGCTGTGGAGAAAAGCAGAGGAGAAAACAGTAAGCTCCTCGCACATAGGGACCATCTCCAGGAGGTTTGTTTTTCCCTGCAGTCTCTTGTACACAATAAACACCCGTGTATTTCCATTTTACTCAGCTTCTTTGGGTTGCAAGGATTAAACTGTCACTCAACCTAGTTCAAGAGGTGAGCTTTGTGGGGAAGAAATTGCGAAGCAGTGAGGGTGACAGAAACTGTAGGAAAACAGGACCTGTGGACTGTCCAGGCCTCACAGAGACTGGAACCAGATATGTCCTGAATCCAGGGCAGCTCAAGGGACCTGGCGGGCAGGGATCTGTGGAACGCCTCACTGTCTTCCTATTCTTCCAAGGGCTTTCCTCTGTCTCATAGCTATCACTCCCCTTGTTTCCTCATAACTTCCTTTCTCCTACGGCCTCTCTCCACCACCTCTGACCCAAGACTCTTTGTCAGCTTCCTTACAGTGCCCGCCCCCCATCATGCAGGACGCCCCCCCCATCCCCCACCCCAGTTCCCACTTCAGGCTGCAAGAGAAAGAATCTGACTGGCATCCCTCGCAAGTCAGGGCAGATCACCCAGCTTTTTTCCACTCAGGGCAGGTGTGCCTCCGGGGGGAGGATGGATGGTGGACGGAGTGGTCCAGCGTGGCTGCCAGGGCTCACATGTGGAAAGGGGAAGGGTAGGTGTCATCGAGAGGTTGACATCTGAGCAAAGCCTTGAAAGAGATGAGGGAAGTTTTGAGAGTTTTGCAATACCCCTCAGGACAACACGTTAGAGGCAACTTGGAGTCTTGTGAAGCTAGCCCTGAAAACTCAGGGAATAAACAATGGAGGAGTAAGAGTGTGACAGGTCAGGAATATTCCATGGCTTTGCACCAAGAACAACCCAACACAAATGTTTTAGGAGCAATGGCAGTGAGAAGGTTTGAGAGAGAAGGGTCAAAGCAGCAATATGGGAAATGGTGGCAAAGTCAAGGATCATTTCAGTGTATTATTCCTGCAATTTGTCTGTCCGTAGATTTGAAAAACTCAAAGTTGGGCAAAAAGTTTTCATTGTGATAGTGGTATGGTGATTATGTAGGAGAATCACCTTATAATTAAAAGGTGAAGTCAGGGAAATATGTCACGATGTCTGCAACTTTCTATCAGATGGTACGTAAAAAATATTTCATGAAGACGGAAAGATAACATAAATATGGCATGATGTTACCAACTGAGAATGGAGGTAAAGGATGTATGATGTGCTGTTCTTTCAACTTCCCTATAGATTTGAAATTTTCAAAATGAGAAGTTTGATTCTACTCTTTGGTATTTACTCAAGTGAAATGAAAATATATGACTACATGTAGACCTGTATGTGACTGTTCGTGGCAACATTATTCGTAATAGCTCCAAACTGGAACCAATCCAAATGCCCATCTATTGTAAATGGATAAAGAAAATGTTGCATATTCATGCAATGGAATACATCCAGCAATAAGGAATGAGTTACTGATATATACTACAATGTGGATCAACCTTAAAATCATTATACTACATGAAAGAAACTAGGAGCAAAAGGCAACATATTATGTAATTTCATTTATGTGAACCATCCAGAAAGGGAAAAATCTATAGAGACAGAAAGCGGATCAGTGGTTGTCTAGGGCTGGGGGTGAAAGCGGGGTTTGGACTGCAGACAAGTATAAGGGAACTTTGTGGGGTGTTGCAACTGTTCTAAAACTGGTTTGTGGTGACGATTGCACAACTCTATAAATTTACTAAAAGTTATCACATTGTACACTTACAGTGGGTGAATTTTGTTGTATGTAAATTATGCCTCAATAAAGCTGTTGGAAAAAAACAGTTAAGAAAAAAAAAGTTTATTTCTCTACCTGGGATCTGATGGTGAGACTTTATTCATTCAACAAATATTTTTTGAGACCTACAGTGTACCAGGCATTGTGTGTTAACCCTGGGGCTACAGTGCTGAATCAGATAGGCACTGAACGGCTTCCCTGGTGGCGCAGTGGTTGAGAGTCCGCCTGCCGATGCAGAGGACACGGGTTCGTGCCCCGGTCCGGGAGGATCCCACATGCCGCGTGAGTGGCTGGGCCCGTGAGACATGGCCGCTGAGCCTGCGCGTCCGGAGCCTGTGCTCCACGACGGGAGGGGCCACAACAGTGAGAGGCCCACGTAACGCAAAAAAAAAAAGAGAGAAGGCACAGACACAGAGGAGAAGGCTATGTGGAGATTGGGGCAGAGATTAGAGGGATGCTGTCACAAGCCAAGGACACCTGGAGCCACCAGAAGCTGGAAGAAGCAAGGGAGGATTCTCCCCTAGAACCTTCAGAGCAATTGCAGCCCTGCCTCCCTCTTGTAGATTTCAGGGAGAAAAAGAATTCCTATTATTTTAAGGCACAAAGTCTGTCTGTCGTCATTTGTGATGGCAGCCTAGGAAACAAATACAGCAGGTGATCCCAGGTGAGGAAGTGGGGTCGTGAGACACGGATGGGAGGCAAGCCCATAAAGAGAATGTGAAGGGGTGCATTTCTGCCCTGGGGGCCCTTCTGAGAGACCGTGAGGAAGGGGTGAGAAGGCTTGGGGATCCACAGCCCACTCCTCGCTGGTTGAGGGTAACTTCTGTTTATTAATATCTAATGGAAGGTGCTCGTGTTCCCATTACATTTGTCTTACATGTGAGCTCTATAATCGTGCATTAATATCCTAGAAATGCTGCCAGATGCTTTGTGTGGAGACTGACTTTCGTATGACTCTGGACCTCACAGCACCCAGCGCAGTGTGGAAACCCAGCAGGTGAGCTAGAAAGCCTGTTAGGTTTCTCACTCCCCTTCCTGATTGCTCCCCCCTGCCCACTGGTCTCCATCACAGTCACTGCCAAGCAGTGCTTCCCGCAGCTCTCATTTTTTTTTTTGCAGTACGCGGGCCTCTCACCGTTGTGGCCTCTCCCGTTGAGGAGCACAGGCTCCGGACGCGCAGGCTCAGCGGCCATGGCCCACGGGCCCAGCCGCTCCGCGGCATGTGGGATCCTCCCGGACCGGGGCACGAACCCGCGTCCCCTGCATCGGCAGGCGGACTCCCAACCACTGCGCCACCAGGGAAGCCCCTCATTTTCTTTTTTAACATCTTTATTGGAGTGTAACAGTTCTCATTTTTGTCTGTCTGTTCTTTGTTGCTTCCAGCCAGCAATGTTCTTTCCTTGTTTCTTTTCTGCTAGTCTCCCTGGGTAGAAGCCTACACTGCTTCTTGCCAAGACTAGATGGGGAGCTCCCAGTGACACTCTATATCATTTATAAAGCTCCCAACACCAGATCTGGTATTTCATATCTAGCTTTGAACAGCGGTCGGCTGGTCACCCACATTCCCAATGAGGCTCAAGGGTACCATTTAGCACAGAATAAATGTGCATATCTGAAATTAAAAATTAAAATGTATCTGCTCATTTCAAAACTTAGCTTCTCCTTTTCAGGGTGTAGAAGGCCCTGGAAATGGCACGTCTTTGCATGTGAGCTCTCACCAGGGCCTCCTGGGTAAGATCCTGGCTGTGGCTTCTCTCTTTTCTTAGCTGTTTACTTCTCCTATGAGCTGGACTCAGGAGAGAAGAGTATCCAGAAGACTAAGGGAATTTAATTTCTAGCCATCTTTGGCTTGAATCCTTCCGGCACCCTCAACAAACAAAAAAAGCATCCTCTATCTGCACTAAAGCCTGGAAGAAGTGATTTTTTTCAAATGCCCTAATAATAATAGCTCATATCTACTGAGTGCCTACAACACTTCAGGCTCTGTGGTAATTGCTTGGCATTCTTTATCAATTTTAATCTTTAAAACAACTTTATAAAGTCCCTCCTTTATCATCCCCATTTCACAGATGAGGAAACTGAGACTTGGGGAGCTCAGGATTGTGTCTGGAGTCAGATGAGTGGTGGAGCTAGGATTCAAGCCTAGGTCTGTGTGACTTCAGGACATATGTGGTGAACCTTCAGGGCATGTGGCCTTAGATCAGAAGAACCCTCATCTTTTTTTCCTGTTCGGAGAGAGTTAAATGCAGAATTGAAAAAGCAACAGCTTCTGAAAGTGTCCTTAGAAAATCCCACGGTGAGAAGCCAGGTCTCTTCGAATCAGGGCAAATCAAGCAAGAGATGCTGGCCAGACCGAGAGTGGGCTTTTTTGTTCAGAAACATAGGATTGCCTCCAGAAGGAGAGTCACTGAAATGGACATTAGAAAGAGAGAGTGAACACTGGACCATGGAGACGGAGGGGGCTTGAGGCCCGAACATCTCAAGGACCATTTGGTGCAGCAAATGAGAGCAAAGCTCAAACCATGTGAGTCTGCTGTTCATGGGGGGCCTGGGAAAAAATGGGCAAGAAGTTCTGACTGTTGGGCGTTCAAAGCTTATCTGGCGGCTGACGGCGGGAATGATATGGGGTCACTGGTGCGCAGAGTGTCAGTGAACCAGTGGTAATCTGACTCCTCATCCATTCAGAAGGGGGACTTTGGCTGTGAGAATTCAGGCCCAGCATGTTCTCTGCCCAAAGTGTGGCCTGGCCTCCTGCCTCTCCTGGCTCTCTGGCTTTTATCACACAGAAACAGAGGAGAAAAATAAATTGGGGATATGGATAACATTTAAGTGACTCTGAAAAGTTTTGTGACAACATGGACCTGTTTCAAGAATTATTTTTAACTGCAGACATTTGGTCCCAGTAGGAAATAAAACTTAAAAGGACAGTTATAATTAGGTCACATTTTGAGAAACTTATTACCTTTTGCTGTATGTCCCAGGAGTAGTGTATCTTAAATGATTTGAGTATTTAGATTCAATCATGGTGCAGAATTCCATTTTTCTATGCAAGAATGGGAAGCAAATAAGAGAAATTATGATAGCAGTATTAGATGAAAGCAAAGGCAGGAACAAATTTACTTTGGAATAGAAGAAAGAAATATCATATAATTTGTCTTCTCACTCCCGTCTCTTTCCTTTCTTCTTGTCTACATCCTAAAAAAGTGTCTGTGGAAGGACCCTGGATCATTCCATCTGTATTCCCCATTAAATGCCCTTTTTAATTTAATTTACTTTACTTTTACTTTATGTTATATTATGTTATTTTTCAACTTTTTAGAATTTTGTTCAATATCCTTGCTCTGAGTCCTACATTACCTTTTATTAAAAATTTTTTTAAATTTAATTTTTATTTTTTTATTGGAGTATGGTTGATTTACAATGTTGTGTTAGTTTCTGCTGTACAGCAAAGTGATTCAGTTATACACACACACACATATACATACATATATACATATATCCACTCTTTTTAGATTCTTTCCCCATATAGGCCATTACAGAGTATTGAGCAGAGTTCCCTGTGCTATACAGTAGGTCCTCATTAGTTTATTTTTGCTCTGGATGAAAATTTGACCAAAGACAACCCTTTCATGTCTCAAGTACAATACACTTTAGTGGAAGAAAGGCTGGTATCTCACTGGGAGCAAGAAAATTAACATTGGCTGTAATACCGTTTCTGTGATCTCTGCACAGGTTTCAGCACCGAGGCCCAAGTAGGGACTAGTTATTGGACCCTTGGGAGTGAGGCTGATGGGAAAGGGGGAGAAAGTTTGAAGATGGAGTGAGGAGACGACAGTGGCCAAAGCAGGGGTCACACCTCTCTTCTGTGAAAAATGTCCCATGAGATCTTTACTAGACTAGAGCCTGGCAGAATTGAAGGCCCTTTGCTCTGTTCTGCAGACACATGATGAGGTCTAGCCATCTCATGAACCTGTGAAATTAAAAAAAGGAACATTAAAATTTATCTGTATGGCAGTGCATTAAAATGGGCCAGGAATGTTTTTTCCCATTGACAAATACATAATATATTCTTATAGTTAAATATTTGCCTACAGAAATGATTTTACTAGATTCTTCCTAACCTTTTTAAATATAAAAGTTTCATGAAATCTGTATACTTGGGAATTCCTTGGTGGTCCGGTGGTTAGGATTCTGTGCTTTCATTACCAAGGGCCCGGGTTCAATCCCTGGTTGGGGAACTAAGATCCTGTAAGCTGCGTGGCGCGGCCAGAAAAAAAAAGAAAAAAAAAAATTGTATTCTTTACCATTCATCTGGGATTAAATCATGATTTGCCTTGGATGAGTGGATGTGTTGCTATTTACTGAGTTAAATAAGATAGAAGAATTGTGTAGAGAGATCAGAGCTACACATACCAAAAGCTCACTTGTATTTGATGCACAGAGATGTTGCTTACAGGAAAATGGCACAGTGGGTCCCCTCCCTGCCTGGATGAAATGAGGGAGTCAGCCTCGGTAATCAGCCACGTGAGAGTGAGTTGCAGCCATTCGTCATATGGTGGCCTCGGTGAAAGCTCATATTAAGTGTCCTCTCTTGGCAGGTCAGCATCTCTGCTGCTTCCTGCCTCAACTGCCCTTCATTTTGTACCTATTCTACTTAGAAGTCAGAAAGTGTGTTTCGCTGCCATGCAATCTGTATTGGGAAAGGTCTGTGGGAAAAAAAAGATACTCAGAGAAGTCAGGGATTAGCAGTTAATGAGCTATCCTACCTTCCAGACCCAACAGTGCAATTGACCTGGCAACTACTCCACCCCAGCCCTTTTTCATACATTTGAAAAGGAGGCCTTCCCCCTCTGTTTTCCTGTCTGACAGACCTTCCTATGATACAGTAGACTAGTCTTTATCAGTTAGTGATGGATGTGTTACAACTTCTAGAGTGTACACCAACACCTTAACTTAGGTGTCACCAACTCCAACACTTATAGGAGCCAGGCAAGTACTATGAATGAGCACAGGTTGAGTGGGGACTAGGAGAAAACATGCCCCTTCATAATATGGGTGTATGGGTCCACTGTTGTCAAAATTCCTAATTTTTTAGAGAGAGTTTGGGAATCTGGATTTTTTTTTTGCGGTACGCGGGCCTCTCACTGCTGTGGCCTCTCCCGTTGCGGAGCACAGGCTCCGGACGCGCAGGCTCAGCGGCCATGGCTCACGGGCGCAGCCGCTCTGAGGCATGTGGGATCTTCCCCGACCGGGGCACGAACCTGTGTCCCCTGCATCGGCAGGCGGACTCTCAACCACTGCGCCACCAGGGAAGCCCAGGAATCTGGATTTTTATATGATCTCCTAACACTGAAATGTTGGATAGTCAATTCAAAAATTAAGTAACTCTCATAGACCAAACAAACAAATTAAAACACACACACACACACACACACACACACACACACACACACACACACACTCTGGATCCTCCATGAAAGCCAGTTAATTACATCTGCATTAACTCAGGTGGAGTTAGAGTGTATGGTAGAAAATATCTTGGCACACCAAACTGTTGTCACTGGTTACCTTTGGGAACAAGAGTGGGTGTGGAGGGGAAATCTTACATTTTTCTCCTTATACTTTTGTATTGTTTGAATTTGGGACAATGAGAATACATTTGTATATTACTTATGTAGTTATTTTTAAAAAAACAACAGTCTGAAAAATACAAGGGACAGGCTCTAGAAGTTGGAAGACTCCAACATTTAAAATGGCTAGAGACTTAACATTTAACATGGCAGATTGATTGCATGAAAGACAGAAACCAAAAGAAAAAAAAAAGAAACTTTAAGGAAGCAGAAAAAAAAAAAAGGCAGGGAGCAGAAAAAAAAAATCAAAAGGACTATGAATTTACGAAATGAGAACAGGGTCCTATAAAAATCAGAGAACAAGAAAGAGCTCTTTGAAGTTAAAAGTGCAATACCAGAATAACATTCGGTAAAAAAGTTAGAAGATAGAGTTGATGAAATCTCATAGAAAGAGGAAATTAAAGATACAGGTTTGGAAAGTAGGAGAGAAACAATATGAAACTGATATTCGGAAAAGGAGCAGAGAGAAAGCTGAGGGAACGAAATTACCATAGAAATAATACAAGAAATCCCATGGAGTGCCCAAACACAAGAAATAGTAATCATAAAATAAAACCTCACATCAAGGCACATTATCATGAAATTTCAGAACACCAGGAATCAAGAGAAGATTCCTGAGAGATTTCCTGAGAGGAAATAGGCCACAGCAAAGGGTCAGGAATAGAATGACATCAAGCTTCTCAACAGCAATACTGGGTGCCATCAGGAAATGAAACGTTTGGAAAAAATATTTCTGAACTGGTACATACAGTTATCTTTCAGTATCCATAAGGGATTGGTTCCAGGACCCCCTGCAGTTACCAAAATCTGCCCATGTTCAAGTCCCTTATATAAAATGGTGTAGTGTTTGCATATAAGCTATAAGTTTTGCTTTGGGGAATTTTCTGAATTTTCTTTTCTGAATTTTATTTATTTATTTATTTTTGCGGTACTCAGGCCTCTCACTGTTGTGGCCATTCCCATTGTGGAGCACAGGCTCCGGACGCGCAGGCTCAGCGGCCATGGCTCACGGGCGCAGCCGCCCCGCGGCATGCGGGATCTCCCGGACCGGGGCACGAACCCGTGTCCCCTGCATCGGCAGGTGGACTCTCAACCACTGTGCCGCCAGGGAAGCCCTTCTGAATATTTTTGATCTGCAGTTGGTTGAATCCTAGGATGCAGAACCCATGGATACGGAGAGCAACTGTATAGTCAAACTAACACCAAGTGTAAGGGTATAATGAAGACATTTTCACACAAGAAGGGTCTCAGATTTTTCCTATGTACTCATTCTTAGGAATCTATTTGAGGACGCTGTACTTTACTAAAATGAGTAAGCAGATCTAGGAGACTTGGGATCCAGACCACAATGGATCCAACATGAGATCGAGTGAGCAAAGGAAATCCTCATGGTGGTAGTAAAGATAGGCTTGAAGTTGACAGCTGTGCAGCGGGTCTAGAGGGAAACCAGTGCATAATAGAGGAAGAACATGAAGGGGTACCACAGTAGTATCTCCAGGGGAAAAAATGGAACTAATGGAGGATCTCAAATGTATGACACATAGGATATTTGGGGGGTAAATTATTTTTTTAACTGTTGAGTCTTTGTTGCGGGCTTTGTCTAGTTGCAGCGAGTAGGGGCTACTCTTCGTTGCAGTGCATGGGCTTCTCATTGACGTGGCTTCTCTTGTTGCAGAGCATGGGCTCTAGGTGCGCAGGCTTCAGTAGTTGTGGCTCACGGGCTTAGTTGCTCCGCAGCATGTGGCATCTTCCCGGACCAGGGCTCGAACCCTTGTCCCAGGCATTGGCAGGCAGATTCTTAACCACTGCGCCACCAGGGAAGCCCTGGTGATAGACATAATACTCAAAATATTGAATATTAATATAACAAAAAATTGTAATATAACCTTTGGAAAAATGAAGGAGGATAGTGAATAGCTCCATGTGTGTGAATTAGGAGTGGGAGATACATAATAAAGTTAAATACTTTTCTTCATTAGTAGTCAATAGATAATGCTTAAATTGAAAATCAAGAGATAATATAAGTATTAAAAAAAGAAATATAGGAATAAATATCTGAAAAATCAACTAAAAATTTAAAGCCTTTAGTAATTGAGAACTGGCAATGGGAATGGGGTAGAGCAGGGGATGGATTTTTTTTAAACCTTTGGCTTACAAAAAAACAGAAAACAAACTAGTCACTGGGGGTGTTCCCCGTGTTCTGCTAATATCAACAAGGCTGGAATGAATAACCGTATACATATGTTATTTCATTCGGGTGCAGATATAGCTGGAGGATAAATTTCCAGAGGTCAAGGGGCAAATGTATTTGTACTTTTGATAGATAATGCCTAATTGCTCTCCACAGAGGTTGTATCATCTTATTCTCCCACCAAAATTGTGTGAATGTGGTTATTTTCCCACAGCCTCATCAGAAGAATGTGCTGTCAAACTTTTGAGTTTTTATCAATCTGCCAGGTGTCAATATGACTGCTCTTATTATAAGAAAGATTAAGAATCTTCTAAATGTTTAAGAGCCATTTATATTTCTTTTTCTCTGAATGCTCTGATTATGTTCTTGGCCCACATTTGCATTATTTTTTTTAATCTTTTTCTTCTTGATTTCTAGGAGCTCTTTGTATTTTATGGAAATCAATCATTTGTATTGAAATATTTTTTCCATTTTGTTGTTTGTTTTTGCTACTATTTTCTGCTAAGTTTTTGATGGATCTGTAGTATATTTATAAATATTTTCTTTGATAGATTCTGGATTCTGAGTCATAATTAGAAAGACCCTCCCCACTCAAAGCTTATAAAGCAATTCATTGATGTTTTCTCTTAGTGACTTGAAGTTCTCACTTTCTACATTTAAATCTTCGATCCATTTAGAATTTATCCTCATATATTGATCCAGCTTCATCTCTTCCGGGTGGCTACCCAGTTGTCCCAACTCTATTCACTATTTGACTCTCAATTTAAGTACAAATATTACCAGGAAAAAAAAAAAAAGAGGGGGGTTGGGCAGAGAAGCCCTGCTGATGACCTAAGTGATGAGGGAAGGGAGGAAGTGGGAAGATCACCTCCTCTTTCCCAGCCTCCCGGTCCCTACACTGCCATTCACATGGCCATTTCCATAGAGTTGTCTCGCCCTGTGGCTGTCCTGAGGAGGGATACTTGGCTGCAATGAGAAGTGTGAGTTTCATACCAGACCCTGGGAGGGATGAAGCAGGAGTTGCTCCAGGAAATTCCCTGTTGCAGGATGACTCAGCTCTAACTGCCTTCCCGCATGACGGCACTGGCGCTTAGAGTTCCAGTCCCTGGGAGAGAAAATCTGATAGGTCACTTGCCCGTCTCCTGTCAGCAGGGGTCCAAGTGGCAGGATTAGCTGGACATCAGAACCAAGTGGGTGGGAGTACGGAGGGGCAATTCCAAAGGAAGAGATGCCAGGCAACAAAACCAAAAAAAGCCCCGGCAGCAGCTGTCCACAACATTTGCAAAAATAGTCACAATAAAAATAGTAGCTATTTGTGGACCATTTCTATAAGCCAGGAACTGTGTTAAGTGTTTTATCTCATTTACGTCTCACCAGCTGTGTGAGGTTGACAGGTGAGGAAGCTGAGGATGAAGAGAGGTTAAGAGTTCTCTGTCACAGCTAGTAAATGGTGTAACCAGGATACAAACTTGGGTGATCACCCCTGCCCAGCCTCTGCCTTTTAACCATTCAGGGATACTGCTCTCTGAGTAGAAATAAAGGTTTTCCTTGGTGTAACTCAGCTTCTGCTCCCTATACACCCCTGGCTGTTGGCCTTTGGATGTGGCCGTAGATGACTGATCTGGTACTCCCGGGGCTCCTTCAAGTTCCCATTGGTCACCCTGGTCCTTGTTGCCTGCTCTCCTGGTAAGTGTCTGGTGGCTACAGCACCTCTAGGGACCAAGATTTCTCGTTCCTTCTCTCCTCACGGCCATCTCTGGGCAAGGTCCTCTGGGTTGGGCGTTGACCTTGTCAGGGAACCATCTCTTCCTACATGCACAGACCTCCCTCAGACCCTGAGCCATTGCCTGGGCCCTCTTGTGCACCTCTACACTCTCTTCCCTTGGGATGGGGTCCTTCTCCATTAGACATACTGCATGGGAGATTGAGGGGTGGCCTATGTCCCACAGTGTTAGACCACACCCTCTAGGTCAGTAACTGCTCCTTGAATAGGGCTCACACATTGCTGTGTAAATACCCCTCACCCTTCCTTCCACCTGCCCTGGGGCCCCTCTAGCCTGCCTGGATTAGAACTGGGGGCCCCATGGAATCCTCTGGCACCAGCCCTACACTGCTTCATCCCTTGCTCCTCAAGCCCCAGGCTGCCCATTGGCAAGGGTCTCCTGTGCACTGACCCGCCTTTGGCCACACTCAAGCCTGGAATGTCTTCTTCCAGCTTCCTTCCTTCATGATTCAGAAGCCTCCAAAGTTCTGCTGTTCTCTGGGCTGGGCAGCTCCTGTCGGGTGTTTTTTGGTGCTCGCCTCCAGTTGTAGAAACACCATGATTGAACTTAAACTAGAATTACGCACTCAGCATTGCACAAGTGCTGCTCTTCCAAACGTGATCGCTGCAGGACTGACTGACTCACTGTCCCTCCCCCTCGGATGTTCTGTGTTGTACACACAGGCTGCCTGCCACGTGTCTCAGCGTGGCACGGAAGCTCCGTCTGAGCAGTCACGAAGGTCACCTGCAGCTGGGGATAGCCATCGGGATACTTTCTCCTAGGTGGTCTGGGGCGGGGGGAATGCCAGCTGTAGGGAAACTCCTCTCCCCATCTGCACCCACGAGGGACCATGGTAACAGTGACCAGGGTTCACAGGGACTTGGCTCCGTGGTCATACACTGCATGCACAACACGGCCCATCACCTCCCCAAACCACGGCCTGCCCCACTCCACCTGCTCAGTGAGGACAAGTCTGATGGCCCTATTTAAAATGTAACCTGGCTCTGGGATTCCAGAGCTCTCTCCCTCCCCGCCCCTCCCCCTGCCTCCGAGCACTTAAACTGCAGCGCACTATAAAATGTACTTATTCTGCTTATGGTTTATTTCCTGTCTCTCTCCACTAGAGCTTAACTTGACAAGGGCAGGCAGGGACGTTGGTCTGTTTCATCTAGGATGTATCCCAAGCATCCACAACAGTGTGGGCACATAGTAGGTACTCAATAAATATCTGTTAAGTGAATGAATTATGCATCCCTAAATGTCTGTGATGGTTGTAAAATAAGCTCATTAATTCTGCACGACATCGTTAATCACCAGAGAAATCCAAATCAAAACCACAATCAGGTATCACCTTGCACTGGTCAGAGTGGCTTTCATCAGTAAGAACACAAATAACAAATGCTGGCGAGGATGTGGAGAAAAAGGAACCCTTGTGTACTGTTAGTGGGAATGTCGATTGGTGCGGCCCCAGTGGAAAACAGTATGGAGGTTCCTCAAAGAACAAAAAATAGAACTACCAAATGATCCAGCAATTTCACTCCTGGCTATATACCCAAAGAAAACAAAAACATTAATTTGAAAAGATACGTGCACCCCAGTGCTCATTGCAGCATTATTTACAATAGCCAAGGTATACAGGCAACCTGTGTCCACCAGCAGATGAATGGATAAAGGTGTGGTATATACACACACACACACACACATATACACACACACACACACACACAATGGAATACTACTCAGCCATGAAAAAGAATGAAATTTTGCCATTTGCAGCAACACAGATGGACTTGGACGGTATTATACTTAGTGAAATAAGTCAGACGGAGAAAGAAAAATACTGTGTGATATCACTTGCATATGGAATCTAAAAAGGAAAACAAACCAGTGAATACAACAAGAAAGAAACAGATTCACAGATGTAGAGAACAAATTACTGGTTACCAGTGGGGAGAGGGGAGGGGGAAGGGGCAAAATAGGGGTAGGGGGTTTAGAGGTACAAACTATTAGGTATAAAATAAGCTGCAAGGTTATATTGTACAACACATGGAATATAGCCCATATTTTATAATAACTATAAATGGAATATAACCTCTAAAAATTGTGAATCGCTGTGCTATACACCTGAAACTTCTATAATATTGTACATCAACTATAACTCAAAAAAAAAAAAAGTGGAGCTAATTCCCTTCCCAGCTGAGTGACCACCTCCCCTCTAATGAATATAACGTGACTTCTGAGGCTGAGTCATAAAAAGGACAGCTTTCACCTGGCTCCCTCTAATGGATAACTCACTCCGGGGGAAGTTGTGGCCTTGTTGTGAGCACATTTAATAGCCTGGCAGGCTCATGTGGGGAGAAAATGAGGCCTCCACCAATAACTGCACCAACTTGCCCGCCATGGGAGCAGGCCATCTTGGAAGCGGACCCTCCAGGTGACAGCAGGCCTAGCTGACATTGTGACCATAACCTCATGAGAGCCCCCAGGCCAGAACTGCCCAGCTGAGGCACGCCTGAATTTCTGACCCACAGATATTGTGAGGATAATAAATATTCATGATTGTGTTGTGTGCTATGTTTTGGGGGTAATTTGTTATGTAGCAACAGAGAACCGATACAATTTCAAGGTCACCTAGTGCATTGAAAATATGACTTGCTTTATAAAAGCTCCACACACACCCCACCTTATAAGAAAGTAATGCCGGATAAAGCGAGCTACAGCTGTTGATGTGTAAATGGAGGTTGCGTAGGTTTGGTGGAGAAGGAACAGTCCTGGGGACATAAAATATCGAAAACTGTCAAATAGGCCCTTGTCTGGCACTTATGTTGGGCATATCATTTTGAGGCAGTGAGTCCCTGGGGGAGGCATGTGTTAGCCAGGAAGATGGTGCAAAGACTTGAGCCCTAACCCAGGGGCGTGTGCTCAGTGAAAGCACTTGTCCGCCGATTCGAGTGCCCATTGTTGGTTGTGAATGGTGCTCACACAGAATGAAGTGCGCCGCTGGGGCCTCCTCCGTGGCTCACAATCTGGACCTCAGCAAAGGCTGCAGCTGTCGTCTTCACTTAACTTCAGAGCGACCTGAAATTACCATCCCCCAGTGGTGAAACAGCCAGAACTGCACACCGTTGAGGATGTTAATTAACCCCCTACAGGATACACAAGATAGAAAATAACCACTTGGAGAGCTGCACAGTCTCCCGAATCCTCATCAGATCAATGCAGCTGCCATCGCTCTGAGCACGTTTCTTTTTAGTGCCAGGAATGGTGCCAGATGAGAGGCTCTAGGGGCTCCCAGCCTCCTGCCCTTCTGCCACCAGGGATCACCAGCCAAGACCTGACGGCTTGATCTGACAGAGGTGTTTGGTCCCTGGAGTCCCCACCCGCTCTTGGTGTTTCTGCCTGCAAGGCTCACAGAGGTGCAGATGCCATGGTCTGGCTGGCCGTTCATCTGTGTAAGAAGTGTGGTCCTTAATTGGAAGAGTTGGATTGCCTTTGACAGAATGATTGGAGGTTCTCATTTGGCTGAAATTCTCTTATCTGGGAGTTTCACCAGATCATGCGGGAAAACACCGAGAGGGCTCTAGCCACTGGCCCTTCACTGGCTACTCCTTTTACAGTCTTATTTAATGGATGGAAGACAAGACACACAAAGTGTGGGTGTTTATGAGTGTCGCGGGAGGGCAGTCAGAGTTTCCTGGAGACCTTGCTTGCTAGTTGTAGTAGTGATAACAGTAGGTAATAATGAGCATTTGTTCTCTGTCCTGTGCACTAAGCACTTTATCTCTAAATCTTCCTATTTAAGACTCATGACTCCCCTACAATGTAGCTACTATTTTTTTTTCTCTTTTTTTGGCTGTGCTGGGTCTTCACTGCAGCAAGCCTCTTCACTGCGGGCTTCTCTGTAGTTGTGGCACACAGGTTTAGTTGCCCCACGGCATGTGGAATCTTACTTCCCTCACCCTGGTGAGGGTGGCCTCGAACCCGTGTCCCGTGCATTGGAAGGCGGATTCTTAACTACTGGACCACCACGGAAGCCCCCAGTAGCTACTATCTTTATCCTCATTGAACATATGAAGAAACTGAGGTTCAGTACAGTAATTTGCTCAAGGCTACATGGCTGAAGGAGGGTCTCGCTCCGAATCCACCTACCAAAGAACTGATGTCCCTAAGTAGTCAGTGGTCACTCTCCTGAACATTGGTGGTTCCTGGGTATCTGCCTGTTTCCAAGGTTGGTGAACTTGTTGCATCTCAAGCCTGTCACATCCAGACAGCGCCTTACATCAAGGAAGGAGAACGCAGTAAACCCAGACAGCAGGCCCATCCCTGAGCACCCCATCCATGCTGCAACGCATGTTCGTAATGATGGTAGTGGATTAAAACAAAAAAGTTAAGTCATGTGCTTTGCTTGAAAAGGAGAGAGGTGAAGACTCCCAAATGATTCATATTTTGGGAAAAGTGCTGGTTCTCAAAGGGAAAAACTTCTGTTATCTGGGGTATGCAGAATACTGCATTCCCAATACCACTGGGTCAATGAGATATCTTCATATTAACATTCTAACATACTGATGTACTTTGAGATGATATGATTTTCCCATTTTGCAGGATCCCATAGGTGGATCAAAAGAAGAGGAAACTATTCCAGCGTGCTATCATTGGATTCTCCCTGCTCTACGTAGAGCTCATCATGGGCTGCTCCAGGCTTGGCTGTCTGGTTTATATAAACAGACACATCAGGATCCCTACACTGGAGGAATGATCCGTAGCGCACCCACACGTTGATGGTAATAATAACGTTTGCATGTATTTGCTTTGAGCCAAGACACTGCGCTAGGCTCTTGCATGTATTATTTCCTTTTATCCTCTCGTTTTCTCCATGGGGTAAGTATTATTATGCTCATTTTACAGATAAGAAAACCAAAGTAGAGTGAGGCTCAAGTAACTTGCTTAAGATTACAGAGAGAGTGAGTAGTTGAGGCCCAGATTTGTACACCAATCTTTTTCCAAAATCCATTCCTTTTTCAGACAATCTCATTGCCGTGGGTCCTCATGGGCAGAGAAAATACCCGGGACAGCTGGGGATCTTCATACATGGAGAGAGAATTGAGAACAACTTCTGTAAATATAATATTGTAAAGTCAGGTTGATTAAAAACATACACACACACACACACACACACACATACACGTATGTGATCTGGTTACCCAGAATGAGAGACATTCTTTAAAATTGTCATCTTGGGAGACTATAACTCCTTCCAAACATTAACTAAAATGCTTTCAATTCCTCTTTGAAAATTGTATTCACAACTAGCTGACACTCTTCCTTCACTCCGGGTTTCTTTTGGCTACAGCTCTACCAAATAATGATGTCTCCCAGCATGATTACATACCTTGGTCATCAGGTTTACCCTCAAATACTCCAGTTGTTTCCAAATAATCAAATCGACCCAAGGAGGAATATTCGAGGCCATGGAGAATTTTTCATAAAAATCTATAGCAGGCTCTAGGGACAATTTTAAAATATGGTGAGCCATGGTAACGTGGTTTGAAAAAATAATTGCCACTTGGATGTATAAGCTCTGATTTCTTTGTTAAAATAATAAATAAAGTCGTACCATTTGAAGTCACCTAGTGTGTTACAGGGACTTCTTTCCTTATACTTCGTTAGCTGCCTCTGGGTTTCTCAGTTGGGATAGAATTTGGAAGCCCACTAATGAGACTACATCTCATTTGGTACAATAATAGTTACAAAGGACAGGATTTGCTGACAGCCTAGTGTCTTGACTTTTTTGTGAAGGTAAAGATTCCTTTAGCACTCATGGGATCACTCTTCACTCAAAGGGCATTTCGTGGGCTTCTGATTTGGATCTAGGAAATTTGCTACGGGGGAATGGTGAGAGAAACTGGACTTAAAGGAGCAAGATTGTTATGGGTTTGAGGTTTTTCTTAGATAAGGCCAGTATAAAAATAATAGTGGAAATGGAAGAGGTAACAGTAGGCAGAGAACAGATGATGTGATCAATGTTTGTGGCATCCTCTTATAACCTCTTATAAGGTTCCCTTATCCTGGGCTTGAATTATCTCTGGGTGGTATAGGCCTAGGATGTTGGGAAGCTAATTTTCCTTGGTGCTGCCCCTAATTTCAACAGACCAAGCCTTGATTCTGCCACTTACCATCCATGCAAGTTTGCTCTACCCCTCATATCTGGAATGGAGCCAGGAAACATCTAGTACCACGGTAGTAAACCAGCTCGAGGCTGATCTGAACTTGATGCCACAGAAACAAGGGACTATTCAACTGGTTATTGGGATAAAGTGTCAGCATCATTATCAAAAGGCATGTATTGAGATACCAGTAAGCAGGTAACATTTTAGCACCCATGAAGCATTAAGAAATCATACTTACTAATGTACTATATTCTGAGTATCTAAAGCAGGGGTCCTCCAACTAGCACAAATAATTACATGGAGAACTTTTTCAAAATGCACCTAACTCAGCCCTATCCCTTGATATCCAGGTCCTAGGAGAGCCTAAGCATCTGTATTTTTGAGGATTCTGCAGCTGGATATAGTTTATATCTAAGGCTGAGAACCAGTGGTCTTTGTGGAATACTGGGAGGCTGTGGAGAAGCTCAAGAACTCTAAAAGGAAGTGAGCATTTTAAAAATAAAATGAATATATCTTCCCTTCCATTACACGTTTGCTTTCAACACAACAGGGTGAAATCATCTAGGGGAGAGCTAACATTTGTTGAGATGAAATGCATTAAGCACATCGCATACTGTGTCAGTCAGAATTCGGTCAGGAAAACAGAAATTATGCAAGGTATTTCAACTAGAGGGTATTTAACACAGTGAATGAACTGCACAGGTGTTGGAATACTCAAAAGGGAGCAGTGAGGTAAGTAAACACAGAAAGCAACCTGAAGGTAGGGGAAGCAAAAGGAAAGAGGTATAATCAGAGCCTAGGAATGCAGAGGAAGGGCCACCACTTAGGAGCTGGGCTGTTACAGGGCCATCTTGTGCCTGGTAGTGGGACTGCCAAGGGGGCGCTGTGTGGCTAGTGATGGGGCCTCTGAGAAAGTGGCTTGACCTTGGTGCTAGGAGTGTCAAAATGTGCCAGAGTCACAGCAGTCCAAAGAAGGTGTGAGGAGGAAGAGAATTCCTTCCCCTCTCCTCTGGCCTCTTCCAATCTCCCACGTGTGCCTCCCAGTTGCAGACCCTAACAGGAAATCAGCTAGCAAGGGAATTTGGGAAATGTAATTTTCAGACTCCGAGCCCACAGTATTACAAATAAAAGTACAGAAGGGTGTGCACGGGACTGAGAGATAATAGAAAATGACAAACACAGTAGTCAATTCTTTGAATACTCCGCAAAACTGTGAATAAGTAGAACCAAAGTTCAAACCAAAGTCTAACACCAGAATCCTTGACTTTGCAGTAAGTTTTAAACAGTTTAACTCAGTTTTACATTTATACTCTGTCTTTGACATTTTTTCTCGTTGCATTTATTTAGCACCATCTATGTGCCAGGTCCTGTGCTAAACTCTTAGGCTATCCTTATCCTGTTTAAGTTTTGAAACAGTGTGGGTAATGTTGATACAAAGTTGCCCAGTAAACAACTGAATGAGAAAGCTAAATAAGAATAGAACTTGTTTCTTGAATTGCAAAGGTACTTGTGTACCTGTGTTTCTTTATTTATATTGATTTTAATTATGCAGAACACAGGTAAAAAAAATACCATAATTAAAGGAGAATAAGAATATTGTCCTAAATTATTCAGCATGTCACTTTAATCAAATTCAATTCATTTCAAAGCATAATTGTTAAATACATATGTATGCACAGCACTGAGCAAGAGACCATGGAGGATAGAAGAAAAATATATGATAGGGACCTTGTTCTCAAGAAACATATTTTCTAGTTCTGAAGCTGACTTAGCTACAGGGAACAGCGTGTGAAAACATAAAGATTGAGGAAGGCTATGGAAAGTCAGTGTGGGCTGGGGTAGTCAGGGGAGGTTTTGGGGAGGAGATGAGACTTGAGGCAATGGTGAAGTCAAGACAGGTGTGGAGAAGTGGGGTGAATATTCCACGTTAGGGAAGAGCATGAGATCAGAGGTGGGGCATGAACCCACCATTCTGAATGACAGTAAAGAGACTGGGGGTATTGGTGAGAGAAGGAATGTTAAGTTGGCTTGGGGCTGAGTCCTAGCTGTACTTCCCCATGTCCATTCTTCCCCTTTCCTATAGTAATAGACGTTTAAGCTGGTCACTCGGCCAACTTCCCTCGCAGCAAGGTGCGACAGTATAACTAGATTCTGGCTAATGGGGCATCAGCAGAAATTATATGTGAAATTTCCAGGTCATGTTCCTAAAAGGAAATAAGTTTATCCTCCACTGTTCCTCTTTTCCTGTAGGCTGGAGTGTGGAAGTGGCATTGAGCCCTTTTGGACTGTGCGGATAAGTGCAACATCGGAGGATTAGCAGATAAACAATCTGGAAGGAGTCTAGATTCCCCAAATTGCTAAACTGTCATACCAGCCCTGAAAAGCCTACACTGAGTGATAAATGAGGGAAGGATTCCATCTGAGAGGCATGGGGAGCCACTGCTCTCAGCCACACACAGCACTGATTAGAGATTCTGGCATTTGTTCTATCTGAAGTAGAAATGTAATCTTACCTTACCCACACATTTGTATAATTGTTACCAGGAGTATCTTTTGGGAAGACCTTTTAGAATGGGTAGAGCAGTGGGAGGAGTGATTCTCTCTGTATGTCAGGCAAGGACACTCAAGACTTCGGCCAACCATGTTCTGAAGGAATGTGAGGTTCGCTGCAAATCCAGAAAGCTGCTGTGAGATCTTACAGTTGGTGTGGGGGAGGTATTAAAAAACACTAATATTTCTGGAATGGGAGCTTTAATTGAATGTAAGAAAAATAACATAACTTAGAAACAAAATTGCCTTCGAAATCAAATACATCTTTTGCAGATGATCTGACCCAACTTTTGGTTGGCACTTTTCAAAATAATCCCCACGAAAGGATGAGTCATTGCATTGGCTCCAAATCTGCACCATCTTTCTCTTCCCTGGTGTAGCAAGAAGCCAATATCCTAGAACCAGACTCGAGGAGGAGGGGTAGAATTGACGGTTTTCAGGTTCTGAATTCTTTCATGTTAAAGGGTTAAGTGTTAACTTTTTAAAAAAATTCAGGTGAACTTCACATAAAGTAAAATTAACCACCTTAAAGCAAACCACTCGTCCTTTGGCACATTCGCTATGATGTGTGCAGCTATCTAGTTCCAAAACATTTTCATCGCCCCAAAAGGAAACCCTGTACCCACTAAACAATTATTCCTCCTTCTTCCCTCCCCAGACCCTGGCAACCAACAATCTTCTTTTTGTCTCTAGGATTTACCTATTTTGGATATTTTATATACGTGGAATCATACAATATGTGACCTTTGGTGTCTGGCTTCTCTCACTCAGTGTAATGTTTGCAAGGTTCATCTATGTTGTAGCATGTATCAGTGCTTCATTCACTTTTATAGCTGGATAATACCCCATTGTGTGGATACACCCCATTTTGTTCATCCATGCGTTTGTCCGTGGACATTTGAGTTGTTTCTACCTTTGGGCTATTCTGACAGTGCTGCTATAAACATGTACATATATATATTTGTTTGAGTACTGAGTGCCATTTTTAATGAATGCAAAACTTAAGACTCAGAAGAGAATTAGGAGCATCTGGAAGTTCACTGGAACCCTTTCCACCTCCCTCCACGTGCCAGAGGAGCGGGCCTCTGTGAAGGGACTGCTGCATCACACAAGCCCAGTTCTAATGGCCCCCAGAGCTGTGTAACAGAGTGGTTCTGAGCGAGAGGGAGAGTGCTGAAGTATGGACCCCAACCTCCCGCCTTGCCGTGGCTACTTCCTTTCTTTGAAAATCCAGGCAGCCACGGTGCTGAGTGAGGTTGAAGCCCATTTCCTCTCTCTGCGATGCATGACCTGCCAGGTAGTTCTCATCACTGTTGTTCCATTCAGTTGGCTCAAGGCCAGCTGCCTCACACACTCTGAAAGATGCCTTCCTGGCTGTATCGGACAAAAAAACTTCCCAGGTTAGACCTGAAGGGACCCCAGGCCTCGTGATTAGAGACAGAGGACGACTAGGAAAGGGGACCTGTTCTGCAAAAATAATAATAGCTGCTATTAGCTGAGCATCACCTGGAAACAAGACAATGTCTTATTTAATCCACTCAATAACCCTATGAGGCAGGCACTATTATCCCCATTTTATAGGTAAGGAAATTGAGGCTAGCAAATAGTAAATGCTTTCTTAAGTTTATTCAGCTAGTAAATGGCGACGTCAGGGATCAAACTCAGGCAGTGTGACCCCACACTGGAACTCTTCATCTCAACTCCCACAAGGGACTTACTGCTAGGGGGGCCAGGGAAGAAAGGATTTTGGCTGGAAATAGGTTCTGGGGACCAGATGAGTGATGCTGACAGGGAGCCAGGAGAGGGGGATGCAGCTGGATCAAAGCAGCAGCAAACTGGAGCAGAAGGACAGGCCAGGCTCAACAGGGGTTCAGGAAGGAGTGGTCCTGGATCAGAACTTGTTCCTGCATGGAGCCCTGCACACAGCACAGCTCACCATTCGTTAATAAGGGATGACCTGGACCAAGAGACATTGGTGACAATCTGCTTTGGAGCTGCACTCACTCCAGGATGTTTTGACCATCCTTGTATAATCAGCTCCTAACACAGTGCCTGGGCCTTGTGGTTGGCACTCGATAAAGATCTGTGGAGGGGGATGAATGGACAGACACGTGTGTATCATTACAGTGTCTCTGTAGCTAGGACACTGCATTTGCCTCCCCTCAGGCAGTGTGACACTGTATATCTTTGTTGTTGTTGTTTGCGGTACGCGGGCCTCTCACTGTTGTGGCCTCTCCCGTTGCGGAGCACAGGCTCCGGACGCGCAGGCTCAGCGGCCATGGCTCACGGGCCCAGCCGCTCCGCGGCATGTGGGGTCTTCCCGGACCTGGGCACGAACCCGTGTCCCCTGCATCAGCAGGCGGACTCTCAACCACTGCGCCACCAGGGAAGCCCCTATACTTCAATTTAAAAATAATTTTTTAAAAAGAAATGTAGGAAAAGTTGTGAAAGCTTTTGAAATTTAGTGGGTATTCTGGTCAGCTCAGCCATCTGTCTTTGTCTTTGAAGAGCCTATTTTACAACTCTGTAGAGGTAGACATTTGTTTGTATGAAACTAATTGTAACAATCCCCAGCCATAGGAATGCAAATCACGTCCACTGGAATGCAAGTGATAATCTCCCTGTGGACAGTGAACAGTTCTGCATCCATTTGTCAATTCGTTTTAGCATCCTTCATCTAACCAGAAATGTGTGGGACTCCGAGTTCCCTTTGGCCTTTTTTTCTGAGATACCTACCGGTTCCCTTCTTAATTTATCAGTTAAAATCTTTGACAAGTGATCGTTTTATATCTGTATAGGAGTCATGATCTTACCTTTTTTATCCTTTAACAGACCTCAGCCTCTGTCAAGCTTCCCCCAAATGAGACGACATCATCTCATTTGATTGCCTCCCCAACAAATAAATCCACTAACATGGATTAAGATTATGTTATAGAGCTTTAATATGGACACAGGATGGGACTAAACCCTACAAACGAGTAGAAACATTTTCAAAATTTCCTATGTTCCGTTTCCCCCCCCCCGTTTACAGCTTTATTGAGATTATGCTAAACTTAAACATCATAGTAAGAAGATAAGCATAGTCTCGACAGAAGAAAGGATAATGGTATTGAGTCATCTTTTTAGAAAACATGGTGTGTTTTCCCATTTGTTTATGTGTTCTGCTGTGTCCTTTGGTAATGCTTTTTGTTTATTGAGGTATAACTGACATATTATATTAGTTTCAGGTATACCACAGAATGATTTGATATTTGTATATACTGCGAAAAGATTCCGACAATAAGTCTAGTTAACATCTGTCCTCACACTTACAATTTCGTGTGTGTGTGGTGAGAAGTTTTAAGATGTACTCTCTTAGCAATTTTGAAATATGCAGTATGGTGTTATTGACTATTGTCACCACGCTGTACCCCTCCCCTCCTTTATCTTCAAAGCAGAGTATTTAGAAGGACCAGATGTGCATATAAACTTGTCCATTTTTCCTTCTTTCAGTCTAGCTCAGTGGTTCTGAACTTTGAGGTATATAAGATGTAATGTATAGGAATTTGTACCTAAGACTGAGAATACTGTTCATGAAAGAGATTTAAAGGACTTACTGTATTTTAAGGAGCGCCTATGGTAGTATTGACAGCATGAAGATTTTTGTGCTCCATGATTCTGAAACTACCAGACCACCTCCTCTTCCCCACAAAATACGACTACCCTGGAATTGCATCCATCAGCAAGGTGTCTGGGCCCCTAGTCAGTTGCTTTGATTTCACATTGCATTTCCCTGGGAAGGCAGGTCTCAGGTAAATGAAACCCTAACTTAAAATATATATACGTATATAGAATTGAAGTGAAATTCACATAAAATAATATCAACCATTTAAAAATACACATGGGCTTCCCTGGTGGCGCAGTGGTTGAGAGTCCGCCTGCCGATGCAGGGGACACGGGTTCGTGCCCCGGTCCGGGAAGATCCCACATGCCACGGAGCGGCTGGGCCCGTGAGCCATGGCGCGTCTGGAGCCTGTGCTCCACGAAGGGAGAGGCCACAACAGTGAGAGGCCCGCGTACCGCAAAAAACAAACGAACAAACAAACAAAAACATACCCAGAAAAGAGAGGCTTGGCGGACATGGTCCACTGGTTCACCAAATTCACAGGAAACTGGGCATGCCCCGTGGTGGAAGCCACAGAAATGGGAATAGTCTAAGTCCCTCCTGCTTAGAGATGAGCGTTGTCCTGAAGCTTGGTATATAAGTGAGCTGGACTCACAGCCTAAGGGAAAGATGTGCAGGAGAACCTGCCTCAGGGTGGGGCAGGGCTCTTGTGGTCATCCTGGTGACTGCCAGTAATGAGCCCAAGCCTGGCAGAGCCACTGGTAAAGCAGGCCTGTTTCTAAATCTTTTCCCACCTCATGAACTGTCCAAGCCCTCTGTGAGCTCAGGGGTTTGGCTGGCCCTACAATCCCTGGTTTGCCAAAGAAGGAACTGAAGCTGAGGCCTTTTCCAATGTATTCTTCCCTGCTTTCCCTTCCGGCAATTATTATAAAGTACACTCCTTAGTCTTACAATGGTTCGGAGATTAGAGCTTAATTTGGCCTGTTATTTCTGCAGCTTTGCCTTAAAAGCATTTGTAGCTGTACTAGCCCCACTAGGCTGTGAAGCCAACAGATTCTTAAACCACCAGAGGCTGGAGTTTGCGTGGTTCCTATGGCTCTGGCCAGAGGCAGTTTTCATGAGAACATTTTAATGGGTCGCCAGGGTTTTCTGTGGGGACAGCTATCTCTGTAATAGGCAAAATGGGATTCTCTTAAGAGAAAAGCTGGCCTGCAGGAAGAATGGTCAGGCTAGATCTCTAAATGCAGTAGCTGAACAGGGCACCCTTTGCTGAAAGCAAGCGCGGATGAAGCTGCTCTTCTCTTTCGGGAAGTTCACGGTATGCATCTGGGAAGCAGACAGATCTGAGTGCAAAGCCTGCCTCTGCCGGTGTTCTGTATTCCATGTATTATTCGGACAAATCCTTTCATCTCCCTGAAACTCAGTGTGTCCAACTGTGGACTGGGGTGGTAGGACCAGAGTTATTGTACAATTGAATACAGTAATTTAGGGAAGTACCTGTTGTCTTTGGTGCTCAAAGACAACAGCATTATTATTCATTTTATTTTATTTTACTTTCATTTTAGTACTAATAGTTGCCTCCAGTTTGAGTGGACCCAAAAGGATCAGACAATTTGGGGCCTTTTTAGTCTTAGAAGCAGTGGCTTCTGTGATGTCGGATGCATTAGAGCTCTCCAGACCTTGACATGTTGTAGGGATTCTCGTCTACAGTTCTGGCCCCTCCACTCAACCAGATATGTGGTTTATTTCATCATCTGGGGGCTTAGCCAGGTTAAAGCAGCATTTTTAGGTCCATGATTCCTGGGTGGGGGACAAAGTCCAGAGAAGCCAGTGGAAGTGTAAAGATAGAAGCGTAAGAAAGAATAATCTGTTTTTTCTGTATTGCATTCAAAGCTCTTTTGGTTCTATGAGTTAACCGGATATTTTCCATTTATCAGTCATTCAACAAATGTTAACTGAGCATCTGTTCTGTGACTGCCTGATAGCCCAGTCCCTCCTTACACACGCCTTCCTACCTCCTTCCTGCCTGCTCCCTTAGAAAAGTCACTTCTAGGTGTAAGATAATACACAGTTTTCTCCCTAAGAGGAAGGGACATGTGAGATGGCTGGAGGATAGTGTGAACAAAGAGGGTGTCTGAGAGAAGGAAGACAGACAGGTTCTGGAAGGAGGTGGGAGGGTAGGGGTGAAGGTTTCTGTTTAGCAAAAATGCCTGCTGCCCCGGGGCACCCCTCTCTCCCCAAGCGAGTGCCGCTGGAAATCACCCCTGGCAAAGGCAGGCAAAGGCGTGGAGAGTCTAGCTGAATAACCTTGACTGGAATTGCCCAAGGGATTAGGAAATTGCATGCTTGCTTGCGTGTGTGTGCGCGCGTGTGCATGCGTATTGCAATGCTTCTCCTTCCCCTGGTAGAAGAAATGCTTCCATTTAGTTCCACTACTCTCAGGCTTTCTGTCTACATACCCTCTTGGTCAGGCTCAGGGGACTCTGGAGAGGTGTGGTCCTGCCGCAAAGAGCACAGCCAGACTCGAGGGGTGGGATCTGGGAGGCACCAGGCAAAGGAAAAGACAAACACGCGGGAGAGGGGAGTCGTGTCTTCCAGCCTGGCTTGTTTATTATTACAGCTCAGGAAGGAGGAATGTGCAAACTGTTGTTTTAGGGCCGAAACCATGTCTGCTCATTTTTTTCTCCTCTTTTCCTTTCTCTTTAGCATTCTGCTCCCTCAATTCCCTGACAGCCCAAGACAAATTCTAATCACCTGCAGTGCCCTCATCTTCCCAGTATTCAGGAAAAGTGTTGCTAATGCCCTCTGGGTAATTTGTTTCATTAACGCTCAGGACATATGTTGGTTCCTGGGATAGGTGAAGAAATGGAAAGAAAATGAGAGGTCAAGTGAATTAATTGCCTACGGCCAGATCCATCAACTCCCCTGATTTCTTGGAGCCTTTGTCAGCCAAAGAAAGGAGCAAAATGAAGAGCCATGACTAGATTTTTAACTGTTTTGTAGCATACATGCAAAACAAAGTTATGGATTAATTGTGGTCCGCGATGTTAAGCAAAAAGTATTCCACATCTTTTTATAGGTTGGATCCCTACTTGATTAAAATGGCAATTTAACTTATACTGCCTTTGTTGACTGTGTAACTTAATCAGACCTGCTGTCTTTGAACGTGAGTCCTGCTGTTACGCTGTGATTATTTTTATGGCATCAACCATTTGAAGGAAAGGAATGGCTGATTTAGTTGGGTGCAGTATATCATATTGTAATGTGTTTAATATTATTCATCTGTCTTCAAACATTCAAGGGAAATGGCTGTGCAAAGCAATTCAGCAGGTCCAGTGTAATCCACTCCCCAGTCCCCACCTTCCCCCAAAACCTGGAATCTGGAAATTTCTGCATATCCACTAGATCCATTGTGATAGTTATTTTTCAATCTCAAGCTATGATTTTTTATGACATGATATAGTTGTAGTACCATATCTTACTTATAAGTACATGTTTTAAAGGCTTCATTCACTGCCTCACTCATTAAACATATATTGAGTGCTTACTGTATGCAGGTATTGCTGTTGGTGCAGGAGAGGCAAAATTACATCACTCTGGGTGACTCACTTCCCCTCTTCTTTAGCCCGTCAGCCTCCTGGTACCATCCTGCACCTTGATATTCAATCAGAGAGACCTGAGGGAAACATGGTCCCTGGACACTCTAGGGTTTCGTTTATCAACTTGTCAGACTCATGGAAACAGACCATTTCCTCTCTGATGGGTCCAGCAAAAGTCTGGGTATGTTTCCCACTGAGGAGCCTGGTTTGGGTCACGTGACCACACCTGACCCAATCTCTGTGGTAGCGGGTGGTGGACCCTGCTTGGACAGCCCGGTTAAATGTCTACTCAGATAGATGAGGGGGTCAGTTCCTCACAACCACATTGTTTCCCAAAAGTGTAGTTCAGCCAAAGCAAGGTAAGTAGGATGGTCAGGAAAAAAGCAGCAGATGGTGACTCTACAACTAAACCTCTCTCATGGGTACAAGACCTGGATTAGCTAATTGCTTTCTCAGCATCCTCACTGGGGTGGCTCACATGTACCATCTCGAGAACGATTCAGTAGCACACATGCAAAAGGACTCATCATCCTTCCCCACAAATTTACACCTTCCCTGGTTTACCTCATCTTGCTGAAGCATATCACAATCTACCCAACCACCCAAACCAGGACCTGGCCATTGACTTACAAGCCTCAGTCCCCTTCATCCCCCTGGTCAACTGTCACCGGGTCTAAGACATTTCTTGTCTCTGTCCTTCTCTAGCCCCACCATCACCTCTTGGGTTCAGAGCATCATCGTCTCACCCATATGTCTGCGGCCGTCTCCTGACTGGGTTTTTTCCCTCTAGACTTGCCCCTCTCCAATCCAGGTTGATCTTCCCAGAACTAAAATATGACCATGTCACATGCCCGTTTTAAAGTCATTCGATGACTACCCAGTGGCTTCAGGATAAAATGCAAGCTCTTAAAACCTGGCATACAGAGGTATGCCTTCCATGCAAAGTCCCGTCACCTGGCTTGGGGACTGCTTCTCTGGCCCTCACTGCCCCTCCCCACCCCTTGCCCCGTACTGCACTGATAATACTGTAAGGTCTGTTTGCTTGCCGGACTTTCTCCCTAAGTTGGAGCCCTTTAAGAGCCAGGATGTTGTAGCGTGGCTCACTCAACACGCATTCCAAAGCCTTCACACCTTTCTCTCCTGTTTGAGCTGGAAAGCTAACAATTGCATTTATGAGACTCCCTTACAGCTGAGGTATAGGAATGTGACCTAAGTTCCATCAAGCAGATATACTTGTATGAAACTTCCACAGAAGCCAACAGTGAAGACTGGCTCTTCTGGCAACCTTGGTGGTGATAGCTCGTTCTTCTGGAGCCTTCATGCTCCAGCCCCCAGCACAAAGTGCCTATAGTGATGGTGTTTCCATCAGAACGTTGCCTTGGTGTCACTGGTCATTTTTCTCAGTCTGCGGAGTTCTCAGCTGCGTTGCTGTTGTCTATATTCTTAGACACCAAGCCTGGCCCTGACCCTACCCAAGATTCCGTGAGCTACTTGATTTCTGTAATAAAAGTCTTTCTGTTTAAACTAGTTAGAGTGGATGCTCTTGTCTGCAAGGAAGCACCCTGATTAATAAATGGTGACTAGTGCATCTTTGTGCCCACAGTGCTTAGCACAGTGCCTGGCCCAGGAAAGATGCCACATGCATGTTATCGAATAAATGGGCTTTTTTAATTAAAAAAATTTTTTTTTTAATTTATTCATTTATTTTTGGCTGCGTTGGGTCTTCGTTGCTGCGCGCCGGCTTTCTCTAGTTGCGGCGAGCTGGGGCTACTCTTCGTTGCGGTGCGCAGGCTTCTCATTGCGGTGGCTTCTCTTATTGTGGAGCACGGGCTCTAGGTGCGCGGGCTTCAGTAGTTGTGGCACGTGGGCTCATTAGTTGTGGCTTGTGGGCTCTAGAGTGCAGGCTCAGTAGTTGTGGAACACGGGCTTAGTTGCTCCGTGACATGTGGGATTTTCCTGGACCAGGGCTCGAACCCGTGTCCCCTGCACTGGCAGGCAGATTCTTATCCACTGCGCCACCAGGGAAGTCCCTGAATAAATGTTTGAATGGATGTATTTCCTCTGTTCTTAGAGAGCTCACTGTGCAGTGAAGGAGGCACGTGTGAGAACAAATATTTCAAGGCAATGGCTTATAACAGAGTTAAAAGGTCATGAAAGTGCAAAGATGGGACCATTAGGACCATCTCAAGGAAGGTAACATTTGAGATGGGCCTCTAAGAATCAGTAGCAATTCATTAGCTAGAAAAGGAGCTAAAGGTCATTCCAGGCAGGAGAATGGCATCTGTAAAGGTGCAAACATATGAGATTGTAGGACACGCTTAGGGGATGTGTGTGGTCGCATAGAATATGACCCTCTGGTCAGGAGATACAGATGGAAAGGGAGGGGAGAACAGGGTGTGAATAGCAGCAACAATTATAAATGTGAGTGTTTCTGGTACTTCTGAGACACCGGGTACTGATCCATGTCACTTACATACATTCTCTCATTTAATCCTTCACTGTCACTATTGTTCTCATTTTACGGGTTGAGTTGCAAGTGGCAGAACTCGTATTCAAAGTGAGCTCTCTCTAACATGATAAAGGATTTAGACTTTATCCTCAAAGGAATAAGAACCAATGAAGGTTGGACAGTGATACGGTTAGATGGTTGTTGTTGTCAGAGCGCTGGAGAAAGAGAGCTTGACAGGAGGACTCGTTAGGAGTCCAGAGGAGAGATGATAACAGCCCAACAAGTCAAGAGAGGTGAGAATGGGGAAGATTGGCCATATCTGAGAAATGTTTTAGAGGCTTAATAGACAAAGCCTGGAGACCGATCCCATATTGCAGAGCGAGGAGGCAACGGGAATCAAGGATGAAGCCAAGACGTGGGCTTGGGTGGCCGGGTGGATGGTGGCTCTGTTCATCAAAGTAGAGAAAACAGGTGAAGAAGCTGGTTTGGGATTAATGAATGATTTGGGTTTTAGACGTGTTAAGATTTGATTCCTTCAGAACAATAGCTTGGAGATCATCAAGATAATCCATTTGCCCAAATCTGTAGTCCCCGTGACCCTGGAGCAAGACCTGGTGCCCTGAGTGTCTTGGCAGCTGTTGAGGCATGGCTGGAATGCGGCTCAGCGCAGGCCGGGTGAGCACAGGGCCATGCGTTGCTGCATATTTAAAATTACTTGTCAGGCAAGGGAGCTACAGAGAAGAAAGGCTCTGGCTGGGGCAGGCAAACACCCGTGCCATTCAATAATTCAGCGCAGAGCTTGTCTTGGCCGCAGAGTTACCATCACAAGGAGCATTTTTAAAGTCAAACTCAATTTCTGTGCTAAGTCATGCCTGAGTGAGCTGGATAGTTGCCAAAAGACAAGAGAAGACTCCAGGCCTCTTTATGAACAGGCCCTGACAGATGGGGGTGCTGCAGGATGAAGCTGTCAGTCAGGTCCCAGCAGTGCAGGCACGTGACTCATTTGCATATGTCACATCCTTCAGCACAGCCCAGTCCGCAGGCCCGGGCTCCAGACCCGTGGGTACATGAATCTGTGGCGCACAACCTCTGACGATCGGATTCAAGCTTTATTAGACGCAGGGATCTGGCCTCCTATCCCTCATCTGTATGCTGCTCTGGACCAACTCACAGCCCCTCCAGCCAGAGTGGAGCTCTTCTGGCGGGGGGGTGGGGCGCATTTCAGAGGAGTGCCCCAGCTTGGCTTTTCTGTGGGGCCCGAGAGGGGCTGGAGCGCCATTAACGTGCTGCTACCAGCAGCCAACTTGCAAAGCTCTGGAAGGACAGGCTGCGTCCGCTTTCCCGGCAGGCTGCCTCGCAGCTGGCCACAGGGACAAGTCCTGTGTATGGGGCTACCTGTCCCCTTGCTTCTCCCTGGCCCTGCTTCTGTGCCTCCTTGATTAGTCCTGGAGCCCTGTGCTACCCCTACTGGGATTCAATTACTAAGCAGCGGGCCTCTAAGGAGACCTTGATTGGACGTCGATGGTGCTGCCTAAGATCTGGTATTGATGCTTGTTGACTGGTTAGCTGCCTGGTTAGGGCTGGATTCAAGCATTCATTTTCTTTTCTTTCTTTCTTTTCTTTTCTTTTTTTTTTTTTTTGATGTGAGTTAGACACAAGGCTGCTCCCAGCAGGAGGGAGCTGCCCTGGTTGCCCCATGGTACTGTCCTAGCCTTCCTGGCTTCCCTAAGGGCCAAATGCATCTATATTTCAACTGGTCCATAACCCACTAGCAGAGCCAGCAGCTAGCGCAAACTAGGAATAACAGAAGTGTGTCTTTTCCTGCAGGCTGGCTCATCCCTGCACCAGGATGCCAGGCTTGGAGGACAGGACACAGGCTAGATTTCAGCTCCCACCCATCCCCTATGCCAGGTTCTCTGTGCTGGTCACCAGTGGCACAGTCCTGCTGGGGGCCCTACCCGTGAACAGTCCATCAGTGTGCTATGATATGCCAATCGGTCAATTCTGCTTTAGAGACCCTTCTGCAACCCCCCTCCCCCATTACGTGTTCCAAATTTTAAAATATACTGACTCTTAAAACACAAACTTACTTGAGTGTCGAAATTTTAATGACTTTACTTGAGATGTTTGGATTGTAAAACTTTTGGTTCAGTTCTCACTGAAGGTGAACTTTTGTAGTTTTGTTGGAGGCCTGTGCTGGACTGGGTCTCTAAGCTCATGTTTAGGGTGCCCACTGGGCAGTCCAGCTCAGCCCCTGTGGCTAGACCTCCCAATGCTGCCTTCTCTCAGGCCCTGCCCCATGCCTCCTTGATCCTTCTGCTTGAAGAGACGGCTCGGACCTTGGCGAACAGTGCTGACACCTGGCTCCTACTTTCCCCCTTGGGCTGCTCTGAGAGCCCCATCCCAGGAGTGACACAGTTTTGACTGTGTTCTTATGTTTGGGTACCCCTGATCTTTCCTGACTCTGTCTGATTCCCAATCCCAATATTGTCAAGTTGACCTTCCTCATGCTATTATCTCTGGATCCATAATAACCCGTCACATTTAGGGGATCAGGATAGTGGAGGCAGTTCAGGGAATCTAGCTTCCTTCATGGCCTTTGGTGATCTTAAAATAAGTCCATGAATTATTTGATACTCCTCCCTTCCAGAGCTGGAGCTTAATTCTCTCCCCTCAACTGTGGGCTGAACTTAGTAAGTTGATCCTTGTGAACAGGATCTGGTTTCTTTCTTTCTCTTTCCCTTGGATCCTTTACCCTGGGGGAAGCCAGCTGCCATGCTGTGAGGACACTCAAGTAGCCCTGCGGAGAGGTCCACATGGTGAGGAGCTGAGGCCTCCTGCCAGCAACCAGCATGTAGCAGTCCTCTGAGTCACCGTGGAAGTGGACCTTCCCACCCCAGTCAAACCTCCAAGTGACTGCAGCCCTGATAATATTTTGACTACGACCTTCTGAGAGACCCTGAGCCCAAACCACCCAGTCAATCCATCCCCAGATTCCTAACCCCTGGCAGCTCTGCAAGATCGTAAGTGTTTACTGTTTTAATCCCTTTATTTTTGAGGTAATTTGTTACGCAGCAATAGGTTACTAATACACTTCCCAAAAGTGAGGCTGGAGAGAGAGGTGGGGGGACTCTTCACAGAATGGTTTTCTGTACAAGCAGCTTCCGTATTGTTTAATACCCCTTTCCACATCCTAATGGCTTGTTTGCTTCTTTATTCCCCGGATAAACTGTGGGCCCTTGAGAAGAGGGTCTCGATAAACTCATCCTTAATTTTGCCGAGTTCTAAGGATACAAGCTTAAAGGTGTCAGTAATCTAAAATTCTCTATTTTCTGTAGCTCACCCTAATATCACTTTTGGGCATCTGTTCTGAGAGTAACATACACAGACAATACTGGGTGTCCCCTACCTCCCAGGCCCTGTTTCTCTCAGCTCCTTCCATGCCCCCACTGGGTTATGGGAAATACTTGGTTGTCTCTGTTCCCTGCAGGATGTGGGAAGTCCTGCCAACTGTTCTCAAGTCCTCTGGGACACGGTTTGGTCCTTCTGGGTCTCTTCCCCAGAAAGGAGGCCCCTCCAGGCACTTGCCTGCCATGATTCACCCCAAGGACAAGCGGCTCAATGCTTTGTTCCCCAAGAGAAAAGAATGAATTCACTTGGACTCCTAATTATAAAAGTGTCAGCAAAGGGACCCTTTCAGACTTTGTTAACGATAAACATTAACCTTCCCGGGAAGGGAGGTCAATGCCCCTGCCTTCAGTTTCTCTGCAGCCCAAGGATCTGTGTCAGCAACTACGGCTCCTGGGATGGTACATATTTTCAGAAGGAACAAGTATTATGATTGATTAGTAGTGCTGTCTGCGTAAGAGAGGGAGAGAGTAAATAGAGCTCTGCTCTGTTAACCACCTCTGACCTATACTTTTTTTTTTTTTTTTGCGATACGCGGGCCCCTCACCGCCGTGGCCCCTCCCGCCGCGGAGCACAGGCCCCGGACGCGCAGGCTCAGTGGCCACGGCCCACGAGCCCAGCCGCTACGTGGCATGCGGGATCCCCCCGGACCGGGGCACGAACCCGCGTCCGCTGCATAGGCAGGCAGACTCTCAACCGCTGCGCCACCAGGGAAGCCCTGACCTACACTTTTGATGCTACCCTGTTACTTCTCCAAGATGTTGGAGAAACAGGCCCTTGGGTGGCAAAACGTCTCCTGTCCTTCTAGGAGGCCCAGTTGCTGGTGCTGTTCCGCAGCTAGCTGACCTAGAAGGGCTCTGCCTGGGTGCGGCCTGGGTAGCAGCACTCTTTTTGTAGTTAGGCTGAGAAGATAAAACAACAGCGGTGGAGTTAGCATATTATTACCCCAGACGCTCTGTGCTGGATGCAAATCAGTACAGATGTCTGAACTGGCCACATTTCTCACTGAAGGTCCAGGCAGCAAGTATAAAGGCACTTTCATTACTTAGCATCCTGATGGAGGTGTGTGCTTGTCAGGGACAGAATAAACCTTCCAGGTCCCGCCATCTCATTGATTCCTCTGATGAAAGAAAACAGGCAGCCTGGCCACGGGAATTCCAAGTTGCAAGAGCAAAAGGAGCAATTCCAACCTGTATCCACTTTCCTGCATGTGCTGGCCCTACTGGGGTGGCCTGTCCATTGAGGGTTCATGGACCTCTTGCTTCTGCTAACTGGTCACAGTGAAAAATGAAGGCTGAATCTCTGGGCTGTAAATAAGAATATGGTGGAACTCTCTCCCCTGCCCTGAAAGGGATTGACAGGTGTCTACTTGTGCCCAATGGAAGCAAAGACTCTGAGCAGAAATATGTGCTTTCACCCTGCAGGGCTCCTGGGGACCCCTGGGGGAGGGGCACACTTGGGGAAAAGAAGCCAAGAGGAAGCTGATGAGGGCCAAGTTCTGATGATCTCCAGTCGTCACTCACCGCCGATCAAAGCAGCCTCGCCGTGCCCAGACCATATAAATACTGAACAAGTCTGCTTGGAAGCTTTGAGATCCTTAAAGGAGTCAGAGGGGAGAGGATGAGTTCAGTGCAAAAGATGGTATCAGAAAATGCTGACCCTCAGCTAAGAGCTAATACAAAAGCCGGCAGCAAAAGAGTGAGCATGGATTCTATCAGGCATGGCTTCGGATTTGCACATGCATTACTTCCGAGGTATGGCTGTGCAGGAATTTGACTGTCTGGGTCAGGACAGTCAGGAGAAGGAAAGCATTCATCTCTCTGTTGGGTTTCCTCCCTTACCTGGAAGTGCAGCATGTTAACTCCAGGCTCCTTCTGTACTGCAAGAGAGCTTTCCACCCCATCGCAGGACACACACGCTCAGGGTAGGTCATTCTCTGAGGGACCCCAATCGGCTAAAGAGTCATTTTTGCTAAGAAGCCTTCCAAACACCCCAAATCTAGGCCAGGCCCCACTCTCTGCACCTCCGCAAGCCCCACTACTCATTTCCATCAGAGCACACATGACCCCGGCTTGTATATGTATCCATCTCTCCCACTAGACCACAGTGATGGGGCAGGTGGTGCTTTACTCGCCATTATGTCTCTTAGCAAAGTGCCCAGTGTGCAGTAGATGCCCCCAAAACATGTATTGAATGAACACACGAGAAAGTGTACGGGGAGCCTCAGAGTGGGCTGCGCTGAACAGCTGCTCCTAAGGCAGCCCCCCGGCCAGAAGGTACCTCTGAGTTCTTGTTGTGACTTCTCCTGGCTAATTGCTGGTGCCACCTGGGAGATTAGCTAGGGATGATTCTCTTGCAAAGGCTGAGCCCCAGGTTTTATCATCTGACCCCTTTCCTTTCCTAGTGGTACCCACCAATCACCCAGCTTGTCTGCCCTGGAACACAGCACATCCAGGAGGCCAACTTAGAAGCCAGGAAATTCTCCTTTCACAGTGTGGTGAATCTGAGCACACAGCAAGTGGGACTTCCACTGCATGGTTTAGGGTTAAAGCATTTCCTGAGTCTCTTCCCAGACTTTCCCACCTCTCTTACCATCTCTGGCTGCCCTAAGTCCACACTCACGGGGTTTTCTGTCCTTCTTAATATTTTCCTTTAGTTACTCTCCTTGCCAGGGGCTGAGCTATCTCTCACTCCTTTCCCCCTTTGTGGGTTCCTGGGAGTGCAGGCACTGTTAGGTCAAGGTGCCTAGGTTTCCAGCTGAAATCGCTCTGCTTACAACACCCTGAGAGATGCTGCAGCCCCGCCCTGAATCCCTGGTGTTCATACTCTGTCCTTCCTAGCTCTCCACTCTCTGCCTTCCGGGCTCTTCTGAAAACACAGCCCACTGAATGCATGTGCCCAGGCCTCACGCCCCATTAGGGTTCACCACCCCCAGGGCCCCCTCCACAAGCCCTGCACTGTGGAAGCTTCGTCACTCGGCCACACTGTCCCCTGGTCCTCATACGGCTCTGCCGCTCACGAGGCCTCACCCTGACCCCAGAGCTTGACTCACTGCTCCCCAGGCATTTGCCCAGCCTGGGCCTCCCCTCGGTTCTCTATGATTTGGAGGAAGAGCCTCACAGCTTCACACTGGCACTCTCCCCTGTCCCTACTTGCTCTTCGTATGAGAAGGTGCCACAGGCCTTGGGGAGGGGAGCTGGAATTTACCAGGAGGACAAAGGGAAAATCTCATTCCAGGAAGAGGAAACAGCCAGTACAAAGGCCCCAGCGAAGAAAATCAGTGAAAGAGGGACAGCCAGAAACCTGGTGTAACCTGAGGGGACAGGTGGAGTGAGGTGAGAGAGAGTGTGGAAGTGGGGACGGAAGGCCTAACCTTGACGTGAATTTGATGGGACATCATCTGTGGGCAAGAGAGTTATTGATTAGCTCTGTGTTTATATTCACTGTCCCTCATATTACAGACAAAGGGCTAGTGTCCTTGATAAGGGTTTGAAATTGATAAGAAAGTTGATGAGAAAAATTAATAAGAAACTGACTTTTAAAAATAGACGATAGGGCTTCCCTGGTGGCGCAGTGGTTGGGAGTCCGCCTGCCGATGCAGGGGACACGGGTTCGTGCCCTGGTCTGGGAAGATCCCACATGCCGCGGAGCGGCTGGGCCCATGAGCCATGGCTGCTGAGCCTGCGCGTCCGGAGCCTGTGCTCCGCAGTGGGAGAGGCCACAGCAGCGAGAGGCCTGCGTACCACAAAAATAAAAAAAATAAAAAGACAATAACTCCAGAGAAGAATGAGCGAAAGATATGATCAGACAGTTCACAGAGCAGGAAGTACAAATATCTCTTAAACATATAAAAGATGTTTGACCTCACTCATAAGAAGAGAAATGCAAATTAATTCTTACTGAGATTCTATTTTCACCTATTGTATTGGCAGAAATCCCAGAATTTGATAACTCGTTCAATCATTGCTGGTAGAAGTGTAAATTAGCACAACTCAATGGAGGGCAATTTGGCAATATCTACCCAAAGTACAAATGCTATACCCTTTGACCTCCCCTTCTGGATTTCTACTACAGAGGTATACTGTGAACATATGAAATAATGTATATTCAGGGTAACTAACTATAGCATTGTTGAAATGGTAAAATATAAGAAGCAGCTAAGTGTCCATCTATAGGGTACCATTAAACTGGTGATGTCTTGTTAGGGAACCGTTGACTGAAACCTCCTGCTTGGCCAGGCACCATGGTAACTACTTGCCTGAGTTGTCTCACAACAGGAGGTTCCGATAAAGAATGGGGTGCTGCCACCGGGAGAATTCGCCAGGAGCCAAAAGGAGGAGGGAAGAGACGATATGTCTTGCCAACCTCCCAGAGACCCGCACGCTCGAATCCATCTTGGCTGAGAGATGCGTGTGCCACCAGGAAGGACTCTGAGTCAGAATGCTTGTCCGGGGACAACCCGGAAACTAACCCCGTTACCATGAAACCCGAGACTGCGAGCCACGTGGCAGAGCAGTTCTCCGGGGTTCCCTTACCCTGCTGCTCTCTGCCCGGGCGCCCCTTCCCAATGAAGTCTTTTGCTTTGTCAGCACGTGTGTCTCCTCGGACAATTCATTTCCGAATGTTAGACAACAGCCCACTCTGGGACCCTGGAAGGGGTCTCCCTTCCTGCAACAGTCTAACTACACAACTGTGAAAAAGAATGAGTTGTGCTCTCTGTCCTGACAGGGAAGAATTCCAAGACATCCAAGACAGTGATTAGATGGTTAAGTAAAAGATAGACTAGTGTATACAGTTGATACCTTTTGTGTAAAACAAGGGGGGGAGAAATGAGAATATATATTTGCATTTTCTTGTGAAAGCATAAAGGAACTTGGGATGGGTCCAAAATGGCCGCCCAAGTGGACGCGGGAGAGGTGTGGGAACCAGGCAGGCAGGGGACGGGAGTGAGGAGAGACTTTTCACTGTGAACCTTTTTATACTTTTTCTGAATTTTGAATCATGAGAGTATGTACCGTATTCATAACATTACATTAAAAAAACAGAATTCCTGTTTCCACAGTCTCTCACAATAGTTCTTCTGTAGCCTGGCTGCCCAGAGGAACCCAGCAACTGCTCTTATGACTCACAAGCCATCTGCAGTGATCCCCAAGTGTGAACAAATATTCTCCCCAAACAAATTCATAAGTGTCTTTAGAGGACGGCCACGCAGTATCACCCAACTGTAAGTCATTACATCTCCCTTGAGGTTGAAAAATACCTCCTCATTCTTCTGGAGCTCTGATTCAGATTTCTGCATTTTCCCATGTGCTTCTTTCCTGCTCAAGTCATCCTTTTCAGGTGGTTTTTTTAAAAAATTAATTTATTTATTTTTGGCTGCATTGGGTCTTCATTGCTGTGCGTGGGCTTTCTCTAGTTGTGGTGAGCAGGGGCTACTCTTCGTCGCAGTGCACGGGCTTCTCATTGCGTTGGCTTCTCTTGCTCAACCTGTATCCACTTTCCTGCATGTGCTGGCCCTACTGGGGTGGCCTGTCCATTGAGGGTTCATGGACCTCTTGCTTCTGCTAACTGGTCACAGTGAAAAATGAAGGCTGAATCTCTGGGCTGTAAATAAGAATATGGTGGAACTCTCTCCCCTGCCCTGAAAGGGATTGACAGGTGTCTACTTGTGCCCAATGGAAGCAAAGACTCTGAGCAGAAATATGTGCTTTCACCCTGCAGGGCTCCTGGGGACCCCTGGGGGAGGGGCACACTTGGGGAAAAGAAGCCAAGAGGAAGCTGATGAGGGCCAAGTTCTGATGATCTCCAGTCGTCACTCACCGCCGATCAAAGCAGCCTCGCCGTGCCCAGACCATATAAATACTGAACAAGTCTGCTTGGAAGCTTTGAGATCCTTAAAGGAGTCAGAGGGGAGAGGATGAGTTCAGTGCAAAAGATGGTATCAGAAAATGCTGACCCTCAGCTAAGAGCTAATACAAAAGCCGGCAGCAAAAGAGTGAGCATGGATTCTATCAGGCATGGCTTCGGATTTGCACATGCATTACTTCCGAGGTATGGCTGTGCAGGAATTTGACTGTCTGGGTCAGGACAGTCAGGAGAAGGAAAGCATTCATCTCTCTGTTGGGTTTCCTCCCTTACCTGGAAGTGCAGCATGTTAACTCCAGGCTCCTTCTGTACTGCAAGAGAGCTTTCCACCCCATCGCAGGACACACACGCTCAGGGTAGGTCATTCTCTGAGGGACCCCAATCGGCTAAAGAGTCATTTTTGCTAAGAAGCCTTCCAAACACCCCAAATCTAGGCCAGGCCCCACTCTCTGCACCTCCGCAAGCCCCACTACTCATTTCCATCAGAGCACACATGACCCCGGCTTGTATATGTATCCATCTCTCCCACTAGACCACAGTGATGGGGCAGGTGGTGCTTTACTCGCCATTATGTCTCTTAGCAAAGTGCCCAGTGTGCAGTAGATGCCCCCAAAACATGTATTGAATGAACACACGAGAAAGTGTACGGGGAGCCTCAGAGTGGGCTGCGCTGAACAGCTGCTCCTAAGGCAGCCCCCCGGCCAGAAGGTACCTCTGAGTTCTTGTTGTGACTTCTCCTGGCTAATTGCTGGTGCCACCTGGGAGATTAGCTAGGGATGATTCTCTTGCAAAGGCTGAGCCCCAGGTTTTATCATCTGACCCCTTTCCTTTCCTAGTGGTACCCACCAATCACCCAGCTTGTCTGCCCTGGAACACAGCACATCCAGGAGGCCAACTTAGAAGCCAGGAAATTCTCCTTTCACAGTGTGGTGAATCTGAGCACACAGCAAGTGGGACTTCCACTGCATGGTTTAGGGTTAAAGCATTTCCTGAGTCTCTTCCCAGACTTTCCCACCTCTCTTACCATCTCTGGCTGCCCTAAGTCCACACTCACGGGGTTTTCTGTCCTTCTTAATATTTTCCTTTAGTTACTCTCCTTGCCAGGGGCTGAGCTATCTCTCACTCCTTTCCCCCTTTGTGGGTTCCTGGGAGTGCAGGCACTGTTAGGTCAAGGTGCCTAGGTTTCCAGCTGAAATCGCTCTGCTTACAACACCCTGAGAGATGCTGCAGCCCCGCCCTGAATCCCTGGTGTTCATACTCTGTCCTTCCTAGCTCTCCACTCTCTGCCCTCCGGGCTCTTCTGAAAACACAGCCCACTGAATGCATGTGCCCAGGCCTCACGCCCCATTAGGGTTCACCACCCCCAGGGCCCCCTCCACAAGCCCTGCACTGTGGAAGCTTCGTCACTCGGCCACGCTGTCCCCTGGTCCTCATACGGCTCTGCCGCTCACGAGGCCTCACCCTGACCCCAGAGCTTGACTCACTGCTCCCCAGGCATTTGCCCAGCCTGGGCCTCCCCTCGGTTCTCTATGATTTGGAGGAAGAGCCTCACAGCTTCACACTGGCACTCTCCCCTGTCCCTACTTGCTCTTCGTATGAGAAGGTGCCACAGGCCTTGGGGAGGGGAGCTGGAATTTACCAGGAGGACAAAGGGAAAATCTCATTCCAGGAAGAGGAAACAGCCAGTACAAAGGCCCCAGCGAAGAAAATCAGTGAAAGAGGGACAGCCAGAAACCTGGTGTAACCTGAGGGGACAGGTGGAGTGAGGTGAGAGAGAGTGTGGAAGTGGGGACGGAAGGCCTAACCTTGACGTGAATTTGATGGGACATCATCTGTGGGCAAGAGAGTTATTGATTAGCTCTGTGTTTATATTCACTGTCCCTCATATTACAGACAAAGGGCTAGTGTCCTTGATAAGGGTTTGAAATTGATAAGAAAGTTGATGAGAAAAATTAATAAGAAACTGACTTTTAAAAATAGACGATAGGGCTTCCCTGGTGGCGCAGTGGTTGGGAGTCCGCCTGCCGATGCAGGGGACACGGGTTCGTGCCCTGGTCTGGGAAGATCCCACATGCCGCGGAGCGGCTGGGCCCGTGAGCCATGGCTGCTGAGCCTGCGCGTCCGGAGCCTGTGCTCCGCAGTGGGAGAGGCCACAGCAGTGAGAGGCCTGCGTACCACAAAAATAAAAAAAATAAAAAGACAATAACTCCAGAGAAGAATGAGCGAAAGATATGATCAGGCAGTTCACAGAGCAGGAAATACAAATGTCTCTTAAACATATAAAAGATGTTTGACCTCACTCATAAGAAGAGAAATGCAAATTAATTCTTACTGAGATTCTATTTTCACCTATTGTATTGGCAGAAATCCCAGAATTTGATAACTCGTTCAATCATTGCTGGTAGAAGTGTAAATTAGCACAACTCAATGGAGGGCAATTTGGCAATATCTACCCAAAGTACAAATGCTATACCCTTTGACCTCCCCTTCTGGGATTTCTACTACAGAGGTATACTGTGAACATATGAAATAATGTATATTCAGGGTAACTAACTATAGCATTGTTGAAATGGTAAAATATAAGAAGCAGCTAAGTGTCCATCTATAGGGTACCATTAAACTGGTGATGTCTTGTTAGGGAACCGTTGACTGAAACCTCCTGCTTGGCCAGGCACCATGGTAACTACTTGCCTGAGTTGTCTCACAACAGGAGGTTCCGATAAAGAATGGGGTGCTGCCACCGGGAGAATTCGCCAGGAGCCAAAAGGAGGAGGGAAGAGACGATATGTCTTGCCAACCTCCCAGAGACCCGCACGCTCGAATCCATCTTGGCTGAGAGATGCGTGTGCCACCAGGAAGGACTCTGAGTCAGAATGCTTGTCCGGGGACAACCCGGAAACTAACCCCGTTACCATGAAACCCGAGACTGCGAGCCACGTGGCAGAGCAGTTCTCCGGGGTTCCCTTACCCTGCTGCTCTCTGCCCGGGCGCCCCTTCCCAATGAAGTCTTTTGCTTTGTCAGCACGTGTGTCTCCTCGGACAATTCATTTCCGAATGTTAGACAACAGCCCACTCTGGGACCCTGGAAGGGGTCTCCCTTCCTGCAACAGTCTAACTACACAACTGTGAAAAAGAATGAGTTGTGCTCTCTGTCCTGACAGGGAAGAATTCCAAGACATCCAAGACAGTGATTAGATGGTTAAGTAAAAGATAGACTAGTGTATACAGTTGATACCTTTTGTGTAAAACAAGGGGGGGAGAAATGAGAATATATATTTGCATTTTCTTGTGAAAGCATAAAGGAACTTGGGATGGGTCCAAAATGGCCGCCCAAGTGGACGCGGGAGAGGTGTGGGAACCAGGCAGGCAGGGGACGGGAGTGAGGAGAGACTTTTCACTGTGAACCTTTTTATACTTTTTCTGAATTTTGAATCATGAGAGTATGTACCGTATTCATAACATTACATTAAAAAAACAGAATTCCTGTTTCCACAGTCTCTCACAATAGTTCTTCTGTAGCCTGGCTGCCCAGAGGAACCCAGCAACTGCTCTTATGACTCACAAGCCATCTGCAGTGATCCCCAAGTGTGAACAAATATTCTCCCCAAACAAATTCATAAGTGTCTTTAGAGGACGGCCACGCAGTATCACCCAACTGTAAGTCATTACATCTCCCTTGAGGTTGAAAAATACCTCCTCATTCTTCTGGAGCTCTGATTCAGATTTCTGCATTTTCCCATGTGCTTCTTTCCTGCTCAAGTCATCCTTTTCAGGTGGTTTTTTTAAAAAATTAATTTATTTATTTTTGGCTGCATTGGGTCTTCATTGCTGTGCGTGGGCTTTCTCTAGTTGTGGCGAGCAGGGGCTACTCTTCGTCGCAGTGCACGGGCTTCTCATTGCGTTGGCTTCTCTTGCTGCGGAGCACGGGCTCTAGGCACATGGGCTTCAGTAGTTGTGGCTCGCAGGCTCTAGAGCGCAGGCTCAGTAGTTGTGGCACACGGGCTTACTTGCTCCACGGCATGTGGGATCTACCCAGACCAGGGCTCGAACCCGTGTCACCTGCATTGACAGGCGGATACTTAACCACTGAGCCAACAGGGAAGCCCCTCAGGTGGCATTTTGATTGCATTAAGCCTGTATCTGCCCTTTACTCTGATGTCTTTCTTCCTCAGTCATCCCCTCCCTAAAGCAACCTTGCTGAAAAGTTCTGTGGGAACCGGTCACTCTTGGTGCTTTGTGATGACTTTCCCAGACCCTGCCCATCAAATGTGTTGCCCAATTTGAACACTTTGTAAAAACAGTTTCACTTGGTGAAAATCCTTCAAACAAGGAGCAGCTGTGCTGGAAAAAAAAAACCAGTGGGGTGCTCACCACTTTCTTAGAAGTGTGGTGGGAAGCACAGTGTCCCAGAGTTCCAGGAGGTGAATGGCAAAGTTTTCCTACACGTGCACTTTGGTTGGGATAGGATTGCGTGAGAAATGGTCTTCTCCACCAGCTGGTTCACAAAGCTGCCCTCTTTAGATCATGGTCAGGAGTTCTCCCAGGAGAGCATTGAGTCTGGGCTTCCTTCTTCTGGCTTCCTTGCTCTGTGGATGTGACACCTGTTACTCAGGCCTAAGCTAAATTACCACCCACACATCTGCAAGCAGGTGCTGAATGAAAGATTTATAAGCTCAGGTCTGACTAGGTTGACTCCCTCCCCTGCTCTTGCCTTAAAGCTAATCTTTTGTAAAAGTTCTATTCACTCACGTGTGGCTTGTTTTATTCCCCAGATGAAAAGGGTCTACAGCCTTGATTACACATATGTGCGTCCAGCAAACTCCTGGAGTATAGGGACCCAAAACGTAGCCAACGCTCCATAAATATTCGTTGAATAAACAAATGAATGAGTGGTTAAGCGGATCTCTAACACTTGCTGTGTATCTAGAGCCGGTCTTATCCAATAGAAATTTCTGTGATGGTGGAGATGTTCTATAGCTGTGTTGTCCAATACTGCAGCCGCTAGCCACACGTGAGCACTTGAAATGTGGCTGATGTGAGTGGGGGGCTGCATTTTAGATTTCAATTAATCTGATTTAAAGGGCCACATGCCACTATTGGCTACCATATTGAATGGTATAGATTTCGATTATTGGCTATATAATTTGCTCATCTACATTGATAAACCGTGTAGCCTTCTCAGGTTAACTCTTCTTGTTTAACACGGCCCAGAAACTTTCAACAACCGCTGTGGAAGCAGTGGAAAGGCATATTAGTACTTCCCGTGGCACTTGCCATCGTCACCACAGGCAAACGGAAGCCAGGAGGAGGAAGAGGGAATAGAAATTGGTTCTGCCTGCTTTTTTTGGAAAAAGTCTTGGGTCACCCCGGGAGGGTAAGTGGTCAGCCTCCTGGTTTATGACTTACCCAAGAGCTACCCTCTATGACTGCTCCAAGTCACCACCAGCCGGCTGGGCATAGAGTCAGAGTTGAGTCCGAGGGAGGAGTGCCACGTGGTGAGTCATCATTACCATTTCTCAGAACAGGTGTTCTTCAGGGAACCTCCTCGGAGGGTTCCACACCCAACCTGCCCTTACCTGCAGGGGTGACTATAGCCTGAGGACAGGCATGGAGCTTCATTCCTGTTCAGTGTGGAGTAACCAGCAACTTGTGCTCAAAGATCCCACAAGGGGGACTTCCCTGGTGGTCCAGTGGCTAAGACTCTGAGCTCCCAATGCGGGAGGCCTGGGTTCCATCCCTGGTTAGGGAACTAGATCCCGCATGCCACATCTAAAGATCACGCATGTCACAACTAAAAAGACCCTGCATGCCACAGTGAAGATCCCACGTGCCGCAACTAAGACCCGATGCAGCCAAATAAATAAATAAATATTAAAAAACAAAAAAGAAAAAAGAACAAAAGACCCCACAAGGATTTGGATCCAGGGGTGGTTTTGTGCTCTGGCCACTCGGGTGAAAGCTGAAGTCCCCTGTATGGGTACCAGCAACAACTTTAGCAACTTTAATGCCAAACTGGAACCCTCTGTTTAGCACTTGGCCCATCTGGTTCCATCCACTGTTGCCCTGGCCGAAAGCAGAGCACGTTCGCTTTCTGGAGAGCCTGGGGCATTTCAGTCGCAGCAGAAGGGATGACTGCTGAGTCAGCCTTTGTGTGTGACTGTGTGTGTATGTGATCCCCTAGGTGCCACTGTCCTCTAATGGATGGAACAAGACAACCTCTACACCCAAGGTGAGCAGGACTTGCTTATCCTGCTGAACGAACGTAGTTCTTTTGCTTTCTGAATTAGGAAATGTCAGGGAGAGGCCCGCGTACCGCAAAAAAAAAAAAAAAAGAACTGTCACAGCCAGAGCCCCCAGAGCATCTTCTCTCATCCCTCAGGGATACAGGCAAAAGGTCCATGCCACCTAGCACTCCTCAGTCCTGCGCTAGCCTGCTTGCCACCATTCATTTGAAAGACGAAAAGACTGCAGCGCCAGGTCCCTGACACAGCAGAACTTCCGAGGTGCCTGAGGCCCAGGGCAGTGTCTGGGAGCAGTCTTCCATTGCTGGTGAGCCATATTCTAGAGCCTAGAGGTATTTCCACATATCCAACATGCCCGACAGGCCCAGCAGGCAGGGTGGGGAAGCCCATACTGCGCGACACACGGGAGAAGCTCTGGTTACCAGTAGCACAAACAATGTCTCATTCAGGGGCTCAGGTAAGAGTCAGGGTAACCCGTCACTCCACACTGATGCACCTCGCCCTCCCCTCACTCTTCTGCTTCTCCTCCCAACCTCATCTTCCAAATCCTTGGGGGAAGGGCAAGCCTAATTGGTGTCCAGAAACCCAATCCTTGCAAGAATAATGTGCAGACAGCATGGCAGTCTACTGTCACCTTGTTATTTGACCCTTTGCTTCTTGAAATCCCATCCAGCTGTGTCTAAACTTCCTACAGTTTCCATCACTACCTTACTTTTTCAGAGCTACTCATCCTTGCAGATGGTGTGACTCTTTCTGGGTCAGGCGTGACTGAGAAGGCTGGTGTGAGTGGATCTCCCTGGCCATTCTGGAAGACCTCTAGTTCCCTGGAGAAGGAGTCTGTCCCAGGCTACTGTGTGTGGCTCTGTGCATTTCTTGGGACACTGAAGTTTACTACTTGCAGAAATTATTCCCTAAATAAAGAACAGTTATTTGAGGGCAAGTTTATCTCTGTGTAGCATAGTCATAGAATTTAAAATTTTGAGAGCTGGAAGAAAACCTAAAAATCACAGCTTCACTTTTAGGGTGAAGAAAACAATATCAGAGAGGTTAAGTAGCTTGGCCAAAGTCATTAAGCTTACAGACACAGCTACTAGAACCTAGAGGAGACAATTGCCAAGACTTGACATGTAAGTCAACAAGTTGAGGTTGACTTCAAATGGAAGTAGGGAACTTACTATGGACTCCTCACTTAGAAGAAGGGGTATGGCTTCAAAATTATTTTAAATAATTTCTCCCTTTTTTCCCCAGTATCAGATACTCTAAATTTTATCCTATATTAAGTAGGAAGATCATGTGTCCTCTCTTTCACTGTAAAATGTTTTGCTTCCCTGCCCCCCATTCCACCCCTGTTTAAATTGTACCAACTGGGTTTATATAATTTGGGATTCACTTGGTTGACAGAATCTGCTCATAGGGGAAGATCTAAGTGAAAGTCTTGCTGCCCAAAGGGCAAGTAAATCTTGCCTGGAGCCATCCTTACATCTCCAGGGCTATGGATGGTGCCATTTGTCAAAAGATGCTGCAACCTCTCGGGAGGCTGACCTCCAAGGTTGAATTGGGGTCAAGGCTTGTTCTTTCCTTTCTCCTTGGTAATGTACCTGTCAACTCTCAGGAGATGTGGGCTGCTATGATATTGAGATGAGAATGGGAGGCTGATACCATCTTGGGACTTACATAAGTTTCAGTCAAATGAACCCCTTTGAACCAGGTGAGAGGTAGCCAAAGTCCATTGCCGTGGAACAGGGTGCACCCGTGGTGAGTGAAGGTTCTGCTTTTTTATGAGCCATATGGGTCTCTCTCCTCCATCTTATCCTGGAACTGCAGGGGTCAGCACCTCTCCAAGTAGGGGCTGGTAAAAGGATCAGTTAATGTTTTCCACAAGGTTCTTTATAGAAGTTTTTTACTTGTCCTGCTAGAGGTCATTCCAGTTCTGTTTATGAAATAGTTGCTAGTTAAGAACCTGGCTGTCATCCATCCTTTATGTTGGGCCACTTTTGTGGTGGGAATCCTGTTTTTCTGGAGATACCAGGGCTATAAATGGTTCCTGGGATGACGGCTCATGTATCCTACCAATGTATTTTATGCTATTCTGTATTATTCCTTCAACAAGATTGGGCATTCCTTGAGCCCAAATAACGCAATTTGTATTTTCCTTAACTTCCTGTCTGGTACACAGCCTAAGCGCATTGTACCTATGAATAAGCAACTTGATTTGAGTTATTAAAGGCTTCAATTAGGCGGAAACATACATTAGTAGCAAAGTGTTTGTGTATTGTATACAGAGTAAAAATTTACAGTAAAAATACAGTGTTATTCAAGTCAGCAATGAGAAATGGAAACCTTTTTTTTAGAAAAAAATGATCTCAGTAAAAGACTTGGATTCAAATGTCCAAAATTTTTCAATAATGTCCCTAAAAAAATTGATCGAAAATGGTGCAGAGGGCGTTAAGTCAGCTTGGAAGGTACACACTTTGCGTTCACATACGTGAGGAAGCCCGACAACACCTTTGAAAGCTTAGAACCAAAGAAAGGTTGAGAAATGTGACAAATATGGAACACAGCCCTGAGACTAGATGGTTTATCACACTTGCCTGTGTCGTGAGGACAGTTTCGGCATAAATGCCAGGTATGCGGACAGATAAGGGGAAATCACATTTCAAGAATGCCCTCCCAGAGCTGGAGAGCCGTGGCTCGGGTGTGACTGAGAGCCACTGCGCGGCATCCTTTCGAAGGGGTTTTCACATACCTGAGGCCTGACGTTCTCCCAGGGGGTGCTTGCAGCCTGGAAATTAAGTGCGCCTTAATTTAAGTGCACCTGGAAATTAAAGGAAGCATCCGGTTCCTGTTCTGTGAGCTGAGTCAAAGGCACAGTGGTGCCCAGCCATTTTCTTTTAAATTTTAACAACGTGAGGGATTTACGCAGCCCCGCAACGTCTGCGTGATCTGCGTGATCCGTTGCTACCAGGGCAGAAAGCAAGAGATGGGACTCAGACTCCAGAAAGCAGCGCTTCCCTGGAAGATAATGAGCGAGCATAGCTAGCATTTTTAAGTCCAAATTGCTGTCCTGGAAGGTTCTGTGAGGGGAGGAGCCTGAGGAAGTTTGAAAGGAGGGATTGTTCTGCTCTCTTGGGTGCTGGTCGCAGATTAAATGTCAGCAATATCACGTGCACCTAAATCGTTCCGTTGGGCTGGAGAAGTTTTAGCCGAAGGTCACTTATTTCCAGTTCTGAATAAAATTATGTAAGTTGTTGCCTTAAAATGTTCAGATGCATTTTTGAACTGGACTTCGGCCATGCTGTCAGGCAGGCGTTCAGGGAAATGTTGTTAGCTTTGGCCCTTTTGGCCTGGAGGAATTAATCATTTCCCGAAGCTTCTCTTTGGGCTTGGAGACCTCTGCGTGCCTCTCACTTGCTTTTGTCTTGGTTTATGGTTGAAGCCCACTGAAGTCCCCCACCTTTGCTTTCCTGGAGGACTCTCCCCAAGTCTGAGGACAACAGTAAACAAACATAACTCAACCAAACAAAGACCCACACCTGGGGCAGGACGTCTGTGTTTGGTTGTTGCTTGGAGTATAGTAATGTCATGGCTGTTCCTTAAAAAGGTATCATTGACTTCTGTTTTCAATGGTCAAAACCAAATGTAGGGCTTCCCTGGTGGCGCAGTGGTTGAGAGTCCGCCTGCCGATGCAGGGGACACGGGTTCGTGCCCTGGTCCGGGAGGATCCCACATGCCACGGAGCGGCTGGGCCCGTGAGCCATGGCCGCTGAGCCTGCGCGTCCGGAGCCTGTGCTCCACGGCGGGAGAGGCCACAACAGTGAGAGGCCCGCGTACCACAAAAAAACAAAAACAAATTTAAAACAAGATTTGGTGTCAGAAATAAGGGCCTCAGGTAGCTCAGCTAGAGGGTGATAAGATGAGCCCCAAGGAAGGGGTGCTCATGGCCATGACCCCCTGGCTCACCACCCATCCCATGGGAACAGACACCCACTTCTCCCTTCTTTGTGGGGAACTCCATGAGCAAATCGGGGGTGATGAATCCTGAGCTCCCCTAAAACTCTTCTTCCTTTTCCCAATGAGACAGACCCGCATACAGGAGTTGCTTCGTTGCCAAGTCAGGCAGCTCCCACTTGCTGTGACTCTCAAGCTGAGCTGAGCTGTGTAAGATCAAAAGCAGGAGAGACTTTGTTCTTGCCCACGGGGACTCCACGCAGAGACGTGGAGCCCCAGAGGTCCCTGTTGCGGGCTGAGGAGGGCTCAACCACGTACCTGTGACTTTCTGCGCTCACCTCTCGACGGACTCAGACATCTGGTGAGCACTGGATGCGTCCTCATTCCAAGAATGGTACTGAGAATGTCCCCTTTGGCCCCAGAAAGGAAAGGAACTTCCAAGATATATATGTTTCATGTTTAACAACTGGCTCTTGATGGGGGAAGCCCTGGTTTTGTATCATCTGCCAATTTCTGTGGTGTAAATACTCCCAACACGGCCAATTTCAAGCTAACAACATGATGGCAATTGGCTTACAAAATTCCTGAGCAAAAAACGGTGGACTCTTGTGAGTAGAGGCCAGCTCCAGCTCACCACGGGCACTAGCCTGGCACGGCATTACTGAAACTAACCTGAAGACACAGAGCCAGACAGACCTGGAGAGACGCCCCTGGCCCCAGCGCATGGGAGGTGTGTAGCTCAGGCATGTTACCTAACCTTCTGAACTTTTGTATACTTAACCAGGAAATCAGGGTGAATAGTCATCAACATTCTTTCAGTTGTGAGTGGCAGAAATCATTTGAAGTAAAGAGAAGAGGGGGAATTTATTGGTTCATGCACATAATCGAGGAACTGGAGCATTATGGGATTTGTTCTTCTCGCTGTCTCCCTCTGTCAGTGTATTCTTTCCTAAGGGTAAGAACTCGGGCTCACCCGCAATTTCAAATTTATATTCTCACGGTTGAATGACCAAAGATGAGCAGCTCTTTCCCTGTTCTACTTTGGGGAATCCCAGGCTTGGCCACCCCGTGTGTCATGTTGGGTCATGTGTCCATCCCTGGAGCAGTCTCTGTGGCCAGGTTGATGGAGGACTGGATGACTGGCAGCGCCCACCCTACCCTGCGGTCCACATTAGACTTGCCCAGAAGAAGATGCCATTCTGAGCAGACACTACCCCCAGTGGCCACCTTGGGAGTTATGTGCTGATCCTGAGGTTTTGCTGTGAGCCTGGGATAAGACCGTGAGTGGAAAGGGCTGCCCTGCAGTAGGGATGCAGTGTTAGTGCCCAACTCCTCCCCTCCCATCCTTCCCATCCCTCCTGCTTTCTCCCAGTGAAATTCTGCCGGACAGACCATGGGCCATCGATAGGGGTCTGGCTCACCCATTAGAAACAGCCTGTACACTTTGCCTCCTGTCCGTGCAGGGCGAACAAGACTGGACAGCACAGAACTGGGAGGCGTGAGACATGGACATTAGTGTGTCACCACCGTCTACTTCAGTATCTTTTTCTTCAACCTCCTTGGCCACTGATTTATATCCTGGATACTGTTCTTAAAGGGCTTTTGTTCTTGGTCATTGTGAATTATATGTGAATTACAGCCATGTCTTCTAGAGATGAGAAGACGTAGAGCACTCTGCCAGTGCCCTACTGCGTCCTTGGCCATGCATACCCCTCTAGCTGCCGGCTGCCGGCGCTGACATTTCGCTGTCTAGGGGCTTCTCCTCACTCCCGGGGCGCCCTCTGCTCTCTGATGGCAGCTGAGAGAGTCTCCGGGAAGCATCCTGCAAGCAATAACTGATGAGCCTTGGTGATGAATACCCAGGCCCCCACACCTCTGAGGGCTGTGTTTTACGTGGAGCCCCAGAGCTTCCCGGACAGCATTAAGCTCCGTCACCCACACTGGCAGCTGGCTAGGTCAAAGACCCTCTATTAGCCGCCTTCCCTTCCTTGTCTCTCTTCCCATCCCCGTCTGGTTTCCTCTGTACCTATTTGTGCTTGAATCCTTGTCTCAGGGTCTCCACTGTAGGGGGAACTCAAACAATCATAGGGGATTTCTGAAACAGCCAAAAGAATAATTGTTGAATTGGAATTCCAAATTCTATTTTCTGATTTGGAAATAGCAGAGTCTGACATGTGCACATAAATGGGTAGGAACAATGGGGCAGAACACTTGAAATGGAAATGATCCAGAAAATCATGGAGGTTTGGCTGCTACCGTGGTAACAATTAATGGGAGGCTACTTTGGAGTGGAGATGCTGCTCCAGACCCGTAGGGCAAGACCCCTAGGGCCAAGCTTCTTGTCTTGAGGCCAAGGTCATGCAGAGGACGACAATCCTATAAAACTTGGGCATAGGCCCCTGCCTGTTGTTGGTACTGGCCCTTGCAGCACACCTGGAACACATGCTAACTCTTGTCTCTGTGTCTCACCACATCTTGTGTCTCACCACATCCTCTTGTGTCTCACCACATCTCACCTACATGTGGGAGCCATTCCCATGGAGGGCCAGACTCCATTTGCTGAGGATAAATTGCTATTTCTTGGGACAGTAGAAGGGTGAGCAGAAAGCAGGAATTCCACTGCACGTGTCTTTGTTAAGCCCCTGCGTATATGGATCTGTGCTTGGAGCTGGGAGGGACTCCGGAGCATTATGACCTGCCCTCAGGGAGCTCCCAGCCTGAGTGGAGAGACAGACAGGACACCCACTAACTGCAGAACAGAGCCGCGTGAA
>NW_020174423.1:1611199-1843059 GCF_003031525.2 Neophocaena asiaeorientalis asiaeorientalis | reverse complement strand
GATCGATTCTGATTCACAGGGCTGGAAATGACATCCTGTATATGATGAATGGATATAAATCTTCTAGCAGGGGGTCAGATGTATCAAAGGATTGATTCGCTTCTAGGGTCTTTTCCACACTGAGAATTCTATGTCTAAGTACCAGAGAATATCTAGTAGACGTTTGATGAGTTCTAGCTACAGTTATCTGCAAAATGAAAGGCAAAAGCCAAGGGCCTATTTGTAGCTGAATTACCGAACACTGAGAGGCTCTGGCTGGTGTTACCTGGATTGGCTGTCCTTGATGCCAGAAAACGGTGCACAGTTTCCTACTATCCAACTCACTTGGCACTGGTGGCCCCGGCATCCCAGTGCTGGATACTGGGGGGAGGCAGGGCCCTCAGTGGGGGAGGCTACCTATCTGGGAAGGATCCAGAACACAAGAGGCATTTTCAGCACCAGGCTCTGCAGCCTTTGCTGCTGTCCTCACCGAATTGCAGTGCCTTCCAGAAGGGACTGTACTGGAGGGTGAGCTCCTGCAGGGAAGACTCAGACACCAGACACGTTGGCATTTGCAGGGGAGTTTGCTGTGGTGCCCGGTGGGTGGGAACCGTCCCCAGGGTATGTGAAGGGGTGGGAAGGAGAGAAGGCAGGGAAAGCAGCGGATTATTTGAGCTCAAGTCCAGGACCACCCCGGGAAGCCCTGTGAGGCTGCGGGAGCCATCGTCATCTTGAGAGTTAGGGGAGCGCTTGCAGGCTGCACCCCGGGAATTCTCCCCAGCCCTCCCACACAGCAGGAAAGATGCAGCGCGTGTTTGCTGCCTGTCTGCTGCCGGGGAGGAGGCTCCTGCTCTAGCTGAGCAGCCCTGCTTGAACACACAGCTGTGGATGGGTGTGTGGGAGTGAGGGTGTGGTGTGTGCCAGGGAGGGCCTTTTGCTATCCTAAATGGCAGGGGGCAGCTCTTTCGGGATGAGAGGCAGAGCAGGAGGGTGTCTGAGCTAGAGCAAAGGTAATGGTTAGCTGGTTTATCTAGCTAGCTCCCTCGGAGGAGGCCAGAAAGCAATGGTTTGTAAGCGCTGGTGTGTGTGGGGTGTGTGTGCGTGTGCGTGCGCGTGTGTGTGTGTGTGTGTGAGAGAGAGAGAGAGAGAGAGAGAGAGAGAGAGAGAGAGAGAGAGAGAGAGAGAGAGAGAGAGAGAGAGAGAGAGAGAGAAAGTCTTAAGAAAACAACCCAGAGAAAATAGGCAATATTTATCTTTAGTAAATTTTACACTATCATAAGTAATCGAATTCAGTTCACAGATGTATTTCTTTGTAAAATCGGATGCAATTATATATCGACTTGTTGGGGTTTTTGTTCGCTGGTTGAAGAGATGTTACAAGGGAATGAAAACATTTGCTGAGACAATCAGGCCATGCTCCCTACCCACCACAAAACCTGAAGAAAATCCTTAGAGAAAAGTATTTTTCCCCCTCTCTTCCCATGGCCTCTCACCACTGCAACTACTTTCCCTCCTTTCCCTTTTTCTCTTCCTTGCCAGTTTCTTCTGTTTTATAATTCATTCATTCAGTCAGTCAACACACATATTATAGGCATATATGCCAGCATTAGTATCTGTGCATGTAAGCTACTACGTAAGCAGATTTTCAGTTTTCACTTAATCTAAGGAAGACTTCTCTGATTAATTTCACTCCTAAAGGCAGTGTGTTCTCCATCAGGGAACATGTCTGATTATTTGAGTGGCAGTAGACAGCTGGGATGCATATGGCGGATTCTTGCATGATGTTGGGCTTGGCTGAGATAACACCTCAGGCTCCTCCCCATGCTGAGATGCCATGATTTTGTTGTGATAATATTTTTTTTTTTTTTTTTTTGTAATACGCGGGCCTCTCACTGTTGTTGCCTGTATTTTTTTGTTATAATTTTTTTTTTTTTTTTTTTTTTTGCAATACGTGGGCCTGTCACTGTTGCGGCCTCTCCCGTTGCGGAGCACAGGCTCCGGACGCACAGGCTCAGCGGCCATGCCTTACGGGCCCAGCCGCTCCACGGCACGTGGAATCTTCCCGGACCGGGGCACGAACCCGTGTCCCCTGCATCGGCAGGCGGACTCTCAACCACTGCGCCACCAGGGAAGCCCATGTTGTGATAATTTTTAATGGAATTAAATAGACACCAAGGAAGGACTGTGGTCCCTAAATTGGATTTCCACCCCCTCTACTCCCAAGTGATCAATTCCAACAAAGTAAATGTCAGGCTGATTCCCCACTTCACCCTGAGCTCTGCCTTTTCTCCAGCATTTGCTGATTTGAAAGCTGTGTAGACTGAGCTGAAGAAATTGAGAAAAGAGCAATGTCAGTTCTCCAGAACAGACAGACTTTGTGGAGAGGAGTCAGGCCTGCTACATCCAGGACGTGGCACGATTCACCCCGAAACAGGTAGGAGTCCTCGCTCAAAACTAAAGGTAACAATCGAAAATGAAGGACAGGACAAAAAGATAACTAAAAACAGGGCAATTGTCTAACTGGAGATCTGGCAGCCTCTCCAAATCACACTGGGCAGCAGGAAGCAGCAGGGGCTTCACTTTGGGTAAACTGGATTCACTCTAACAGACACGTTCCGCGCATCCCCGCTGCATGAGCCTGCACTTTGGGGACCTGCGGGAAAGCTCTGCTCTGTCTACCCAAATCAGACGGTCCTGGGCCCGATGCCCGACTCCACGCGGGTGGGGACAGGGCAGGCTTTCTTCCTGGAGCCTGAGATGACTTCCCTTTGCCTGGTTACCATTCTCATCTGAAACAGGGGGATTCTTGCCTTCAATCTCAGTGATTAACACGGAGAAGAGTAAGTTCTGACTTTAGTAATCCTTCCGAAGATGAAGAAATTCTCCCTGGAGCCCACCCTCCTCTAGGCTTGTGTTCACAGGTGATGTATAAACCTGAACCTCTCCCCTCGCCTCCCCCGTCAGGGTGCTGGTGTATAAAGCTGCCCTTAATCAGGGAGACCAGGCAGTGGAAGCGTCTGTCAGAAAGACTGCTTTTCTAATCGAGACCTGCCTGTGTGGGTGATGAGGTAATTAATTTCTTCTTAAGCTTCTGGTTGGTATCCAAGGAGGAAAAAGAACAAAACAAGGGTCTGTTAATAAAGGTGTGAGAGTCTCTGGGTGTTTGCTCTTATTAAAGAGACCTCAAGGAAGGCTGCTTCTGGGGTGAAAGCAAACCTTTGTCAAGGATTTCATTTTAGAACGTTCAAAAGACACCAGAGAGAGAGAGAGAGCACAAGAGGCAGGAAGAGGCAGGCACAGAGAGGGGAAGAGATGAAGGGAGGGAGGAGCAGGAGAGCCCGTGCCTCACTGAGATGTCACAGGAGAGAATTACAAACACAGGCTCCGGCAGTTTGATCGCTGGAAAAATGTTTGTTAAGGGTTGGTGCAATGGAAGAGAGAAATTTCTGGATTTTTTTCAAAAAAGATGTGCCTTTGCTCCTGCAGCTCTGTTCACCTGGAATGCCCTTTTCTGTCCATCTTTAGCCCATCTATTCTAAAAGGCTCAGTTCAAATGTCCCCTCCTCCATGAAGCCTTCTTGATAGCTCCAGTTAGATATACAATTGCTTTACTTTCTGCAGGTCAATAGTAATATTTTTCCATTTAAAATTTTTAAAAGTTTTTAAGATTATGGTAAAATACACATAACGTAAATGTTACCACCTGAAGCATTTTTAAGTGTACATTTCAATAGTGTTGAGTGTATTCACATTGCTGAGCACCCAACCTTCAGAACTTTTTCATCTTGCAAAACTGAAATTCTGTAGCCATTCAACATTAACTCCCCATTTTCCCCTCCCCATTCTCCTGGCAACCATCATTCTACTTTCTGTCTCTATGAATTTGACTGCACTAGGTACCTCGTAGAAGTGGAATCAAATAGTATTTGTCTTTTGCAACTGGCTTATTTCACTTAAAATAATGTCCTCAAAGTTCATCCTCATTATAGCATATCAGAATTTTCTTCCTTTTTAAGGAATAGTAATTTGATTTGATTTTTCTAATGGCGATTGTAACATGCTGTCTTATTTTTAAGTTCTGTGTACACTTTATATCTCCCCTAGAGAATTCTAGTTGCCTTGAGGGCAGAGTCTGAGTCTCCCCCACTGAGTTCCACCGTAGCTATTAGCCCAGCTCGTGGCTGAGAGTTTGTGCTAACTGAATATTTGTTGAGATCAAAGGAAATATGCTGTAATATGCTGTAAAATACGCTGTAATACCGTCTTGAGGGGGCTCTTCTCTCCACAACCACATAACTTCTCTCTTCTCTCCATATCCGTAACTGCACCCCACGCAAGACTCAACAGCAAGTTAACCCAATCTACGTCATCAATTTGAGGTGAGAGGAAAGGAGTTGGATCAACAGTTTAGGGCTCGTCTATTTACTCTGCAGCTTTCAATCCGTCCTGTATCTTCTCTTGGCATTGAGGCTTCTGCTTCCTTCTGGGAGTTATTTCCTTTGGGACAGGAAAGCAGAGCCAATCGTAAAAGACCAGAAAGCCAGGATGGAAAGAGCAAGGAGAGAGGGCGATGCTTCACGTAGAATGGAAGCTGATATTTCGAGTTAGGTTTCCCATCCTGTTAGTCGACAGGCGGACTCTCAACCACTGCGCCACCAGGGAAGTCCTGTGTCATCACTTTTAATACTCATATTCTGATAAAGATGAGGTGGTAATGGGGGGCAAGGGACTGTGGAGGTCTTCTTATTAACTGTACCAAACATCTTTTCCCACCCACCCCCTCACCAACTTGTCACTATGGAAGATTTGCTTATTTTGTAACTCAGGACCAATAATGGAAGCTCTGCTAAAATTCGGTTTGAGAACTTGGAGAACTAAATGAAACTTCATGCTTGGTCTGTAATAGTTATTTTTGGAGTTGCTTTAGTTAGCTTGTCTTAGAACTCTGCCTTTCCCTTTGTTTCTACAGTCATTTATAGACTGTAGCATGAACCTAGGGGTTGAGTCAAGCAGCTCTGTGTTCCACTGGTGGTGTGACCTGGGGCAGGCCAGTTCACCTCACTGGACCTCAGTTTCCTCATCTGTAAAATGGGGAACATACCCCCTTCCTCACCAGACTTTCCTGAGGAGTCAGTAGGACCACGAATATTAAGTGCTCCATCTGACACACTGCAGGTGCATAACAGATGTGAATTTCCTTGTCTGCTTCTCCTGGGTTGACCTGATGTCCCTCTACTCAGGCTGTGGCTGAATTGGCTCCATGACCCCACATCAGCTACACTCACTTCACTGCCTTTTTCTCTTCCTCAGCAGCCCCTGAGCCCCATGGAAACCCCGTGGCAGTCCATCATTTTGGGATACCTGAGGACAGCATCGTGGTGTGGAATAGGGCTCCTTTCAGGCCTAACAGAGTCTTGTTGGAAGATGGAATTTTCACACCCACAAGAGCGTTCATAGAAGAACACACTACCGCAGTTAGATTTCTCTCCAGATGGGGCAAGAGGCTCTGTGTTGTACCTGCTAGTGGAGCTACTGGAGCCGACCCTGCAGAGGAGCCTTCAGTTTTGGACCCACATCACCTTTATTAGAGAAGATGAGTCCTAAGGGTCAGCAGATGGGTAAGACATTGCTCGGACAGCCCAGAACAAGCAGAAATATCCAAGCAGTTTCTGCAATGGTGTAACAGAGCTGGTGCCCTCATCCACCCAGAAAGCCAAAAAACCAAAGCCTGTTTTTGAGAAGAAAATACATGAAGTGTATCTGAGTTACTTGCCTCCTACTCATTTACCAGTTGTTGCATTTATCTTCTTGAGCACAAAGTAGCTGTTGTTTCCTTCATCAACCTCTTCTCCCTTGGACTTCAGAGAAGGAAATGACTACTTCCTATAAGGGGCTGATTTGCCAAGCCTTCATGGAGGTGGCACTGGAGTCTAGCCTTAAAAGATGGGGGGGGGGGGCTTCCCTGGGGGCGCAGTGGTTGAGAGTCCGCCTGCCGATGCAGGGGACACGGGTTCATGCCCCGGTCCGGGAAGATCCCACATGCCACGGAGCGGCTGGGCCTGTGAGCCATGGCCGCTGAGCCTGAGCGTCCGGAGCCTGTGCTCCGCAACGGGAGAGGCCACAACAGTGAGAGGCCCGCGGACCGCAAAAAAAAAAAAAAAAAAAAAAAAAAAAAAGATGGGTAGGGGGACTTCCCTGGCGGTCCAGTGGTTAGGATGCCACACTTCCAATGCAGGGGGTGAGGGTTCGATCCCTGGTTGGGGAACCAATCCCACATGCCACGCAAAAAAAAAAGATAGGTAGGATTAGACAATGTAAATATTTGGAAGCATATAGGCAGAACACTCTTTGACATAAATCGTAGCAACGTTTCTGTGGCTCTATCTCCTAAGGCAAAGGAAACAAAAGCAAAAATAAATCAGTGGGACCTAATTAACCTTAAAAGCTTTTGCACAGCAAAGGAAACTATCAACAAAATGAAAAGACAACCTACTGCGGCTTCCCTGGTGGCGCAGTGGTTGAGAGTCTGCCTGCTGATGTGGGGGACACGGGTTCGAGCCCTGGTCTGGGAGGATCCCACATGCCGCGGAGCGACTAGGCCCGTGAGTCACAACTACTGAGCCTGCGCGTCTGGAGCCCGTGCTCCGCAACAAGAGCGGCCGCGATAGTGAGAGGCCCGTGCTCCGCGATGAAGAGTGGCCCCCTCTTGCCACAACTAGAGAAAGCCCTCGCACAGAAACGAAGACCCAACACAGCAAAAATAAATAATAAAATTAATTAATAAACTCCTACCTCCAACATCTTAAAAAAAAAAAAGACAACCTACTGAATGGAAGAAAACATTTGCAAATGTTATGACAAATAAGGGATTAATATCCAATAAATAAATAAATATATTGAAGCAGGCATTCCTGGCAGTAAGAACAGCAGCAGCAAAACACAGAATTGGAAACTTGTAGTGGCATTAATGGAGAATAATTTGGGGAATAAAATATACAAAAAGAATAATAAAATTATGGAACATTAAATAAACGCTATGGTAGGCATTCTCTCAAATGGCCCCAATGATCCCCACCTCCTGACCCTCACCCTCTATGTAATCCCTCTCCTGGAATGTGGGCTGGATTTGACTCACTTCTTTTATTTTTTTTTAATTTATTTATTTCATTTATTTATTTTTGGCTGTGTTGGGTCTTCATTGCTGTGCGTGGGCTTTCTCTAGTGGCAGCGAGCGGGGCTACTCTTCTTGCGGTGCGCGGGCTTCTTATTACGGTGGCTTCTCTTGTTGTGGAGCACGGGCTCTAGGCGCGCGGGCTTCAGTAGTTGCGGCACATGGGCTCAGTAGTTGTGGCTTGCGGGCTCTAGAGCGTAGGCTCAGTAGCTGTGGCACACGGGCTTCGTTGCTCCGCGGCATGTGGGATTTTCCCGGACCAGAGCTCGAACCCGTGTTCCCTGCATTGGCAGGTGGATTCTTAACCACTGCGCCACCAGGGAAGTCCTACTGACTCACTTCTAATGCATAGAATATATCAGAAGTAATGGGGTATCCCTTCAGAGATTAGGTTATAAAGAGGCTGTGGCTTCCTTCTTGGACTCTCTCTCTCTTGCTCTTATTCTCTCTCAGATTGTGTGCCCTGAAGAAAGCCAGCTGCCATGTCATGAGGTGTAGTGAGGGGCTGAGGCTGAAGCAGTGGGTTTACAGGTGCCCCTCCCCACCTCCAGCCAAGCTTTCAGGGACCTCGTGGCCAACTGCTTGACTGCATCCCTTGAGAGACCTTGAGGTAGAAGCATCTAGCTAAACTGTGCCCAGATTCCTGACCCACAGAAGCTGAGATGGGTTGTTGTTTCAAGCCCCTAAGCCTGAAGGTAATTTGTTATACAGCAACAAGAAAATAGTAGAAGCACTTAGTCTAATGTGCCAGACACTAGAAGTGCCTCATATATCTGACGTCACTTAATCAGCAATATTAGGTGGGTATTATTATCCCAACATTTTTCAGTTGAGAAAACTAAGGTTTAGACACCTGCCTGTCATATATCTAGTAAGTGGAGGAGCTGGGATTCAAACCCAGGCTGTCTTACTCCTGGGCTGGTGCTCTTAACTCGGACACTGTATATTCTACGAGGCGTCCCTGTGGGTTACAGTTTGGTCCACTACACCTACCCCTCTGCCCTGCCCCATGTCCTCTGTGGGTTACCCAGTCTTCATGTCTCAGCAGATCCTGGAAGGAGACTTGGAGTTCTTCTGAAGTTTTTTTTTTTTTTGCGGTACGTGGGCCTCTCACTGTTGTGGCCTCTCCCGTTGCGGAGCACAGGCTCCGGACGCGCAGGCTCAGCGGCCACGGCTCACGGGCCCGCGTACCGCAAACAAACAAGTAAAGTAATCAAACCTTATGAGTTAGAAACAGCCTTTCATGATTGAGAAGACATTCTTCACTGTTGACTAGATATTACATTTTGCTGTAGTGTGTGTGTGTGTGTGTGTGTGTGTGTGTGTGTGAGCTCATAAGCTCAAATGAAACGACTGCTCACAAAGTTAGCTCCAACCGACTGGACTTTATACCTCAGCTCCCTGTTAACCCTTGGTGGGAATGAGCAGTGTCCTAAGATTCAGAAAGAGTTTACAATGGATGAACTGGGGTCTAAAGGCATCCTCTTGGAACTTCCCTGGAGGTCCAGTGGTTAAGACTTCATGCTTCCATTGCAGGGGCGAAGGTTCGATCCCTGGTCAGGGAACTAAGATCCCGCATGCCACGCAACGTGGCCATAAATAAATAAAGGCAACCTCTCCCTGGGGGCAGAAGAACTGGGCTCTTGTCCCAGCTTCAGCTGCTCTCTGGAGGATCCGGGGCGGTTCACCTCACCTCTGAATATGTTTCCTCGTATATTAAAGCAGGAGGCTGGAGCAGGTCACTCCTAGGAACCTTTTTAGTCTTGACTGTGGTTTTATGGGACTTTGTGATTGTCACTAGGGCTGGCCTGTGAGCAGGGCACCACCACCTCCCTTTTCCTCCTCTCACACCGGTTCCCTAGTCCCACTGCCTCTTCTTGAAGCAGTACTGGTTTATCTGAAACAGGGTTTCACCTGGAAGCACTCTGGCTCAGAGGCTGAACACTCCAGGCCCAGCACCTGCAAGGGTGAAGGAGCGAAGTCTTTGGCCTCCCAGATCATTCCTAACAAGCCCAGAGCTTCCTTTCAGAAGGGTAATGTACTGGTCTCTAAATACCCACAACAGCCATCCCACACTCGTTGGGAGATGAGGGACAGGGTGGGCAGTGACGGACATCTAGCCAGCTCCCTCCTTCCGGGAACTGGGCACCAGGCTGGAGGCCCACACAACGACCTTTTGAATAGGTTTCGTTTTACAGAGGCGGAAAATCAGCAAATGCTAGAATCAAAACTCAAACTCAAGTTAATGACAGAGGAGACATTAATGACTTCCATAAATATTTATTAGAGTGAAGGGGACCTCAACTCAATAAATCATCTGAGCCAGCTTCAAGGCAGTTTCTCAAGCAGAGAAGTAAAATGACTTGCTCAACGTCACACAGCCAGAGAACGCCTTTGATTTGCATTGTGCGTCAAGACGTTTTTCTCTAGGAGGACGGTCTCAGGGCCCTTTAAAAATAAGCTCAAGAAAATGGAAGTCAGAGGCAGTCTGTTAGTCTGCCTTCCCTCTGGTTCCAACACGACTTCCTTTACTTTTCCAGAGGATGTTCTTTGGCCTCGACACCACCGGACCCGCCCGGAATTGAAGGGCCCTGGGTAAACACCCTTCCTTCTATCTTATCAAAATCCCTCCTGCCTGGGTTTATCAGAGGTGACTCACTCCCCAGAGCCCTTTGCGAGCACCCGGCTGGAATTGCAGGGCTGAGCAGGAAACAGCTTCTCCACCCTCTTCAGGGAAGGACATCTTAAACTTCCCCTCTTCTCCATCTCCCCCACTGCTGGGAGCTCAGCCACCCGCATTTAGGGGAGCTGGATTCTAGAATTTGGTCCCTGCTTTTCCCACAAGCCTCTTCCCTGTCGCTGGCCTTTAGGGGCACATGATCCCCAGACAGCTGGGGGGACATGGGAAGTGGGGCTGGTGAGTGTAAGAAAGAGAGCAAATGCTCTGAAATATAAGCCAGATTGTGGGTACCCCATCCCCATTCTTGCCAGATGCAGGGTACTCAAGGAACACTTCCTTTCGAACTAGAAGTATTAGATGCTCCCACCTTCAAGAAATATTTTTGAGAGTAAGACAAATGATGGTTTGGTTAAAGAGGCCAAAGCCCTTAACACTCCTCGTATTTTCATCATCATCAACGTCGGATGTGGAACAGCAGCTCAGGAGAAATGTCACGTTGGCTTCTGCGTCCCAGCTGGGGCAGGATCAGGGCAGCGAGCTGCGTCACCCACCTACATCCCCAGTCAGAACTAATGGATGGGTTTCTCCCTCCCTCCCTCTTTCTTTTCCTCCTCCCTCCCTCCCTCTGTTCCTTCCTTACTGTTGAGTGGGGACCATCTGCCAAGCACTGTACAAGGTACAGGGCATCCAGTGGGAGCAGGGGTCCTCTGGGCCTCCCAGTCCCACTGGGGGAGAGAGACAAGACACCTAGACATGGCAGCTGTGAGAAATGTTGCAAAGAAGAGGTTTGGGGGGCCTCAGGGTGAAATGACTGGTCTGAGAGGCCAAGACAGGCGTTCTGGAGGAAGTGATGTTTGAGTTGATATCTGCAGGGGCAAAAGGTGAGAGGGAGTGGGGGCATCCCAGGAGGAGGGAAGGGCTTATGCAAGGGCCCGATGGGAAAACGGCAGAGAATGGAAAGGTGGCCAGTGTGGCCCAGGGCAGAGCGGGAGGGGACCCAGGAAGGAGGTGGGCCTGGAGGGGAAGACCAGTGTACAGCACGAGACACTTTCAGAGTCTTTATGCCTGGAGCCTAGGGAAGCCTTCAAAGAGATGGGAGCAGGCAGTGACATTCAGGGAACACTGGATGTATAAGCGGGCGCCCAGTTCAGTGAGAGCCACGGGCCCAAAGGCTCTCCGCCCTCCCTGTCAAGCAGTGCCAATGGGTAGGGACATTCCCAGGAGCAGCGGCTAAACAGCCAAGTGAACCAGGAAGTGGTGGAGGCAGGACAGGGACAGATGGTCGGAGAGTGGGCCCTCAGCATCACCTTCTCAGTCCTGTCCTCGTGGAGCTCAGGCCCCCAGGTCTGCCTTCCCCAGATCCTGCACACACACCCCCTCCTGGAGCGGCTGAGCATACCAGCAGAGGCTTCCATATGCCGCCTCCGCCCTGGTTACACCACAGGTGCCGTGAGTCAGCCACCTGCATGGTGAGTCAGGGGAAGACGTGAGAACGCGAGTGCTGAGGAGGCTGGAAAGGCAGGTGGGTGCTTGGCAGGTGCCCAGCTTGCGAGGCTGCTGGGGGCAGGGAGCAGCCCCTTCCACCAGGAGCCCCCTCAGAGAAATCCTCTGGTCCCATCCCCTCCCTCTCCGCCCCGCCCCGCCCCAGCTGGCCGACTGCCACCATCACCATGGCTACGCTTGCTCCAACTTGCAGCCCCACAACCAGCAGGAGTCAGAGCAGGGGGAGGGCGCCGGGCTCATTAGTCTTCCTATTGAGCTGGGTTCTTTTAAAACTGGCTCGTGGTTGCACACTGGAGATGCAAGGCCTAGCCGCTCACCTGGAGGGCTCACCTCAAACAAACACAAGATGAGAACGGCTGAATAGAACATATATACCAAGGAGGCTTGTTTGCACCATGCATGGATGCACCATAGCTTCCTTTTTTTTTTTTTTTAAAAATTACCCTAGTGAAATTCCCTGGGGTATTTTTTTATTTTATTTTATTTTATTAATTTTGCAGCACGCGGGCCTCTCACTGCTGTGGCCCCTCCCGCCGCGGAGCACAGGCTCCGGACGCGCAGGCCCAGCGGCCACGGCTCACGGGACCAGCCGCTCCGCGGCATGCGGGACCCTCCCGGACCGGGGCACGAACCCGTGTCCCCCGCATCGGCAGGCAGACCCTCAACCACTGCGCCACCAGGGAAGCCCCATAGTTTCCCTTTTAAGCACTGATGCATAAGAGATTGTTGGACATGACTGATTACCGGAGATTTAAGGCCCACCCACTGTGTGACTTGAGGTAGATCTATAAGGCGTTGGTGGTTAGAGGCTATTTGAAGCCAGACAGATCTGAATTCAAATCCTGACCCTGCCACTTATCAAATTGTTGAACTGGCACAAGCTATTGAAACTTGCTGGGTCTCAGTTTCCTCATCTGTAAAATGGGGGTAATAATACCTACCTTGTAGGTTGTGGTGAGGATTAAAGATAATTTATGCAAAATGTTTGGCACATAGTAGGTGCTAAAAATGGTTACTGTTGTTGCTGTTATCATGACTGTGTTCTGAGCCATTTGAGATGGTCCACTTGTACTGGTTGATTTGAAGCTAACACAAAAGGCCAACGTTAGCTTAAAGGCTGCCAGGACCGTGAGTTTTAAGACGGTGGGTAGAGCATTTTCCACCCCCTCCTCAGAAGTCTCTTAGATGTTGGAGGCATATGTAACCCCGAACCACAGTACATGAAGACAGTGGAAAGGTGAAGAAATCAGCAGGGAGAAGGAGAGTCCACACTGAGTGCCTGGGGACAGGGGTGGCATATACCAGAGAGAAGGCTATGACCCGTAGAACCTTGGCAAGCCTCAAGAATTGGGGCACCAGGTGCTGTGGAAGGGAATGAGGTAGGGCCTGAAGACAGAGGGATTCTTTAGAAGTATTTGTAAGAGGCACATAGACTTCTGCAGGTCCCAGCTCCAACTTTACCTTTTGCAGGAGAGAGGAGGTTTATTTTTCTTTATTATTATTATTCGATTTTTGGCCATGCTGTGCGACCTGTGGGATCTTGCTTCCCCGACCAGGGATCGAACCCATGCCCCCTGCAGTGGAAGCGCAGAGTCCTCACCACTGGACAGCCAGGGAATTCCCAGGAGGTTTAGAAAAACTGAACGAGAGAGACTTTGTGGGAGGCTGAGGTGTACTCTAAGTAACCCCCCCTCCCCTCCCCTCCCCCACCTCGCCTCAGAACACCAGGGCAGGAGATTGAAAGATTCTTTTCTGCAGAAACGGAGCCACTCCAGGAAAAAGAACTACACATATTGACATGTGGAGGCTTCTGGTGAAAAAGCCCGTTGTCTACCTGATCTTCCTAGAATAAATCCCGTCCATGTCCACAGAACTTCCAGTCAGCTCTTCAGGGCTTCATCCTTGAGCGGCAGTCAAGGATCACAGGTGAGGAAAGCATCCAACACGACAGAGAATAAAATAATCAAGCATGAAAACAACAGGATCTCTGAAGGAAGCAGAAACAAAGAGTGAGCAGCAGAAACTGAACGTATTTGATACCGTTAGAGGCATAAGGGAGGACACTGTGTCCATAGGATGTGATGAAAAAGAAACAAGCAGAGCAAAAAAGAGCTCCTGGAAATAAAAAAATGAACAAAAAATTTCAAAAATTCTGTAAGTGTTGGAAGATATAGTTAAGGAGATTTCCCTGAAAGCAAAAACAGACAGAAAGACAATAGGAGAAAAAAGGATAAGAAAATTAGAGGAGTGATTCAGGAGGTTCAATATCCGATAAGTAGTTTCAGAAATAACAGAGGAAAATTACGGTAAGGAAATTATCAAAGAAATAATATGAAGATGCCCTAGAACCAAAGGACACAATTCTTGATGAAAATGCCCAGCACAATAGTTGAAAACGGACCCAGACCAAGATACATCATTGTGACACTATAGAACTCTGCGGGAAAAAGGAGATCTTTAGAGTTTTTAAAGAGAAAACTAAAAAGTTTATATATAAAGCATCAAGAATCAGAATGGCATTGATTGGACTTCTCAATAGCAACATTGGAAGTTAGAAGACGTTGGAAAAATGCTTTCACTGTCCCAAAAGAAAATTATTTCTAGCCTAAATTTCTATTCCTAGACACACTATCAAGTAAGTATGAGGGTAAAATAAAGATATTTTCAAACATGCAAAATACAAAAAATATTGACATCAATTGTATTCATTCTTGGGAAACCACTGGAAGATGCTCCACCATGGTGAGGGAGTGACTAAGAAAGAGGAAGCCTTGTGATCCTACGACGGACAGGGGAAAAGGGAATTTCCAAGATACTGGTGAAGGGCAGTCCCAGGAGGACAGCTATGAGGTAGGCCTAGGAACCAACTGGTCGAGGTTAGAGCAGAGCATTGAGGACTCCAGGAAGAATTTCCCCAGGAAGTTCTGATTATCAACAGGTTTGAGATGTTAAAAGACAAAAACAAAACAAAACACTGAATAAATTGGTTTGCAGAGTTGTCGGAAATATGGAAAGGCTTAGATGTTTACAGAAAACAAGGGAGACGCAAGAGGGAAGACATAGGGGAACATATGTATATGTATAGCTGATTCACTTTGTTATAAAGCAGAAACTAACACACCATTGTAAAGCAATTATACCCCAATAAAGATGTTTAAAAAAAAAAAAAAAAAGAAAACAAAGCAAATGCAAAATTGGAAGGAACAGTCAACCCCAGGAAGAAGAAAATGTTGAGAAAAAGAAATGTAATCTCAATTCACTGCTTGGCTCAGTAGTGAACAATGTTTATTATGTATAATCATAGTAATAAAAACACTCCGTGTGGATCTGCCCCAAAATTGATGAACGATTGTATTGGAAGGATACAAAGCACAGGAAGAGGGAGAGGAGTGATCTAAGAGATTCACTTACTGTATGGTGGAAAACATTTAAAGCAAGTGACTCAAGAGAGAACTGTATATGCCTATTATCTAAAAATATGAATGTAAATATGAAAAAAGAAGGAGGGGAAGAAGAAGAAAAAGAAGCAGCAGCTATGAATGTTGCAGGTGGTTGCCTCTGGGGAACAGAAGGAAGATGAGGGAGGAAAGAGGTTAAGGGACTCTTACAGATGTTATATTTTGATTAAATACAAACAAAAATTAATTAAAATCCAATAAGGGAAGTAAGACTGGACCTGCATTGGTCAGATACTGACCTTACCTCCCCCAACATAAACCGAGGGTGCTTTTCAAATCCTTCAGCCACAAAGCCGGCAGTCAAAGTGGCAGACACACACAGCATTAGGAGAATTGTGGAATTGGGACTGTCATTCCCGCTAATAGGAAAACACCGACAGTAACGACTAGCAATGGTTGTCATAGGTTTTCAAGGCACCCTAGCAAGGTAGGTACCATGTTACTCCCTGTTTTAAAGGAAAACACCAAAACTCAGAGAGAGTCAGGATTTAATGGGAGTCTTTGATATGCGAGTGGTAGAGGCAGGACCTAAAGCCAAGTCCTCCGTGGTAGATTTTATTTTCTATGATGGATTAATCCCTCATGCTCCTTCTTCCACGCCTCCATCAAAAGATGGAGTCTGGGCTTCCCTGGTGGCGCAGTGGTTGAGAGTCCGCCTGCCGATGGACACGGGTTCGTGCCCCGGTCCGGGAAGATCCCACGTGCCGTAGAGCGGCTGGGTCCGTGAACCATGGCCGCTGAGCCTGCGCGTCCGGAGCCTGTGCTCCGCAACGGGAGAGGCCACAGCAGTGAGAGGCCCGCGTACCGTAAAAAAAAAAAAAAAAAGATGGAGTCTGTTCCTCCACTTTGTTGAATCTGGGAAGGTCTTATGACAGCTTTGACCAACATAAAAGAGTGTGAGCGATGCTGGGTGACTTCTCAGGTCATAAGAAGACTTGCAGCTTTTGCTCTGGTCTTGTGAAATGTTCCTTCTGGAACACTCCCTCTGAAAAGCAGCTTTCATCCTGGGAGAAGCCTAAACCACATGTAGAAGTCACATAGGCACTTTTGTCAACATCTCGGCCTAACGGGCATCACGTGCTGCCCATGTGAGTGAGCTACCGTGTTGGACATCCAGCTCGGGTAAACCTTCAGCTGACTCCAACTCCAGTCGCTACCTGACCGCAAGCACACGAGAAGCCCCGAGTGGACCTATCCGCCTGAGACGTCAGCCCACAGAACGATGAGAGAGAATAATTAGAGTAGAGTTTGAAATGATTAAATTTGGGGAGTGATTTTGTTACATGGCAATCGGTAATTGGAACATCATCTGGACACCAAGGTCTACATTCTTTCCTCCACATCACTTGTAAGTGCTTCCCAACAGAGACATTATTAGAATTTGGATGGGAGAAATTTTTATTTTTCAGAACTTCCCTACACACTGTAGGACCCTTAGCACCCAGAGCCTTTGCCCACAAATCTGATACCCCTCCCCGCATACCATAGTGATACTAAAAATGCCTTCACATTTCCCCAAATGACTCCTAAGAATAACGTCCCCAGGTGAGATCTCCAGGGACACAAAGCCACCTTGAGATTATTTAAACCTGAATCGCACACATCCAAATGGAAAAGCCAGGGCAGCTCTGTCAGTGGGAAAGGACAGAAAGGGAAAGCACACAGGGTATAGTTAGCAGGTCCAACCGCAATGTCTCTGCTGCCCTAGCTCTGCCATCTGGGTTGCTGGTTGAGACCTTTCTGACCCCAGCCTCCCTAAGCCTTGCAGAGACCGTTTGGTAGTAACCATGCCTGTAGGGGGAAACAGTGTGGAGGAATGACAGACCCATAGAACATTGATCTGGGAGGGAACCCACAGATCTTCCAGGCCCACCCTCTCACCTGACCGCCTACTGGAGCCAAAGAGGGGTGTGTGTGCCAGGACGACACCCCAGGCCCTCCTGCCCCAAGCCTCATGTTCTTTCTACTCCTCAAACAAGGAAGGAGCTGTGTCTGGGGTTATTAAGAAGGTGAAATGGGCGCATTCAAGTTGGCAAATAGAATCCAGCCATTCAAGTCAGCGTAACAGGAGTGCTGGTTGTAGCAGTTTGCCAGGGCTGCCGTAACAAAGGATCACACACTAAGTGACTTAACAGAATTGATGGTCTCACTGTTCTGGAGGCTAGAGGTTCATGATCAAGGTGTCGGCAGGGTTGGTTCCTTCCGAGGGCCATGTTCTCCTCCAGCTTCTGGTGGCTTGCTGGCCGTCTTTTGCATTCCCCTCACTTCATCGTCACATGGCATTCTCCCTATGTATGTCTGTGTCCAAATTCCCTCTTTTTATAAAGACCCCAGTCATATTGGATTGGGGCCCACCCTATGTCAGTATAACTTCATTTTAACTTAACTTCTGCAAGGAGTGTTTCCAAATACAGTCACGTTCTGAGGTACAGAGGGTTCAACATATAAATTTCTGGTGGTGGGAGGGTCAAAACCTAACCCATAAAAAAAGGGTTCCGTGAACTCACATGCTTTCCGTTTCCCATGTGAAGTGTCACCTTAGATTTCCTAAGTTTGCATCTTGTTTTGTCTCTTGGCTTAAGACCATTCAGTGCAGCGAATTCATTTGAAAAAATCGCATTAGGCCAGACAAACCTGGGGATCTGTCTCTTTTACTGAGATGGCAATCTGCAGCCCGAGATCTGCTTTGGCAACTCCCAGAAGTCTTTGGTGGGGCTTCTAATCTGCTTCTGTGGACACACCTGTGACAGCTGTGATGGAGGTATGAGTCACATTCTGCCTTCAGAAGGATCCCAAAGAAAGATATTAGCTGGCTGAAAACACCTGGGAAACGCAGCCACCTGGGGGATGAGGAGCCTTCCAGCTTTGGAAGCACAAAATATTTATTTATGCCAGACAATGGGATGTGAAAGAATATGGGGAAAGCCTGATGTCATTGGAGTCCAGGGAGAGGTGTTTAGTTAATTATTTATTCATACATTCTTTCAGCATGTTCTTAGTAAGCATCCAACGTGAGCCAGGCACTGAGACACTTAAAATCTAGTGGGGAAGGGCTTCCCTAGTGGCACAGTGGTTAAGAATCCACCTGCCAATGCAGGAGACGCGGGTTTGAGCCCTGGTCTGGGAAGATCCCAAGTGCCGCAGAGCAATTAAGCCCGTGCGCCGCAAGTACTGAGCCTGCGCTCTAGAGCCCACGAGTCACAGCTACTGAAGCCCAAGTGCCTAGAGCCTGTGCTCTGCAACAGGAGAAGCCACTGCAATGAGAAGCCCGTGCACCACAACGAAGAGCAGCCCCCGCTCGCCGCGACTAGAGAAAGCCCGCGGGCAGCAACGAGGATCCAATGCAGCCCAAAATAATAAATAAAATTTAAAAATAAGATATAGTGGGGAAGAACAGTAAACACACAAGTAATTTCTGGTTGTGATAAATGGTATGAAGGAAACAGTGTGTCATAATAAGGATATCAACTTTTAAAGGTGGTCAAGGCGCCCTCTCTGATGAGGTAACAATTAAACTGAGACCTGAAGGATTCAGGCCAGGGTGCTCTAGGTGGCAGGAACGGCTTGTGCAAAGGCCCTGAGCTGGTGATGAACTCGGTGTGTTTAAGGAACCCAGAAGAAGCAGATGTGCAGTGGTGGAGGCGAGAGATGAGGCTGGAGAGCGGGATGTGGGTCAGATCACACAGGGCTCTGTGGGCCGGGATGGGGAGGCCAGATTTCACACAGATACTACGCAAAGCCGCTGAGGAGTTCTAAGCAAGAGAGTGACCCGATTTGATTGTTTGTTTAAAAAAAAAAAAAAATCATTCTCTTTGCCCATCAGATTGGCAAAGAATAAAGTTTGAAAACATGGTGTTGGCAAAGCTGTGGGAAACAGACAGACTCTCACATGGCTGGAGGAGTTCTAAATTGGTATAAACCCTAAGAGGAGTGATTTGGCAATATTTATCAGAATCAAAAATGCACAATTTTTACCCAGGGGCTTTATTTCCATGAATTTATTCTACACATGTATATTTCAAAATCGATGTATGCTAGCTTATTCATTGCAGCATTGTGTATGATTGTAAAAGACTGGAATAGTCTACATATCAGTAAGTGACTAAATCCAATGATCTCGACAAATAAGGGCTTGGATGAGTAAATGTTGGTCATCCACACACTGTACTGTGGGGCAGCGGTGGGCATGTCCTGACATGGCTCAGCCTCTGAGATGTATATGTAGCCAATGATTAAAAGCAAGTTTCAGGGGGCTTCCCTGGTGGCGCAGTGGTTGAGAGTCCGCCTGCCGATGCAGGGGACACAGGTTCGTGCCCCGGTCCGGGAAGATCCCACATGCCCCGGAGCGGCTGGGCCCGTGAGCCATGGCCGCTGGGCCTGCGCGTCCGGAGTCTGTGCTCCGCAACGGGAGAGGCCACAGCAGTGAGAGGCCCACGTACCGCAAAAAAAAAAAAAAAAAAAAAAAAAAAAAAGCAAGTTTCAGGGCCGTGTGTATAGTGTACACATATGTTATTTGTGTAAGAAAAGGATGTGCGTCTGTGAGTTTGGGTCCTCCAGGAAGCAGACACCAGAATGGAATTAGAAGCGCAGAAGATTTGTTGGGGGAAACAATGTTTAGAGGATAAAGGGGAAACAGAGCAAGAGTGAGGTGGGAAGAGCTTTCAGATCCCAATGTCAGTCTGATGCCAGTGAGAAAAGAAGGGGAAGGAAGGAGATGCAGCTCTGAGAAGTCACAGCCACAGAGCAAAGACCAAGTTACAGGAGTCTTGCGTCAGGTAGGAGCCCTGCCGGCTCCATCATTGACCGGGCCTGAGCACTGTGGTGCCCCCTCAGGTGCAGCATCCCGAGGTTATGGACTGCCGACACCCTCACAGTCGTGCTCCCTGGAAGATAGCTTTGAGCTGTACACCTCCATGGCTGCCACGGATTTTTATGCTTGGAATATTCAAGAAAGAGGGTAAGAAACCGTGCAACACAGGTTACCGCTGGGGAGAAGAAACTGAGGCCCAGAGCATAGGGGTCGGAAGCAGATTTTCCCCATACAGTCTTTTGCATCATTTGAATTTTCTCTCTTTTTTTTTTTAACTTTTAATTCAGTGGCATGTAGTATATTCATAATGTCATGCAACCACCGCCTCTATCTAGTTCCAGAACGTTTCATCACCCGGAAGGGAAACCCTTTACCTGTTCATCAGTTGCCCCTTCTTCCCCCTCGCCCCTCTATCTTCACTGCTCCCCCCCAGCCCCTGACAACCACCAGTCTGCTTCCCATCTCTACAGATTTACCTATTCTGGATATGTCATGTAAATGGAATCATACAATACATGACCCTTGATGTCTGGCTTCTTTCATTTAGTATGATGTCTTTGAGGTCCATTGTACCATGTGTCACTGCTTGACTCCTTTCTACAGTTGAATAATATTCCGTCATATGTATATGCCACAATTTTGTTTATCCATCACCTGTTGATGGACACGGGTTGTTTCCACCTTTTGGCTATTGTGATTAGTGCTGCTATAAACATGCATGTACATGTATTTGCTTGAGTTGAATTTTTAGTTCTTTTAGGTACATACCTAGGAGTAGAATCGCTGGGTCTTATGATAATTTCATGGTTCACTTTTTGAGGAAATGCCGAATCATTTTCACAGTGGCTGCACCATTTTACATCCCCATTAACAGCGCACAAGTTGTCCAATTTTTCTACATCCTCGCCAACACTTGTTATTTTCCTTTTTTTTTTTTATAGTACCCTCCTACTGGGTGGGAGGTGGTATCTCATTGTCATTTTGATTTGTATTTCCCTAATGTTTAGTGACAATGAGTATGTTCTCACGTGCTTACTGATCATTTGTTTATCCTCTTTGGAGAAATGTTGATTCAAGTTCTTTGCCCAGTTTTTAAAAAGGTTGTTTGTCTTTTTGTTGTTAGACGTCTTTATACAATTTGGATACTATAGCCAATATCACCATTTGAATTTTGATCCATATAAATATGGAGACCTTCTCGAAAGAGACATAAAATTAAAACTGTAAAGAAAGAAAATGATCTTTGGTTGGTATGTGGGTGACAGCTGAGCATGGGGGCGAGTGGAAGCAGCGGGAACAGTTCAGAAGCTGCCTTGGTGCTGGGCTAGAAATGCTGGTTCGGGTGATGGCAGGGCCAGCAGAGATGGGGAGAGGTGGGCAAAGGTGAGATAAGAGAGCTGGACCGGATATAGGGGTATGAAGACAGAAACGAGGAATGAGGGACCCCTAACCAGGTTTCTTGCTCGAGTTCCTGGACGGGAGTGCTATTTGCCTGGAGGAGAGGCAGCCTTGGGATAGGGTGTAGGATCTAGCTTTGGACAACGTCAAGTCTGCAGTGCCCGAGAGTCATCTGAATTGAGATGTTACACAGGAGACACGACTGTGAGTCTGGAGTTTAGACTTCCTGCTCCATCCTTTACCCCTGAAATACTGCCAGCATCTGTAAAGACAACTGGCCATTTTCAGATGACAAGAAGAGGCAAGAACATTCCCAGGAGGGGAGAAGTGAGTGCCAAGGCGTGACAGATAGTACTTGATGGAGATGCCACAGAGGGTTTAAGCCTAAGAACGGCATGACGTGGTTTGCTTTGTAGAGCGTTCTCTCTGGTGGTAACAGGACAGATGGATCAGAGAGAGCCAGCTAGGAAGTTCTTGCTGGAATGAAAGAGCCGAACGCACTTGGGGTCAACGGGGATGGAGAAGAGGGTACTGCTCGAATGTGGATGGGACGTGGGGTGGCGAGGGGTGGACGGGCCTAGAATTGCTCTCCACTTTCTGGCTCGACGGATTGCATGGGGCGGTGGGGAGGCAAGGGGGGCCTTCCCTAAAAACAAGGAGGGCGGCAAATCCTTAATCGACTTCAGCTTGACTCTGTCCCCAGGCCCAGTGTGGTAAGAAAGCTTCCTCGCAGCCTGTCTCTCACCACGTCCCACAGCAGCCCTGAGCGAGGAAAGGTGGGGCTCTAATTCTATCACCGCCAACTTGGACTCTTTCTCTTCTTGGCTCCCACATCAGCTCTGTCACCGATGCCTCAAAATCCTGCCTTCAAACTATCTTGCTTCTGTCCTCACCTTTCCATTCTTACCGGGGCCGAAAATGGTGGGAGATGGCCAGGGCCTCTCGGGGCTTCTGGGGGCCTGTCGCTGGCTTACAGGAGTCACCTTGCTGAAACAGGCTGCTGTGCCTAAGACGACCTCCTCCAAAATGCACGGCAAGTCGATAGCCATGGGCAGGAGTGTGATGACGGGCCCTCTGTTCCCGCTCATGGATAACGCTGGCTAAATCCGAGGGCAGAATCCAGTGGAGATTCTTCTGAAGTTCTGGAACTGGGGAAGTCCTTTGATCGGCGGCTGACCACTGTTCATGCAGCTGCCACCCCCGAGAGAGCCTGGCTACTGCACACAGGACGCCTCAGGCCGCAAGGCCTCGGCTCTGGAGGGCCCGCCTTGCCCCGTGGGTCGCAGAGCCCAGCTGTGCCTCGGCGCCTCATTTTGCAGTTAGGGACGGAGGGGGTCAACACCAAGCTGGCCAGGTGCCTCGTGTCAGAGTCCAGCTAGGAGAAGGGACGTGCACAGCGTGTGTGTGTGCTGTGTGTGTGTGTGTGTGGTGTGTGTGGTGTGTGGTGTGGTATGTGTGTATGGTGTGTGTGTGGTGTGTGTGTGTGTGGTGTGTGGTGTGTGGTGTGGTGTGTGTGTGGTGTGTGTGTGTGGTGTGTGTGTATGGTGTGTGTATGGTGTGTGTGTGTGGTGTGTGTGTATGGTGTGTGTATGGTGTGTGTGTGTGGTGTGTGGTGTGTGTGTGGTGTGTGGTGTGGTGTGTGTGTATAGTGTGTGTGTGGTGTGTGTGTGTGTGGTGTGGGTGTGTGTGGTGTGTGTGTATAGTTTGTGTGTATGGTGTATGTGTGTGGTGTGTGTGGTGTGTGTGGTGTGTGGTGTGGTGTGTGTGTATAGTGTGTGTGTGGTGTGTGTGTGTGTGGTGTGTGGTGTGTGGTGTGGTGTGTGTGTATAGTGTGTGTGTGGTGTGTGTGTGTGTGGTGTGTGGTGTGTGGTGTGGTGTGTGTGTATAGTGTGTGTGTGGTGTGTGTGTGTGTGGTGTGTGGTGTGTGGTGTGGTGTGTGTGTATAGTGTGTGTGTGGTGTGTGTGTGTGTGGTGTGTGGTGTGTGGTGTGGTGTGTGTGTGGTGTGTGTGGTGTGGGTATGTGTATGGTGTGTGTGTGGTGTGGTGTGTGTATGGTGTGTGTGTGTGTGTGGTGTGTGGTGTGTGTGTGGTGTGTGGTGTGGTGTGTGTGTGGTGTGTGTGGTGTGTGGCATGTGTGTGTGTGTGTATGGTGTGTGTGTGTAGTTTGTATGTATGGTGTGTGTGTGTGGTGTGTGTGGTGTGTGGGTGTGTGTGGTGTGTGTGTGGTGTGTGTGTGTATAGTGTATGTGTGGTGTGTGTGTGTATGGTGTGTTTGGGTGTGTGTGGTGTGTGTGTGTATGGTGTGTGTGTGTAGTTTGTGTGTATGGTGTGTGTGTGTGGTGTGGGTGTGTGTATGGTGTGTGTGTGTAGTTTGTATGTATGGTGTGTGTGTGTGGTGTGGGGGTGTGTGTGGTGTGTGTGGTGTGGGTGTGTGTATGGTGTGTGTGTGTAGTTTGTATGTATGGTGTGTGTGTGTGGTGTGGGGGTGTGTGTGGTGTGTGTGGTGTGGGTGTGTGTATGGTGTGTGTGTGTAGTTTGTATGTATGGTGTGTGTGTGTGGTGTGGGGGTGTGTGTGGTGTGTGTGGTGTGGGTGTGTGTATGGTGTGTGTGTGTAGTTTGTATGTATGGTGTGTGTGTGTGGTGTGGGGGTGTGTGTGGTGTGTGTGGTGTGGGTGTGTGTATGGTGTGTGTGTGTAGTTTGTATGTATGGTGTGTGTGTGTGGTGTGGGGGTGTGTGTGGTGTGTGTGGTGTGGGTGTGTGTATGGTGTGTGTGTGTAGTTTGTATGTATGGTGTGTGTGTGTGGTGTGGGGGTGTGTGTGGTGTGTGTGGTGTGGGTGTGTGTATGGTGTGTGTGTGTAGTTTGTATGTATGGTGTGTGTGTGTGGTGTGGGGGTGTGTGTGGTGTGTGTGGTGTGGGTGTGTGTATGGTGTGTGTGTGTAGTTTGTATGTATGGTGTGTGTGTGTGGTGTGGGGGTGTGTGTGGTGTGTGTGGTGTGGGTGTGTGTATGGTGTGTGTGTGTAGTTTGTATGTATGGTGTGTGTGTGTGGTGTGGGGGTGTGTGTGGTGTGTGTGGTGTGGGTGTGTGTATGGTGTGTGTGTGTAGTTTGTATGTATGGTGTGTGTGTGTGGTGTGGGGGTGTGTGTGGTGTGTGTGGTGTGGGTGTGTGTATGGTGTGTGTGTCGGTGTGTGGGGTGTGTGTGTGTGGTGTGTGATGTGTGTGTGTGGTGTGTGCGGTGTGTGTGGTTGTGTGTGCGGTGTGTGTGGGGTGTGTGTCTGTGTGTTGTATGTGTGTTCGGTGAGTGTGTATGTGAGTGTGTATGTGTGAGTGGATCAGAACAGGATGGCAGGAAGGCTCCTGCCAAGGTCTCTGGATGGCAGGAAAGGTGCCGGGCTGAGGACGTCAAGGGAAGGGGGAGGCGGTCTTGGGCTTTCCTGGCTCAGATGTACTGCTTCTCCTCTGAACTGGCCACATTTGGAAGCTGGACCGGCGGCCTGAACTGTTTCTGAGAGCTTCCGAGAATCCCAGCACGGTGGTCCGGAAGGTGAGGGGGAGAAGGGAGTAGGTTTGCCTTCTCACCTGCCTGACTCTTGGTTGTAACTTGTCAGCACGCTGACAGGCTTTTTGTTTTTCAAATGAAGCTTTTGTTGGATGTTTGAGTGAAGGGCACGACACACTCACAGGATCAAAACCCTACCGTGGGGGAGAAGATCAGCCTTAATTGTATCCTCCTGAAAACCAGAGAGTATAATTTCAAGCACAACAGCTAAATAGACTTCTCTTTTTAGACTGATCGAATGCATTTTATGTGCGTGTGTGTGTCTGCGTGTGTGTCTGCGTGTGTGTGAGGCGGGGCAGGGATCTACTTCTTCTTTGCCCTCTGGGGCGGGGTGTGCTCCTGGGCAGGGAGGAGCTGAGCAGTGTGGTCTCAGGATCTCCCACCCTCCGTTGGTGCCAGTCTCCATCTTCACCTCTGACCCCCGCCCCCCGGAGTGTCCAGCACTGTGCAGGGCATATCCTGGGCCCTCAGGAGGTGCTGGTGAAGGGGTAGCTCAGAAAAGGGCTGGATGAGTGAGGAATGTGTCCATATCTGGGGCCACAGCAAGTTTTGGGGGCAGCTGTGTGACTCTGGCCTGTCACCACTGAGCTTTCTGACCCCTGGGCTATATCCATCAGGGTCACCTACGAGACCTGTTGACCTTAGACCCCGCGGTGTTGAAGCTCATGTCCTTGGACCTCACTAAGTGCAGCCAGGGTCATTCCCCTCGCTTCTTTGAGATTGAGCCCCTGCCTCTCTGCCACCCTATCAACTTCCTTGACTACAATTCTTGGTGATTTCAGCATCCACAGAGTTGAGGTTTTTTTTGGCTGCGCTGCACCAGGGAAGTCCCCTCCCTTGGCTCTTTTAATAGAGCTTCTGGAACTTTGATGAGAGTTCTCAAAGAGCTAAAAAATTGGGTTTTTTCCTCGAAGCAAAATAAAAATTCAGCAAAGATCATATTTCTTCATTTGGTCCTAACAAACTCCTTTTTAGGGCCGCATCACATGGCTTGCGGGATCTTAGTTCCCCAATCAGGGATCAAACCCATGCCCCCAGCAGTGGAAGCACGGAGTCTTAACCACTGGACCGCCAGGGAAGTAACAGTGTTGGTTCTGTTAACATCCTGTCCTTTTGTTCCTTGCTCGCTCTCCTTCATGGATGCTAGACCTTCCCATTATTAAGAACTGCCTGGAAAGCCTCTGTCGCCTCTTCTTCAACCACGTGCTACCTTCTCAGCCCTGCTCATTACTTCCAGAACCCCGATTCCCACCACTCCTCAACCGGATCAGGACCTCAAATCACTGATGCTACCACCTTTGATGGGTCCCTCGCTACCCTCACCTTCTCTATTTCCTCCTTATCTAGCTGAAATTCCACTGCCACTCATGATAAAACTCCCGTGTACACATAATAGCATCCACAATCCCTCACACACATCGACTCCCCTACCCTTCTCTCGCTTTGTGGTCCTCACAAAACTGCAGCCCTGGTGGAATTCAACCTTTCGTCAACTCCGCCCCCGTCCCGCCTCCCACCTCAGCTGTCCATCCTCACAGTTGGACACGGACGAGGAGGATCGGTGTTATTTTAAACCTAAGTGAGCCCTCAGTGCTTCCTGAGCCCAACCGTGTTCCCCGGTCCCTCCACTTTCCCCCACTCCTGGATGACGGCTTTTCACTTCTGTCCTCCAAGCTCCAACATCTCCATCCTCGCTCCCAGGAGGTGACACTGCTTCTGATTTCACTTAGGAAATAGTGAAATTGGAAGAGAATTTTAGGAGACTCCTGTAATCATATCTTTATTCATTTACTAGAGCTGCCATAGCAAAATATCACAGGCTGGGTGGCTTAACAGACTTGTATTTGCTCACAGTTCTGGAGTCCAAGATCAGGCTGTCGGCAGGGCTGGTTTCTCCTGAGGCCTCCCTCCTTGTCTTGCAGGTGGCCGCCTTCTCCCTGCATCCTCACACGGCCTTTCCTCTGTGTGTGCCCATCCCGGGAGTCCCTTCCTCTTCTTAGAAGGACACCAGTCCTGTTGCGCTCGGGCCACTCATATGAGGCAGAGCCACGCCTCCGCAGCAGCTCCAGCTCCGCCCAGGAAGCCTGAGCCCCTCAGTGAAGGCTTCAGGGGCAGAGCAAACCCCCTCACCCCCTGCACTAGTGCTTTATTTTACTTTTAAACAGATCTGATTTTTCAGTCACTTCCTAAATGCCAGCAAAACACAAAGACACAATGGGATTCCAGGAAGGTCCAATTTTTTTGATCAAACGTTTCCTTCGTGTCTGGTGATGGAAGTCCTGCGGTTGCCCCTTCTACCCTCGGATGCCTCCGAGACAGGCCTGGGAGGTGGCCAGTGTGTTCTCCCCGTCTCTCCACTATGCTTCAGCCTTCCTGGCTGTCAGATGCCCATGGCTTCCGTTCCGCGGTCCTGTCCAGGAAGGCCAGACCTGGCCCAAAGGGGAGAAGAGAGCTGGGGCAACACAAAAGTTTATTGATAACCACATTAGGTACGAAAGTCCGACTGAGCCCAGTGACTCAGCGCTCTTAAACTGGGGAGGGCAGTGAGTTTGGAGAAGAAAACAGTGTCCTTGGATTCTTTTACATTTTTCTAAATTTCTCCTACTTTTCCACTTCATTCTGGTGTTTGGAGAGAGAGAGTTAGGGAGAGATGATTTTATTTCATAAAGATTTTATCTCCCATAATCTTAATGATGGAGGGAGTCTCAGTATTTGTTTATTTGTTTCTGAGACCTATAAACTTGCCCTGCTCCTGACTCAAGTCACCTTGAGGCCCACCCCCCCCAGAAGACTAATGACCAATTAAAATGTGGAGAAGCTGCCCAAGCGACTGGCATGTGTGAAAATCAAGGGGACATCAGTTGTAAAAGGTCATTTTCTCTTGGGCCTGAGGCTGTTTCTCTTCCTTCAGGCAGCCTCAGAGAATCAATCAATTCTGCTTTTCTGAAGAGAAACAGATTCCAGATTTTTCTTATTAACTCATTCCTCATTACAATGAAGGCGTTTCTCTTCACCCAGAAAATCTTCCCAGCTGCAGCCTCAGTGTCAATATAAATTTGTTCTATACAGTTTTGTCTCCCAGGGTTAGCCTTTCTTGGTTAAATTTTTATTATTTTTCCTTTGTTTCTTCCTACTTTTATTATCATGATTCTTTTTTTTTCTTTTTCTTTTTTTTTTTTTTTTTTTGCGGTACGTGGGCCTCTCACTGTTGTGGCCTCTCCCGTTGCGGAGCACAGGCTCTGGACACGCAGGCTCAGCGGCCATGGCTCACGGGCCCAGCCGCTCCGCGGCATGTGGGATCTTCCCGGACCGGGGCACGAACCCGCATCCCCTGCATCGGCAGGCGGACTCTCAACCATTGCGCCACCAGGGAAGCCCTATCATGATTCTTTCCTCTTCTTCTTCTCCTCCTCCTCCCCCTTCTTCTTCTTCTTCTTCTCATTATTATTTTATTCCCTCTTTTTTCCCCCTCTCTTTTCTAATCCTCTGATTTCATAGTTATAGCTCCAAATACACGGTGGATATTAAATAAACGTTTCCTATTAATAAACGTTATGTCACTTGATCTGCAGTGACAGCTCATATTTACTGAGCCTTTACCATATGCCAGCTCTGATGCAAGCTCCTACAATGCATTATCCTGCCAAACTCTGAGAGTTACCTCTCTGTAGGAGAGCGGGGACTTAGGATGAGGCAAGCAGGACACCCAGGGCACAAGATTTAAGGGGGTGCTCACTCTCAGAGTCCCACAAGTGCAGCATCAACACCTGAGAATCTCTCAGTTCTCCCAGCCCTGGTCATTACCATAATCTCCATCTTCATTTTACCATCTAAGGAAATTAGGCTCACAGAGGGTAGGTCAATTGCCCAACACAACAGAGCTAAAGAATGAACAGAATTTGAATACAGGTCTAGCTAACTCCAGAGCCCAAGCTCTTAAGAATTATAATGAATACGTACCCAGGACACCATCCTTAAATATGAAGAGGAAGCCAAGCATCTTCAGACATTTGAGAAAAGCTTCTAACACAATCACCAGAGATCTAACCAAGCAAAGAGACAAAGAAATGCAGAAAGTCCTAAAGCTGACATAATGCAGGAAGCAGAAGAAAACTTCAGCCAAACTGAAGTTTATATCCTTGAAGAATTAGGAGACTTTGCTTTCATGACATAAGAACAGGATAAAAAAGAAACATTCAGAGAATAAGAAAACACTTGTAGAAAGTAAGAAGTTCAGGGAATCCCCTGGTGGTCTAGTGGTTAGGACTCTACACGTCTGAGGGCGTGAGAGTGCAGGTTCAATCATCCCTGGTTGGGGAACTAAGATCCTGCAAGCCATGCAATGCAGCCAAAAAAAAAAAAAAAAAAGAAGAGATTAAGAAGCTCATAAGAGAAACGAATCTCTCAATAGAAGAGTTGAATAGTAAGGTTGAAGAAGTCTCCCAGGAAATAGAATAAGGCAAAAAGATGACGAACAGGAGAGAAAAGATAAAAGAGAATCAATCCAAGAAGTCCAATAACAAACTTTCAGGAGTTCCAGGAAGAAAGGAGAGCAAAAAAATGGAGAGGAGGAAATTACTGAAGAACTGATGGAAGAAAATTTGGACCAAGTGCTGGGAACATTAAATAAAAAATAGATAAGTTATTGTAAAATTTGAGAACACCAAGAATAAAGAGATTATCATAAAAACTTCTAGAGGAAAATACAAAAGATCAGAAATTCAGATTTCTCACTGTCACCATTGGAAACTAGAAGAGAGTGGAGCAGTACTTTCAAAATTCTGAAGGAGAACACTTCCAAATGGCCAGTTGAATGTGAGGATAAACCGAATACATTTTTCAGACAGGCAAAATCTCAACAGATTAACTTTCTCAGCAGACTACTAAAGGATGTGCTTCAGCGAAACAAGAGAATAAACCAACAAAAGGTGACCCAGGAAATATCTAGTCTAACACAGGAGAGAGGTGAAGGGAAGTCCCAGGGCAACATGGTACAGTAGGTCTAGAGAGTTCTCCATTCAGAGTGGAGCTGCAGGATGGCGGGCACTGGACCTCTGCATTCACGCCATAACAGGAATAAATGATCTGAGTTTACACTTCATGTGTTTGTCCATGTTGAGAAGAGTCTAACGAGAAGTTGGAGGAATTAATGAGAGGCACTTAAAAATCTGAGCAAATGTAACGTGGTGATTAACTCCAGGAAAAGCAAAACATTGTACGTGAGGGGAAATGTAATTATAGCAAACTCTGAGGCTTAGCTGTGAGCAATATTTAACAATATTTACCGGGACACAGCAACACAAATTCTGAGTGTTCATTAATCCAAAAGAGGTGAAATACCATACCGAAGAATGAGTATGAATGTGTTCATGTGTGTAAAATGCAAAAAATGAATTTTCCTCTGCCATAGTAGGAAGTTAATACATGTCTATAATGGGGAAAAATTGAGAAATATATTATTTAAAACTATGGAGGAAAATACCAGAAAAATGTCTAAACGAGTTGAAAGTGCGCTCACCCAGAGCTCCCTCACCCCCTCCCTCACTCAGAGCTCCCTCACACCCTCCCTTAAAAAAAAAAAAGAAAAAGAAAGAGTGGAAAGTGCTTTCCTCTGAAAAGTAGGACTCACAGGGAATCCCTGCTTTTTATTATAAGCATTGTAGTACCTTTTGATATTTAAATAAGGTATATTTGTTACCCTGAAAAAATTAATAGTAAAAGGTAATTTCATTACCAGCTATTTACTTGCCTTTCTTTTTCCCTCTAAAACTAGAGGCTAGAGTGGGAAAATGTCCCTTCTCTGGGCCTTTTTGCCCTTTGAACAGAATACACTGTCTTGGTCCTTCCTCTTCTGTGTTATTACAGAACAGAGCAGCAGTTTTAATCACTCCAAACAGCACATAATCCTCAACCTGATATGTGACTTTGAAATTAATTTTACCATTATATTTGACTACACTTAGGTCATAAAGTACATTGCGAAAAGCCAGCTCATGAACCGTTTAAAAGCTGGCTACCTTTCCCACCTGCCTCCCCTCCAGGGTAAAGGTTACTGTTTCTCCGAGGGAAGGTATCAATGAGGGCTAATTTTGCCCTTATTCATGTTCCCACACCTTGCCTAGAACTGGCCGTCGAATTCAGAGGTTCAAACCCTCCAATGGCTTTTGAGTCACTAACTCAGTAACGTTTATGAAGCATCCCAGGAAGCTCAACACCATCTTAGCCCTCCGTGGGGAGAGAAAATACCAGAACCAGTCCCTGACTTGAAGGAACTTAAAATCCAGTTGAGAGAGAGGGCCATGGACGAAAAACCATCACGAACAAAGCAGAATTAAGAGAGCACCAGTGCGATGCAAGAAGATGTGAGGCTTGCATCCTGAGTAGGGGAGACCAGAGAAGGTGGGAGTGGCCAGATCGGGCTCCAGGGAGGAGGTGGAACTCCGCCTGTGTGCTCAGAGTCATGTCCTGCTTCCAAACTATCCTCCTGGCCCCCTTGACCTGGCACTTCTCCCTCCTCAAAGTTAATCGTGCGTTCCTCCGGGCTAACGCTGTGTTTTGTATGTGCTCTGGTGCTGCAGCCATCACGTGGCACGACAGTTTGTGACTGTGTGTGTTTATCCCACGAAACCGTGAGTCCACCAGCTCCTGGGCTGTGTATTCTGGCAGCCCCAGTGCCCAACTCAGCCCAAGGGCTCGAGGATGTGAGCCGAATGAGTGAGTATTGTTTCATGCGAGGAGGAAAGTGACGACTGGCAGTGGGTCTCCCCGGCCCCCACGGGGTCTCCCCGGCCCCCATGGGCCCCCATTTCCCACCCTGACAGGTTTGCATCTGCCTGTGGAAAAGCTGGCAGGAGAGCCAGTCAGAAAGGCAGACAGGACAGGGAACGGGAGTTCTCCCGCATCGTCTGGCGGGAGGGCTGAGCTCTGGCTGTGTCTGGTACGTGGAGGACTCCCACAGAGTCCACACACCACCCTCCCAGGCCCTGGGGCTTCCTCCTTTCCACTCCATGTAGCCCCCAGGAGACTGAACTGTTCTCTCCTGATTTCTCAAGAACACAGAGCAAACCAGAGTACTCAGGTGGCCTTGTGGGGAGAGCAGGTGGCCGACGTCCACCGACCTCCCCAGGTCTGCAGACCTGGGGCCACCTGAGCCCATGTTGTGAGTCACATAGGACAGCGAGAAGGGACAAAAGTGAGTGGGGCAGGTGGGGCCTGGTGGCTCCCCACCACCCTGGAGATGCCGCCAAGCAGAGCCACTCAGGCTGCCCACGGGCTTGGCAAAGCTGGCGCCAGTCTTGCCTTACGCGCCTGTGTGTCCTCTGTCGCGGTTATTTAACTTCAGCCTCTTTGCTTGTCAAAGGCCCTGATACCACCTCCCTCACGGGGCGTCCACAGGCCAGGCTGAGATCAAGCAGGAACCCGGCCCGCACGGGGCCTGGTACCCTCACCGCCCTCGACGGTTCAAGGCTCTCATCTTGTTGGTACTGCTTCCCACCCCCTCACACTGTAGAACCAGCTCTTACATGTGGGAGATGCAGAGCACAGCAGCGGCCCGAAAAATGATGGGAGTGCTAACCATGACTTGCATTTTCTATAATTCTGGTTTTCTCTTGACCCAATTAAAAAAAAAAGGAGGCTTTTTGCTCCTTTTCCTCTTGGGCCCAGGGGTTGTGCTAGTTAGCCTGGCTGCGGGTAGATTGTGTCAGTCAGAGGGCGTGTGGGAGGGACCCTCGGAGCAGTCCCCGGGGGCAGTGCTAAGCCAAGGTCAGGGCGAGAAAGTCAGACTCCCCGGCCTCTGCTCAGCGGCCCTGTGGGGCAGGGGGCTGGTGCAGGAGGGGCGGGGAGCAGACTCGAGTGGACAGTTCCTTGCCCCCCATGCAACTTCCGGGGCCCTTCCTGACCAACCCTGGCCGGGGAACCACCTGAGACACTTTTGGAAAGTATTCATGCCCAACTCCCATCCCCTTTCCCTTGGTCTAGGATGGGACCTCATCATGTCATCCAGCGGTCCCCAACCTCCTTCGGCACCAGGGACCGGTTTCATGGAAGACAGATTTTCCTGGGGCCAGGGAAGGGCGGGGGGGGGGTGGTTTGGGGATGATTCAAGTGCATTGCACTTATTGTACACTTTATTTCTCTTATTGTTATATCGGCTCCACCTCAGATCATCAGGCATTAGACCCCAGAGGTTGGAGACCCCTGATGTCATCGGTATTGTTAAAAAGCTCCCCTACTGATAACAAAGTGCAGCGGAGGTTGAGACACTCCCGGCCTACTGCGACTTGGCTGCTGAGTTAACCTTTTCTTTTCTTTTCTTTTCTTTTTTTTCTGCGGCACGTGGGCCACAGGCTCCGGACGCACAGGCTCAGCGGCCATGGCTCACGGGCCCAGCCGCTCCGCGGCATGTGGGATCTTCCCAGACCGGGGCACGAACCCGCGTCCCCTGCATCGGCAGGCGGACTCTCAACTACCGCGCCACCAGGGAAGCCCGTTAACCCTTTCTTGTAAAGTCATCCTTGGAGCTCCTGCTCAGGAGTCAGGTCGCCTCGGTTTGCATCCTGGCTTTGCCACTGCTGGTTCCGTGTGACCTTGGGCAGGTCAGCCAGCAGCCCTGAACTTCGGTTTCTTCATCTCTGCAGTGGAGAAGATAACAACAGTCCTTTCTCACAGTGTGTAGTGAGCATTCATGAGATCCAGCCTGTAAAGTGAATTGACATGTTATTACTGTTAATTACTATTAATATAATTATTATCATCACTTGGAGAAAATGCTCTTATTTTCTACCTCATCTTGCAAGTGCAGAAAGCCTTTGGATTATTCCAGGCACTCGTCTAACCGATTCCGCAAATTACCATGTGGACGGTGACACCCTAGGCCATTTCTTTTCTCCCTACTCTACTTGTAAGTCCCAGGGAAATCTTCCCAGACTGTTAGTCTCCAATGGCAACAGAAATATACTTCTGTAATACATAAATGTTTCCAAAGCATTTTTTCAGGCATCGTTTCATAAACACTAGCCCGTGCCCCTGTGAACATTTCACAGCTCCTTCCCACCTTGAGCGACAGACTGAGCCAGGTCTCTGGGCACGGCAAGCATGCACAAGCCACGAAGGTGGGCAGCTGGGGCACCAGCTCTGGCCTTGAGAAACCTAAATCTCAGACGTGTGTGCGCACGCTGCCTAGTCGCTCTTGCTGACGCCTGGCAGTGCAGCAATTGGGCTTAAAAAAAGCAACTCTCGTTTCCTCTTTGGGGAAGGGTGCTGCGCCCCAGCTGCCACCTGCCCTTCCCCCAGCCCCAGCAGGCGATAACGGGGACAGCGGTGCACGGAGGACCAGGTGCAGGCTCATAGGAGCAGGGAAACCATGGAGTCACCGAGCAGTCGGGGAAGCCCAGGCCTCATCCCTCTTACTGCTTCTCTTCCCTGGGGCCGTGTCCCGGGACGTCTCTACCAGGTGAGCAGACCCTGCGGCTCCCTGCTGGGACTGCTCCAGGCAAGGTCAGAGGTCACTTCCGGAGGAAGGAAGGGGTCCCTCAAAGAACTGAAACGAGGCCACGTGGCCGGCATGAGTGAGCTGAAGGGGCCAGGGAGCTGAGTGGGGTGCCCGTGGGAGCTTTCAGGCTGGGCTCAAGGACTGTCTCTACCCTCAGACAATGGGAGGCCACTGAGGGCACTGGCAGTGGGGTGCCATGACCAGAGGTATATTGTGTTCTGGCTTCAGTTCTACTCATAACCCCTTTATTCTTTCCAGGAAAAGCTCCACCAAACACAGCAAGCAACATAGGCCAGCACTACTTACCCTGTGGCAGGCCATGTGCTGAGTACTCTACCTGAATCAGCTGCCTCCTCTATGGGGTCCCACCCCATGTCCAGGAGGATGCCAGGGCACTGTTTTGTCCCTGGCCCATTCCAGGTCTCTTTCTGCAATGGAGTGAGGGGTTATTTTTTATTTTAATTATAATTTTTTTATTGAAGTATAGTTGATTTACAAAATTTCAGGTATATATCAAAGTGATTCAGTTACACACACACACATATCCTTTTTTTTTTAATGTTATTTTCTTCTTGACCTCTGGAAGCAAGTGGGTTTATTTTCATTTTAAATTTTATTTATTTATTTATTTATGGCTGCACTGGGTCTCTGTTGCTGCGCGTGGGCTTTCTCTAGTTGCGGTGAACTGGGGCTACTCTTCTTGAGGTGCGGTGGCTTCTCTTTTTGCGGAGCATGGGCTCTAGGCGCATGGGCTTCACTAGTTGTGGCTCGCGGGCTCTAGAGCGCAGGCTCAGTAGTTGTGGCGCATGGGCTTAGCTGCTCCGCGGCATGTGGGATCTTCCTGGACCAGGGCTCGAACCCGTGTCCCCTGCGTTGGCAGGTGGATTCTTAACCACTGCGCCACCAGGGAAGTCCCCCCCACACATATTATTTTTCATATTCTTTTCCATTGAATATAGTTCCCTGTGCTCCATAGTAGGTCCTTGTTGTGGAGTGAGGGGCTCTTTTTAGCTCCCAAGGTGATGTCATATCTCACATCTGAGAATATCAAGTGTTCTCAGAACCAGAAGGACACCCAACATTCACCTGTTATGCACTCTCACCAGCTCCTTGAACTCACCCCTCTAGAAGCCACTTCTGGGAGTCAGGATGGCAACAGAAAACATCCCTCTGGGTTGCGTGCTTAGTTGTGGTGGCCACAGAGGTTTCCTAATCCTTCCCACCCCAAGTGAGCTACCCCCCAAATGGCAGACCTCCCTCCCCTTGCGGGGTCTGCGGCTGCCTGGACAGCTGACCTCAAGGGCGAGGGTGTCTACAAACGGGGGGCCTAGAGGGCCTGAGCCAGAGATGTACAAACTCGTTAATTAGTCAAGTCACCGAGTTCATTCATTCATAAAGTCCAGAAGCACCTAATTCTGAGCCCAGGTAGGAATGAGGAAAGGGCTGGTGAACGGTGTTCCCTAGCTACCACCATTGGTTGAGAAACTAGTAAGCACCTGGCACTTGATAGACATGGTCCTTGTCCTACTGACAACCTATTTCACAGATGAAGAAACTGAGGACCAGAGTGGTTATCAAATCTCGGTCACATGCCTCTTACGTGGCTGAGCTAGGGTTTGAACCTGGAGCTGCAGAGTTCAGTGACAATATCGCCCCTTCCATAGGTGCAGAGTGGCCTGGGCCTCTCTGGTGAGCAGGACCCTGAGAAGAGGCATCGTTTCTATTGTTCATACCAGTCTGGTCTTACAGTCCAGCAGCTCAGCTCCAACTGGTTTTAGCCAGTTTAGCCGGCAGCTGATTGCTGAGCCAGCACTGGGGGGTGATGTAATGGGCGCTCAGAAGCATTCCCTTTTCTGTTTACACCCAAGTACAAACTGCACTAAGAACCTCCAAGTCCTAACGAGGCAAGTAAGACAAGCCTTGCTAGTGCCAAGTTACAGGCTATCCTGGGCCCTAAATTGTATGCAGTCACAAAAATCACCTAAATGATTTTTTTTTTTTGCTTTTTTTTTTTTTTTTTTGCGATACGCAGTCTTCTCACTGCTGTGGCCTCTTCCACTGTGGAGCACAGGCTCCGGATGCACAGGCTCAGCAGCCATGGCTCACGGGCCCAGCCGCTCCGCGGCATGTGGGACCTTCCCGGACTGGGGCACGAACCCGTGTCCCCTGCATCGGCAGGCGGACTCTCAACCACTGCGCCACCAGGGAAGCCCCACACCTAAATGATTTTTGACTTTCAAAACAGGATCCTGAAATGGATCCTGTAAAGTAGTGAGCTGCATGTCATTTGAGAGTATCCAGTAGATGCTGGATGTTGCCAGAGCTGTGGTAGAGGTGCTTCCTGGACATACTGGACATCCAGGTAGGGCAGACTAGATGGCATCTATAGTCTAAACAAAACTAATGTAGGAAACAGTGTGTGTGCCGCTGGGCACTTGTGTACGCACGTGCATGCATGCATGTGTGTTTTGGGTTGGGGGAAGGAAGGGGGAGCTGGGTATCCAGATGTCCCTCCCTATTATTCAACTGTTAATTTGTTATCTATTGGAGGTCTTATGCTAAAAACTGAAAAATCACTGCTAGAGGGGAATGGTGAGTTAATGAGGAATTTTGAGCAGAAAAGTGAGGCAGTAAGATTTGCATTTTAGAAATATCACTCTGCTTGCAAGGTGGAGAATGGGATTGGAAGGAAGCAAGAGTGGAGGTGCTAAGACAATTGGGGGGTGACTGCAGTATTGGTGGCAGCCAAAACCAAGGCAGTGGCAAGAGAAGGGGCAGAGAGAAGGGGCATTTTGGAGGTAAAATTAGAGAGATCTGGTGGTTCCTGCAAGACGTGAGATAGAAAAGGAGGCATCTTGCGCAGTTGGTTGGTTCAGGTCTGGAAGGACGGTGGTGGGGCCGCTGAGGTGGAGCACACAAGCCAGAGCAGTTTCTAAGGAAGATGGGTGAGCTGAGTACTGGGCATGTGGGTGTGACCACTCTGTGGGGCATTCCAAGGATAGGTGGTAAGTTGGCAACTGTGTTTTCAAGTCCTCAATGGAGAGCTCAGGGCTTTAGGTATCAACTTGGATTTTTAGTATTGAAATGTCTTTATAAAGTTACATGAATGGATGAAGTAACCAGGGGGAAAGTATAGCTAGAAAAGGGAAAAGGGCGCAAGAATAAGGCCTGAGAAACCCTTAACGTTAAGGGGGTGGCAGAGAAACTAGAACCAACCAAAGAAATAACAAAGTGGTTGTGCATTAGTGAGCAACGGGGTTTAAGTCTGAAGCTCAAGGAAAGCACTAGGTTCAGATGTGTCAGTCATCGGCATCTAGGATGTCAGTGAAATGATGGGAGATGATGGGAGTGAGAAGAACTGTGAGCCTTGGAACACCAACTTGTTCATGGGGAGGGGGAAGAGGAGAAGGCCTGGAAAAAGATGATAAAGGAGGGCTTCCCTGGTGGCGCAGTGGTTGGGGGTCCGCCTGCCGATGCAGGGGACACGGGTTCATGCCCCGGTCAGGGAAGATCCCACATGCCGCGGAGCGGCTGGGCCCGTGAGCCATGGCCGCTGAGCCTGTGCGTCCGGAGCCTGTGTTCCGCAACGGGAGAGGCCACGACAGTGAGAGGTCCCCGTACTGCAAAAAAAAAAAAAAAGATGATAAAGGATCATCCAGAGAACAGGGACAGTGTAGAGTCTTAGAAGCTGGATCAGTCAGGATACTGCTGGCTACCAGTAATAGAATAGCTGACTAAAATTGACTTAGGTAATAAGAACATTAGTTCTCTCACAAGAGGTCCAGAAGTAGGCAATTCCAGGGTTGGTTCAGTGGCTCAATAAGTCAGGCTTCTCTTTGGCTTTTCCTCATGTTTGCAAGATGGCTGCAGCCACTTCAACATCAATTTTCTTTTTTCTTTTAACCAATAATGTGGCTTTTTCTTTGTGTCCCTCCTTCCCCTTTCTCAGAAAGTAAATCTTTCCTAGAAGCTCTCGCAGGTAGACTCTCCCTCAGATGCCATTACCTAGCCCTAGCTGCAAGGAAGATGGTCGCTTGAATAACTAGCATTTCAGTCACAGTAGAAACAGATCTAACTACAGGAAGAAGGCGGGAGAAAGGCTGGCAATCAGGAGGGCGACTAACAGGGCTTTCCTCCGGAGCCAGAAGAGGTTCCAGAAGTAGAGAGTGGTAAATATTCCACTAGAGCAGTGTGACTCAGTGCCATGAACACAAATGATTTTGCCATACAGGGTAGAGTGAGTGTTAACTAAAGCAGTAGATTGGGGAAGGAGTAGACACTGAATTACAAGTGAATTGAGGAGTGAATTCAATTATCTTGGATATCCTGGGATAAGAAAATAGAATAAATAACGTAAACCAGTGGTTCTCAGCATGGGGAGATTTTTGTCCTCCAGGGAACATGTGGCAAGGTCTGGTGACATTTTTGGTTGTCACAACTGGGGTTGTCAACAACGATCATGACTCAGGGTGGGGAGGTGGGCATCATAACTCACTACTGGCTTCTAGTGTCCTTTACCGTCTTTCCAAACTGAAAGGAATGCATCTCTAGTGGGCAGATGCCAGAGATGCTGCTAAACATCCTACAGCTCTGTAATGGACTGGATGTTTGTGTTCCCCAGAAATTCATATGTTAAAGCCCTAACCCCAAATGTGACAGTATTCTGGTGGCAGGGGGGATGGGGCTTTGGGAAGTTGTTAGTGTTAGAAGAGGTTATGAGGGTGGGGCTCTGGTCTGACGAGATTAGTGCCCTTATAAGAAGAGTCGTCAGAGAGCTTGCTGTCCCTCTCTCCTCACACTCAGAGGAAAGGCCAGGCGAGGGCATGAAGAAGAGGTGGCTGTCTGCATGCCAGGAACAGAATCCTCACTAGAAACTCAACTGCCAGACGTTGACCTTGGTCTTGCAGCCTCCAGAACTGTGAAAAATAAATTTCTGTTTTTAAACAACCCAGTCCATAGTATTTTGTGATGGCAGCCCAAGAAAATTGAGGTAAACACACAGGATGGCCCCCACGATAAAGAATTATCTGGCCCCAAATGGCAATAGTGCTGAGGTGGACAAACCCTGGTGTGAACTATCCTTTTAAGAATTCAGGTCAAACGGGGAAGTGGCATGAAAATGCCGTGGCAAAGAAGAAGGGAGAGACAACGGCATGTTGCTGGGCTGGGGGCGCCAGTGCAGAGGAAAGGCCAGAAATTCTGAAGAGAAGGTCGACCACTGATGCAGAAGGAGCCTGGAGGACCAGGAGGGAGAGAGGTCAAAAGGGAGAGGAGGGGGGCCTCCTGCAGCCTTAAGACTGAAGAGGAGAAAACAAAAAGGGGTGGAGGCAGGTGTGCTTCCGGGCTTGGGGCTGGACTAAAGGCCCTTCCTGCTCAGGACCATGACTGTCAGGAGCCACAGGAGGCAAGAACAACCACGGAGTGTGGGAGGGGATGACGGGGTGGGGGGTGGGGGAGGGCCCTTCTGGAAGTGTTGTTAAGGGGAACGAAGGGAGGCCAGGCCAGGTGTGGAAAAAGCCTTGTGGAGCAGGTGAGGGCCTGCCTGAGGCCGGCCTCTGTGGTGGCCACAGTCCTCAGTATATGACTCTCCAAGCTGCCAGCACCCAGGGCCAGCCCGGGGAAGGTGAAGTGAGGGACTCACGGGCGGGGCAGAGGCTGAGTGTACAAAATGAAAAGGATCTCAGAAAGGGATGGGAAAATGGTTCCGGGGATCAGCCCTGTGGCCTAGGCCCCAGACAAGTCATTTAAACTCTCAAGACCTCAGTTTCCTCACCTGTAAAATGGGGTTAATGGTGCCATTTTTCTCTGTTGCTTCATGGGGTGGTTGTGAGGTTCAAGAGAGTTTATGAGAGAGGCTTTGTCAACTAGGACTCCTTCCCTGAACGCTAGTTATTATCACTAGTCCTTGGTGGAGTGGATGGTGACCAGGACTTTCATGGTCATCTTTGTTAAGTATCTCGTACCTTCCCTCTACTCCTGGGTGTACAGAACTGAGGATTCCTGTCCTGGTGTGACAGATGGACAAACAGAATTATCCCAGGACACACAGCGAGCCCTCAGACCTTCCCTCTCTCTCTGGTGTCAGGTCATGGCCACATAAGGAATGCCCCTGCTGCCCCCCACGCCCACCCTGCCTAGGGCCCAGGCCTCTCTTCATCCCGTGTCTCCGGTGTGTCGTGCACACCCCTTTGATGAGCACTTGGAAGGGAGAGGGTGTCGTCATTGCCGCCTGCTGCATCGTTTAATTAGAGTTTAATGAGAGCCATGGGCAGCCACGGAACGGGGAGAGAGAGAAAAGTTAGAACAAAGGGATAGGGAGCGAGAAGCAGCTGGAGACCCAAGATGGCCAAGAGTTGGAAGCAGACAAACATAGGATACAGGGGAGGGTGGGGCTTCCAGGGGCTTCGTCCTCCTGGTTTCACCACGTGTCCTCTTGCCCTTTCAGACTGGATGGAGTCCAGGTGACAGACAGCTGGGGCCAGGCCGGGACAGAGGTGGGAGGAGGGAGGGCTGGGGACAACCAGAAAGACCCTGGGCGGTAGGATGGCAGGGCTGGGTTGAGGGGGGAGGGGGGGTCCCTGGGATACCAGAAATAGGGTCGCCAGACCGGTAACCCATTTCAGACGGAACAGCGGGCTAGTCATCGTCACTGACTTATTTTTTGGCTATAATTCGTGTGATAACAGCAATAACGTCTTCCATTTGCAGAGCACCTACTCAGTGACAGACACGCTACCGATAGTAGCTTATTTAACCATTAGCCATGAGGTCGCTCTCAGCATCACCAAGGACAGATGAGGAAACTGGGCCCCCAGAGGCCACGTGACACCCCAGGCCACACAGCAGTACGAGGCATAGCCACTCGGACCCAGCTCGGAGGCTTTGGAGCCTGAGTTCCAGCCACTGCTCCACCACAGATCACAGCGGCAGCAGCGATCTCCGCAGAAAGCCCCAGCACCCCGTTCCTCCCTCCTCGCACGCTGGGATGACTTCTTCCCAGGCCATAGGCCTCACCTAGGCATCCCCGCAGCCACGGCACACGGCCAGTCTCTGCCATCACTCCAATTCCTGAGGGTTTTCGCGGACTAGAGCTCAAAGGGACACATTTCAATAGCAGATTCACAAGCTCTGAAACTTAAAAGAGGATATAATTTTGAACAGGGGGTTTTCGTGTCTGTCTTTCTACAAGGCATTAACTGACTGCTTCATCCATCCATCCATCCATCCATCCATCATTTATTCGTCAAGAGTCACTATAGTATAATGGTCAACAGCATGGACTCGGGAGTCCATTCAGCCATGCCTGATTGAATCCTCACTTCCCATTCCTGACCTTCATGGACCTCATCTGTCTGTGTGTCAGTTTCTCTACCTGAGAAATGGGAATAGCACCTCCTCGGGTAGAGGCGAGGGTTAGTGGGTTAACTCAGAACGGTGCTTGGCCCTGGTGAATGCTAAGCTGGGCCAGGAGATACCAAGTCCAGTGGGACACAGATCCTGCCCTTGACACGCTCACAGCCCGGGGAGGGCATCAGTGCGGATCTGTCCACCCCACCTGCCGGCCAGCACAGGGCAGGATAAGGCCAGATGCCCTAGGGCCTCTCCTCAGCCTCTCCAAGGGCCTTTCATCCAGAGGCAGGTGCTGCAGCCTTGGGTGGGGGCCCGGAGGGGCAGAAGGCTGCTTTTGAGCTGGGCCCACACCAGCCTTGCCGCTGGGAATTGGCTTCAACCTCCAGGTGTGCGGGCCTGTTTGAGGCCGTGCCCCAGTGTGCTCTCTGCTTACTTCCTTCTTCCCTGAGTACAGACTGGGGAGGGAGGAGAGGCTTTTAGGATGCCAGGGGCTGGCTCTAACAAGAGTCCATCTCCCTAGGGTGGCTGGTTAATGAAGAAAGAGTCCCAGTGCTCAGAATGCTGACCCCAGACACCTTACAGCAGAAGGTAGAGCCCAATAAGGGAAGTCACAGCCCAAAGTAGGGCACTGGCCCGGGCTTTGTCACCTGCTAAAGACATCCACTGCCCCCAGTGCTTTGTGATCCGGATCCTGGCGGCTTCTCCAACAAGACGGCAGCCTCTGATCTCTTGCTTTTGCTGGAGCTCAGGCAGAACAAGGCTGGAGTCTCATTTGTCTGTCTGAGATGGAGGCTTTCAGAGCCAGGCAGCTTGGAGAAATGAGGTGACAAAAAAGAAGCCGGCCAGCAATTAGGTAATGCCAGCCTGCCTGCCGGGCAGCCCCGCACGGAGCCTGCCCCCAGAGTCCACCAGGAGCCCAGGCGAGAGCGGACACGTGGATTCCGGGGCTGGAGGCACACAGCCATGCATCAGAAGAATGGCCAGGACGTGTGAAGGCCGGAGGGGCCCTGGGAAGTGGCCAGTGGCCTAGCATCTCTGAGCCCCACCTGTGTAACGGGGTGGAGAATGCTTCTCTCACTGGGAGGCAGGGCCCTAACCTAATCCTCCTGTGATCACAGGTGCAGGGACAGGTGGTCTGTAACTACAGGTTCCTTCCTTCTCTAGTGGGACTTCAGGACAGAGCTTCACGCAGAGGAACCAGCGCTGGGCGAGCAGTCCCTGAGCACGGAGCTTGGTTGTAAGGACGTTCTAGGGCACCCCTGCAGCTGGCCCTGGGGGGGAGCTGAGGCGCTGTGCTCCGAGCCACACAAGGCCCCGTTTGCAGGCTGCCAGGCCCTCCAGAGATGGCAAAGGCTTCTCCCACACAACTGCCTCTTCTTCACCTTGGTTCCCTCTCAGCTTCTCCATCATGGACAAATAAAATTCTCTGCTTATTCATTTCTCTGAGTTTTCTCCCAGGCTAGCTAGTCCTTCTTTTAAAAAAAATCTTTGGGGCTTCCCTGGTGGCACAGTGGTTGGGAGTCCGCCTGCTGATGCAGGGGACATGGGTTCGTGCCCCGGTTCGGGAGGATCCCACATACTGTGGAGTGGCTGGGCCCGTGAGCCATGACCGCTGAGCCTGCGCGTCCAGAGCCTGTGCTCCGCGACAGGAGAGGCCGCAGCAGTGAGAGGCCCGCATACCGCAAAAAAAAAAAAAAAATTAAAAAAAAAAATCTTTACTCAAAGCCTCATTCTTCCTTCTGCAAAATTCACTGCAACACTTCCTCTTTGGGTGAGCCTTGGAAGCCAAACAAGTCCCAGGATCTCTTCTCTAAATATCTGAATCTCTCTCTCTTTAACCAGGTACTTATTTTGGTGTTTGTTTTTTGTTTTTTTTAAGTATATGTGGGCCTGCATTTCTATGTGGGGAGTGGGAAAAGTCCAGAAGTTCTTTGGTCCTGGCTTCACTATTTACTAGCTGTGTGACTGTAGGCAAGTCACTTAACCTATCTGAACCTCAATTCCCTCAACAAATAATAGTTTCTACAAGTGTTTCCCTCACATATTGTCTCATCAGCTCTTCAGAATAGCCTCATAACAAAGGAATTATAAGAAAGTCCTACTTTACAAATGAAGAAACAAAGACTTTGAGAAGTTAAGTTCCCTTAACTGTGTCTCTGGGACACAAAGCTAGTGACAGAACCTTGACTCTGAACCCCCCATTCTTTCTATGGGATCGGAGAAGATAAGGATCTCCTTCTGGTTTACTTCTCAAAGTTGTCACGGAAGTCAAAGGACACCGTCCATTCGTTCATCTAATAGACATTTGCTGGGTGCCATGGTGTGCCAGCCTTGGTCTCATGGAGTGAAGGGCTCCATAAGCGGTAAGGAGCTGGGCAGATGCCAGCAAGGATGGGGCACCACCCCCCTAGGGGAGCCTGCCGAGCGGTCTCACAGAGGAGCCCACCCCTAGCGTGGCGCCTGGCACAGGGCTCCCCTTAGCCCTTGACGAACAATTCCCTTCCCTTTCCAGCCCAGGCTGTCTTGCACTTCAGCCTCAGAACACCCTGTTTGGGAGGTACCACCAGCCCCATTTCACAGATGCAGGCAATGCGGATCCCAGGGGTGGTGGAGCTCAGGCCTGGCTGCATGTGGAATCTACAGAAGCCAATGCCCAGGCCGAATCCCAGGCAATGAAATGAGGAACTCAGGACTGGGGCCCGGGTGTCAGTGCTTTTTCCAAAGCTGTGGAGCCATTCCAAGTGCAGCAAGGAAGAGACCGATGGTCTTGGTGGCTGGGTGCCTGCAGTGGGTGCTGATGGACCGGGAGCTGATTAGTTTGTTTATTTACATCTCCTCCAGAGGAAGTAAAACCCAGGTCAGTTCTCCCTCTTAATGGCAACACTGCCCCGGAGGCTGGAGGGACCTTGGAAATGGGCAGGGAAAGGCTTGGAGAGGCGACGGGAGTTGGAGACTGGCAGGTCCATCCCCATGCTTGGCCTAAGTCTGGGCCTGGAGAATTAAACGAAGGGCAACAGTCTGCTCTGGGCACATGCAGCCTGCCAGCTTGCTGGGTGCAGCTGCTTCCTTAATAGGCTGGGGGCAGTTGTCACCCTCTGTCCTTGGAGGGAGGTTTGAGAAGCAAGGCTGCCAAGAGGCAGCCAGAGCAACAGCTTCCCTGGGTATCCGTGGGCCAGGAGCAGTGTTACCCTAGGATGGAGCTTGGCTTGGTGCCTGGAGCATGGTAGGAACTCAGTCAGTCCTTGCCTTGAAATGGTATCCTTTGTGCGTTTCTTCCCTTTTCACTGCACCCCGTGCCCCAGCTCTTTGTGCAAGACTTCTCCCCATGTCTGTTAGAGGCATCCTCGCTGCCTCAGGAAGTTCAGGGTTTTTATTTGAGAAGCATCTTAGTGAGCTTGGGCTGCCATAATAAAATACCACAGACCACCGTGCAGCTTAAACAACAGGAATCTATTTTCTTGCAGTTCTGCAGGCTTGAAGCTCAAGATCAAGGTGCCAGCAGGGCTGGTGTCTGTTGAGAGTCTTTCCTGGCTTGCAGATGGCACCTTCTCACTGCGTCCTCACATGGCAGAGAGAGAGAGAGTAAGTAAGCTCTCTGGTCTCTTCTTATAAGGATGCTAATTCATGACAGGGGGACCTTATAACCTCATCTAAACCTGACTACCTTTCAAAGGCCCCATCTCCATACCATCATGTTCAGGGGACACAGTTCAGTCCATAGCATTCCATCTCTGCCGCCCCCCAGGTTCATGCCCTTCTCACATGCAAAATATATTCATTCCATCCTAAATCCCAACAGTCTTAACTCTAACCAGCATCAGCTCCAAAGTCCAAAGTGTCATCTCAGTATCATCTAAATCAGATATTGGCGAGACCTGAGATGCAAGTGATTCTGCGGCAAATTCCTCTCCAGCTGCAAACCTGTGAAACAAGTTTCGTGCATCCGGAATACGATGGTGGGACAGGCATAGGATAGGCATTCTCATTCCAAAAGGGAGAAACAGGAAAGAAGGAAGGGGTGATGGGTCCCAAGCAAGTGCAAAACCTAGCAAGGCAAATTCCATTAGATCTTAAGGCTCAAGAGTAATCCTCTTTGGTTCAATGCTCTGCCTTTCCAGACTCTCTAGGACAGTGGTTCTGCCTCTGCAGCTCTGTCAAGTGGAAGTAGGGGTCTTTCTCAAGGCTTTCTGGCCTGTTAAACCCCAGGTGGTGGCCTGATAATCTCCGAATTGCCTTCAAGGTCCTTCTTCCCTTTCCTTGAATAACAGTGTAAGTTTGTAACCAAAAAGCTCTGTGGTCTGGTTTTGTGGAACTCAAGAAGTCTGACCATCTACTCTCCTGTCTCGCTTTCTTGGTCCCCTTTAGTTCAAGCCAGAAGCATCTCTGCTAGTATAACCCCATCTCCTGACTCCTCCTGCCACTAAGGATGGAGATGGGGACACCTTGGTACCCAGCCTCCCTGAGCTTCGGTTTCCTCATTTGTAAAGTGGGGATTACACAGACTAACACTTGCAAATCTCTTCTTACAATATCTGACGGTAGTAAGTGTAAAATAAATATTTACAACTCCATTTTTCAGATAAAGAAACTGAGGCACAAAGAGGTAAGAACTTGCCCAAGGTCACCGGCCAGTAAGTGGAAAAGCTGAGATTTAAGCCAAGGCCATCTGTCTTCAGTTATGAGACCTCACTTCAAACAAATTGTTGAAAATATAATATGCACTCATGTTTTTCATTAGGAGCAGTTAACAGGATAATATGACATTGGCCAAGCAAGGGGACAAATTTGTTCTTAAACCTAATTTCCAGTGAATTTTTTCTCTATCCTCTTTTGATAGACTGGCATCCTTTAAAGTAGAGATTATATAAAAATCCATTCGAGTTGACATTAGTCATAACCGACTCTTCTGGGGGCTCAAGCTCATTAGTGGTGGATAGGCTTAAGCTACAGTGCATATAACCCAGATCCACATACCATGCTGGAACGGCATTCTGAGAAAATCAGGTAGTGTGGAAATGCCATCTGATGCTGCTTATTTCGGGATGTACTCAATACCTCCAAAGTAGAAAGCCTTTAGAAGTTTCCTAAGGATGGCTGCAATTCAAGTTTGGCCTGCGCTCATAAATTAAACACAGGCATGGGGACCTGGTGACCCTGGCTTGGCTCCCACTCCTTTTTTTTTTTTTTGGAAAGGGCATGGAAACTGCTCCATCTCCAGGTGACACTATTGGCTCCCACTTCTGCCAGCTTCTAGTTGTGCCCCCTTGCAAACTCAACTTATGATCGTTCAGCCGCACTCACTTGTGGTTAATACATCTATGTTCAGGGAAACTTCCTCAACATCAGTGACACTCAAAGGGAGGTCTGCCGAGAAAACATCAGGGCCCTTGTTAAAATGCAGATACCAGGGCTTTACCCGGTTCTGTTGAATTTCATGCTCTAGGAACAAGGCGAGGGAATGTGCATTTCTGACAAATCCTCCAGGTAACCCCAAGCCCGCCCTCTCAGCCCGTATGGCATACCTCAGGCAGGTGTGGGGACATGGGACAGCTCTAGAGGAACCTTCCTGGACCATGTCACTGCAAGTCTGTCGCGGAGCTTTGCCTCAAGCCTCAAAATCATGATCCCTTTGGAGGTGACATGGGGGTGGCGGACGGACGGTGGTTCCTGCTCAGGGCTGTGCGAGTGCTGGGGTGACCTCAATTATGGGTTACGAGTACTGAGCTTTGTAGAACAGAAGCCACCGCTCCCTGGTTTTTGTCTCTTTGGCTTCCTCAAGAGACACGCCAGGTTCAGGAAAGGGACGCACTCTTCCGCCTGGGGCCATGTGGCCACGCACCCAGCAGTCGGCCGTGACTCAGCTCCTGCAGCTCGCGCCCAGGCCTGGGGCGGGGCCGGACGATCAACAAAGAAGCGTCCGAACGCACCCTCCCGGGGCCGCCCTCACCTGCCCAGCCGGCCGGCCCCGCCCCTCCCGGGGGCGGCCCTGGGGATGGTCGACGCGGGGCAGACGGGGCCCGGGGCGGAGGTGCGGCTCTAGGGCCGCCCCCGCCCTCTGAGTCACCCCTTCCCGCCCGAGCCGAGCCCGGCACCTCCCCGCCCCCCCTCCCTCTGCGCCTGCGCGCTGCGCTAGTTCGCCAGGGCCCCTGGCGCCGGCGGGACCCGAAGACTCACCCGCGCTTCCCTCTCGGCAGCCGGACCAACGGGGTTCCTTCCTGAGAACAAGCCTGCTATCCCGCGTCCCTCCGCAGCCGGTGTCTGTCCAACCGCGCGCACCAGCGGGCAGGAAACCTCGACGGTCACTGTCCTGTCACTGGGTCTTCCGCGGCCTCCCTGTTGCTGTTCCCACTCCCCTTGCCATGCCTGGAAAAGCATGGCAAGTCGCTAGTGGCACCGACCCTCCACAGCCGTCAGCTTTCCCCTTTCTCCTGTCAGCGGTTCTCAAAGGTTGCTGCCCATTGAATCACCTGGGGAGCTTTTAAAAAACTGGCCAATTAAATCAGAACCACAGTGAAGTAAGTCAGAAAGAGAAAAACAAATATCGTATATTAACGCATGGATGTGGAACCTAGGAAAACGGTACAGATGAACCGGTTTGCGGGGCAGAAATAGAGACACAGATGTAGAGAACAAACGTATGGACACCAAGGGGGGAAAGTGGGGCTGGTGGTGATGAATTGGGAGATTGGGATTGACATATAACCTAATATGTATAAAATGGATAACTAATAAGAACCTGCTGTATAAAAAAAATAAAATTCAAAAAAAAAGGAAAACACACACACAAAATCAGAACCACGGTTGTTGGACTCGGGCATCAGCATTTTGCTAAGCTCCTCACGTGATTCCAGGGTTCAGCCTGGGCTGCGAACCACGGACAAGAGGTGGGCTTCCCAAAATTTCATAGGCATTGAAATCACCTGGAGTCTTGTTAAAATGCAGATTCCCTCTCAGTAGGTCTGGGAAGGGGCCTGAGAGACTGCATTTCTAATAAGCTCACAGGCGATGCTGAGTCTGCTGGTCTGAGGGCCACATCTGGAGCTGCATGACATTAAATGCTCCTCATTCCTTTACCTTTTCTCTTGTGTAGTGACAGAGGAGATATGGGCTTTGGAGCAGATGGACAGGGGTTTGAATCCCACCTCTGCCACTTCCTAGCTCGGTGAAACTGGACTCTGGTTCTTGTGTGTAAAATGGGGGCTTGATACTTTACCTTGCAATTTTCTGGTGAGGATGACGTGAGATGATGTATGGAAGGCACCTAGCATTCAGTGAGTGTTCAGTGAAGACCAGCTGGGCTTAGCTCTCCAGTGGCCCTCATGGCTAATTCAGCCAAGGAATAACAGAAGCAGAGAAGGAGTCTTCCAGGTTCCCTCTTCCCTGCTCTCCTCCCTTCTAGGAGGACTGGGTTGGACGCCAAAACACACCACTGCAGGGGGCAGGGGGCAGAAAGGAAAGGGGTAGGGGCCGGGTTGTGGGAGCTGGAGGGATGCAAGGTGGCAAGGAGGGTCCGCGTGAGAGCCTTGAGGAGGGTAGTGGGACCATTCATGCTGGTGGTGGACTCCACCCTTGATCTGGCTCTCCTGAGACTTTGGCCAGAATGTGTCTCATTTGATGGCCCAGTGAAGGGGTTGGAAGTCAGAGCCTCTGCATTAAAGCTCACTGCCTTGCTTGAGGCCAGTGGTGGGGATGACGTGCAGTGAGACTGCACGTAGTGAGATATATGAATGCTCCGTTAGGCTCTGCCCAAATGCAAGGCACATTTAGGATCTTCTTAATGCACAAGATTGTAAGACTGCACTTTCTTTTAAGCCATAGGTTCCAATGTTCCTCCAATGGGTAGCTCAGTGGGCAGGATTTTTTAAAACAAGCTTTCTTCTATACAGAGCCCATAGGCTCTGATAGCAAGGGACCTGCAACTGAGCCGTGGAGCTCTGGTCCTCGGGCTGCCCCCTCTGGGCTCCTGCAGTCTGCTCTGAACACTGCTGGCCCTGTGTTCCTGCACTGTTGTATAATCATTGGTTCGTGTCCTTCTCCTCCCCTGAACAGTCAGCTTTGTGAAGGCAGGGACTGTGTCCTAGTCTATCTTGAGTTCCCATCACCCAGCAAAATGCCTGACACCTAATGGGTGCTTACTAGGCACTCACTGTCAACACAAGAATAACTGAGCGGCAGGTACTCACGTCTTTGTTTCATCTTGGGCCTCAGCTTTTTCATGCGTAAAATGGGGTTCGAGCTAAATTTGATCTCTTAGGCTCCCCCTGGCTCTAACAGTTGATGAGTTTGCATTGTTCTTCATGGGGTTGTAATCCACTTTATTTTTCCTTCCCAGGTACACATTCCTACACTTGACCTTGATTTTGTGTTTGATCCTTCCTCAGCCCATTTGTATGATGGGCTTTATAAATGCCGTGCTAGTTAAGGCCTGAAATGCCTTTCTTTTCTCACCAGCTTCTTCATGCCTAGGCCATCTCTCTGCTTTTTGTTAGAGGCACATTGGGCTGATCATTTTAGGCGGATGGAGCTAGTTTTCTCTTCCATGCTCACCTTGGCAGCTTCTGCAACATCCTTGGGCACATCCCTTCTGGGTCCCCGGTGGAGCCAGCACCCCCTGCCCTCTTTCTTTTGCCCAGGGTTTGCTCATGGCAGAGAGAATGTGCAGACTGCCCGGACCAAGGGAGGTGCCGTCCCCTCCTCCTAGCGTGTGATGCTGGCACTGGACCCAACTGGTCACACAGCTTCCCAAAATGTCATCACCCACAGGAATAAATGTGTGACAGCCCCCAACTCCTCTAAAATACCTCTCACATTTACCTGTTAGGGCTTAAAGAGTCCAAATAGAATGTAGTTTCGGTGCCGGGGAGGGGGGTGTAGGGGTGGTCTTTTCCTCTCCAGGAAAGCTGCCACAGTGGGATATTCTGTAATATCGGCCTAACCCTTGGATGTCTGCCACTAACAAGTCACCATGTGTGGTGCTGTCTGCAAAGATGGCCATGCACTGGCTGCCCCTGTTGGAACACGTGCTGCTCCTCTCATCAGAAGGTATGGTCTGGGCTTCCCTGGTGGCGCAGTGGTTGAGGGTCCGTCTGCCAATTCAGAGGACGCGAGTTCGTGCCCCGGTCCGGGAGGATCCTGCGTGCCGTGGAGTGGCTGGGCCCGTGAGCCATGGCCGCTGGGCCTGCGCGTCCGGAACCTGTGCTCCGCAGCGGTGGGGGCCCGCGTACCGCAAAAAAAAAAAAAAAAAAAAGGTATGGTCTGTTTCTCTCTCTCCCCCCTTTTTTTTAAAAATTTGTTTAAGTTTTAATTTTGAAATAAATTCAGATGTACAAAAGAGGCAAAAATATTACAAAGAATTTCCATATATCCTTTATCCAGTTTCTTCAAAGTTTATACAACCAATTATCAACACTTGGAAATTAAATTAATACAGTACTAACGTTCCCCTCCCCTTGAATCAGGGGCCTTAAGACTGGCTTGGACCAATAGAAGGAGACAGAGCGGGCGCTGTTCCAGTACTGGGCTGAGGTCGTTTGTTTTCTTGCCATCCTGAGCCACAATGTCAAGTCCAGGCTGTCCTGCTGGTCAGAAAGCCAGCTGCCAACCTCGAGGCCCCAACTGTGTGAGAGAGGCCGTGCTCCCACCAGCCTGGCTGACACCACATGGAGCAGTCCTGAGACAGCACTGCTGAGCTCTGCCCAGAGTCCTGGCCCACAGAATCAGGAGCACGAAAATGCTTTTGTGGGTTAAGCCACTACGTTTTAGGCTGGTTTGTTACACAGCAATAGGTAGCTGAAGCACCATACCCTCTGGAGTCTAATTTCTTCATTTGAAAAATGACGGCTCTGTCTTCCATCTCTGAAGGCGAGCTGATGCTGCCATAGCTGGTGTCAGAGCCTCTCACCATAAATAAGCCTTCCGCTATCTGGGCCCCATTCAAGGGTTTGAAATCAAGAAAAACACCTTTGAATCCTAGAGACTACCGTACTAATGCAACCGAAATTCATCAAGGAAAACAAAAGAACACACCATCTCGAAGCATTGATTTTGGACTGGGAGTCCCTGGCTTTGAATTCCAGTTCTGCCTCTTCCTAGCCATCTGATCTTGGACAAATTTCTTTCTCCAAGTCTCAGTCTTCTCATCTGTGACGTGGGGATAATGATATAACCTACATATAGGATCACTGTGAGGATTAAATAAAATAATGTCCATACATTGCTTAGCGTGGTACCTGGCTATTGAAAGTATTCAATAAATGTTAGCTGTTCTCTTTATTGGCTCGGATAATATTTTTTGCTTTTACACCTGTCTATAGAGGGACTACACGTTAACCAAAACACGATAACCTTGCCCCAGCCAAGAAGAAAATGAATTATACATTAACAGGGGCACTCATGACATTGGTGTATACTAGCTCTGTAGGTTCAGAGAAAACGTGTTAAGATTTCTTCTGTGTAAAGAAATACAGACTGCATGGGAGGGGCAGAGAGAAGATGCTGGGTAGTGATTTGCTTTTGTTTCTAGGAAGATATTGCTCACTGAGTTTATGATTAGAGAGGAAGGTTGGATGGAATGGATTTAAAAAATCAATTCGTGGCTTTGTCGAAATAAAGCACAAAAAAGCGGTGCATTGGTTAGCACATTTTTAGAGAAAAAGAACAGTGGAACAAGAGAAATTAAAACCTAACCTTCTACCATCTGCCACAGCTGATTCTGTAGCTCTAACAAGAATCTCATTAGCATCTTCTAAGAGGCTGGTTGTGTCACCAGCACAACAGTGATGGGGAGAGGGACGCCCACACCCACGCAGCACACACTCTCACACAACCTGAGCCTGCTCTGGTAGCGAGGTGGCCAGACGGCACTTGGTCCTCTCTCCCAATTCCCTCCTTTGCACACAGGAATTCCATGAGCCTGCGAAAGCTCCGGTTCAGCAAGGAGAGAGTTACCCTTTAAAAAAGATCTGCTCCAGGCAGCAAGCACAGGGAGGAGGAGTGATTGGCCTAGCGAAGACAAGAATAACACCGCACACCCACATTTGCTTCTCGTTCTGGGCCTCCTGGGTCTCCAATCGCCTGGCTACATTTTCAAGTGCTGCATTTTCTGGAGCTGTTTCAACCTGGGCCTGCCCGATTTGAGGTGCTGGGAAAATGTCCTCCCCTCCCCAGCTCCTCAAGTCACCTTCCCATCTCACTTCCCAAAAGAAGGCAAGACAATAGAAGTCTGTTCTTGAAGGGCTTTCACCTACTTAGCTGCTGTGAAAAGAATTTAGAGCTTTGAGATGAAAAATGTCACAGGAGGAAAGGAGGCCAAGTCCAGGAGATGATTCCCAAGGAAGTTTTAAGGAATTTGAGGGGGGCGGGGCTTTTCAGCATCTTTCTAATTCTTTTCTGGAGAAGTGTGTGAGTCTGGAGCCGGGGTGTATATATACGTACATATACATCCCTACACATGTACACATACACACACACACACACACACACACGCACACACATATGAATGAAGCAAATATCACCTAGTGATTTACTCTCTCTATGAAGATTGGAATCTATGAGATTCCAGAAATCCACTAAAACTTTCAGGAACTCCTGATTCAACCAGACCCGTTTACTGGGGCCAGAATTAGAGAAACTCAAGACCAAAGGGTCACTTTGATCCATTCCAGTGTGATTTCAATTCAGAGTCACTTGACTCCTTTGCCCCAGTCTCCTTGTCTAGAGACATCCCAGGTCCCCAAGCAAAGCACTGCCCAATTTAGTGTCCCCTTGTCTCCAAACATTCTGACCGCATGAGCTTGGAGCTCCTTTCTTTTAGGGGGTCCCCGAGGATTTCAGAGCCCACATGGGCAGATTGGTCCGTCTATATGGAGGGTGATGAAATAAAAATAGACTACATAAGCTCTGGTGGTCAGTCATTAAAATGCCGTGAGCTCTTGGGCTGGAACTCTTAACCTGCTGGGTTCATCATTCATGAAACTGAGTGATAACACTGACTTGCTTTCAGGAGAATCTCAGCTAAGGCCGTGAAAATTTGCGCTACCCAAGTCAAACTTACCATGAACCAGTTAATCCTGTAAGGCTGTGAGGGACCCCAACCCCGACTAGCCTGAGCAAACAGAGGGGATGTATTGACAGCTATGACTGAGCCGGGCAGGAGGGGTGGGCTCAGGCAGAACAAAGCCACCAGAGCTCTCGTATTTACCTACTGAGCTCTCTCCTTTGGCTTTATTCTCCCCAGGGCTGATGGGTAAAGGGAGGTATGGATACTAACAGTCCCTTTCTTATGGCACCACAGGTTAGCAACCCCGGTGGAAAGAAAGGGTCTTCTCCCAATATCTGTAAAAGCGAAGGGAAGTTTCTGATTGGTGCAGCTCAGCTCATGCATCCACTCTTTGGGCAAACACTAAGGACATGGGCATGGGTCTGTGAATGGCACGGGGTGGGGATAGGGGCAGTGACTCCAAAGAACGGAGGGGATGCCATTACCAAAATAGGGGACAAGGGACCCTGTGTGCTCCATGTGCGTATGTTACCTTCAACATTTACTAGATTTTTCCCTTTTCTTGCCTTTAGATTCAGCTTTCATCGCCTAGGAGCTAACTGAAGGGATTCTGCGTCATGGTCTGGTGTGTGTTTTCCAACGCTATCAACCAGTTCTCCAGTTCTCAGCGGACACTGACTGGTGTCCTACAATTCACCTCAACTCTGGAGATCGCATCAGATCGCACAGGTTAAGGGCTCAGTCCCACAAGACCAGCCCCCACTTCAGACGCCAATTATAAATGCAGGTTGTCACCTGTGCTCCTGACCAAATGGCTGTAAGTCAGACGTTCCCACAACCCCGTCCTTGGATTTGAGTAATTTGGTAGAGCAGCTCACAGAACTCAGAGAAACATTTACTAATGCTTCAAAGTTTATTATAAAGGATACAGATAAACAGCCAGATGAAGAGGTATATAGGGTGAGGTCTGGAAGGGTCCGGAGCACAGGGGCTTCTGACCCCATGGAGGTGGGGTGCGCCATCCTCCCAGCACTTGGATGTATTCACCAACCCAGAAGCTCATCAAAAATATTGTCCAGGAGTTTTTATAGAGCCTAATCTGCAGCCGCCACCTCCACTTCTCCTCCCCAGAGGTCAGTGGGTGGGGCTGGATTCCAACCTTCTAACCTCTTGGTCTTTCTGGTGACCAGCCCCATCCCGAGGCTACACAGGGTCCCAGTCTAAGGCACCTCATCCGCATGAACTCTGTTGTACTCCAAAGGGGCTCCTTACGATAACAGAAGACACTCCTGTGGCTCAGGAAATTCCAAGGGTTTTAAGATCTTTGTACCAGGAACTGGGGACAAGGACCAAATATATTTCTTATGATACCATGCACGGTTAAACAGTAAATGCCAACAAGAGAAGAATAGAAGGCATTAGGCAGGGCTCCTGTGTACGCTTCCGGGGTTAAAGCCATCCCGGGCTGGCTTTGCTCCTAGTCTGGGCCACGGTGCCCTCTGCCTGCAGTCCTGTTCTTACCCAGTTACCGACCTGATCCCAAAGTGCCAAGTCCACCTACTCGAGGGGGATATTTGGGGTTCCTCCACGCCCCGGGATTGGTTATCGGAACAAGTGTCAAAGAGCTCCTTCCTGAGACAGACGTAGCCTCTTCAGAGCCAGGGTGACTCACAGCTAACACCACAGTATGCCAAGCACTGTTCCAAGCGCTTTAATTATACTCATCTAGTTCATGCACACACCGCCCTATGCAGGGTGTTTAACTATTGCAATCCCTACTTTGTCGTGGAGGAAGTTGAGGCACCAAGGAGTTAAGTAACTCACCTGAGGTCATGTGGCATCTAAGCGGCAGAGCTGAGAAGTCTTAAGGCATTCATGTGAAGCGTGAAGGAGGCAGACCCTGAAGTAAGACGGACTGTCCTACCGTGTGACCTCGGGCAATTTGCTCGGCTCAGCTTCTCCGAGCCTCACTCTCGTCATCTGTACAACGGCACATGGAAATTCTCAGTCTATTCCAAGACTCCTTCTAGGTCATCCCATCCAGTCTGGGAGCTTTAAAAGCCGTCTACCTGCCGGTGATTCTCAAGGTCAGATCTTCGGGCTGGCTCTCTCCCTAGAACTCCTGCCTCTTGAACATTCGCACTTGAAGGTTCCTTTGCATCTCAAACATAGCAAAATGGAACGTGCTTTCCCTCACCGAATTCTTTCCTCGCCCCCGTCCTCCTGACCTCAGGGCATGGTACCCTCCACCCACCCAGCTGCTAAGGCTAAGGCCCTGGAATCTGAATTGCATTCTTCATGCTGCTCACCCCGTAACCAATCTTCCACTAAGTCCTATTGGCTCAAGCTCCAGAATATCTCCTGAATGCTGGTCATGTTCACTGTTTCCACGGCCACAGCTGTAGTCCCAACCCAGAGTCTCCAGCCCAGATCACTACCTGGCCTTCTAATGAGTCTCCCTTACTGCATCCTTGCTCCATCCCCGTAAATCAGATCATTTTCACATCTCTGCTTAAACCCCTTCTGTGTTTTCCCACTGCTCCAGGATAAAATCCAAGCTCCTTTCTATGGTCTACACACGATCCTACTTAACCTGCCTCTGGTTCCTCCTCCAAATCCTCTCACCTGCTCTTTCCTTCTTGTTCTGTGACAGCAGGTTGGTCATCTCTTTTGTCCCCTGCTGGATCCCCAGAACCTAGAATAGCAGAAGCTCAGTCTATATTTCCCTGTTGAATGAATGAATGTGTGTCGGCCTCACAGACCCCGTCTCTCCCCAAACCCACCATGCTTTTTCCTGCCCCAGGGCAGCTGCACTTGCCGTCCCTCTGCTTCTCACACTCTTCCCCATGCCCTGCGTGGCCACGTCCTCCACATCTTTCAGATGGTGACTCAGATTCAGCTTCTCAAAGACACCTCCCGGAGGGCTTCCCTGGTGGTGCAGTGGTTAAGAATCCGCCTGCCAATGCAGGGAACACGTGTTCGAGCCCTGGTCCGGGAAGATCCCACATGCCGCGGAGCAACTAAGCCCGTGTGCCACAACTACTGAGCCCAGGTGCCACAACTACTGGAGTCCACGCACCTAGAGCCCGTGCTCCGCAACAAGAGAAGCCACTGCCATGTGAAGCCCGCGTGCAGCAACGAAGAGTAGCCCCAGCTCGCCGCAACTAGAGAAAGCCTGCGTGCAGCAACGAAGACCCAATGCAGCCAAAAATAAATAAATAAATAAATTAAAAAAAATGAAAACACCTTCATTAAACTCACATGCTGTACACTTGAATTCTGTGTTACCTCCCTCCTTAATTTCTGGGCCTGTCTATAAACCTGGAATGTTTGCAGGGTTTGTTGCTGTATTTTTTCCTCCTTCTGAATTGTCCTTTTTCTTCCTCTCTAGTTCTCATGTATTACTTCGATAATCCTGGTGGCCAAATTCCGTCTTGGCTCATTCACTGGTTCACCAAGGTGAGATCCCAGGAGGCAGGAGGGGAAGTAAAAATTTTTTTAAAAAATAAAATAAATAAATAAACACATTCACATGCTGCTAAAAAGAAAAGACACCTCCCAGGAGCTCTGTGCAAAGCAGCACCCCCCTCCTCCATAGAGCTCCATCCCATTACACACTCTATTCTACATAGCCAGTGTCAGCATCTGAAATGATCTTCTCTGTTTATTTAGGTTTTATTGCCTGTCCCCCCCCCCACCACGAGAATGTGTCTCAACGACAGGGACCTTGTCTGCCTATTCACTGCTGTATCCCAGCACCCAGATCAGTGCTTAGCACATAGTAGGTGCTCAACTGCAAACTGACTGATGAACACTTAAGACTGTTGTGATGATTAAACATATATTAAAGCAACCATGTGGAAAAACTGGCCATTTCTAGTAAAGCTAAGGATACACTTACAAGGACCAGTGCTTCGACCGCGCAGTATATACACCAGAGAAATGAGTACATACTTCCAGAAAACGCCTTGTACAAGAATGTTCACAGCTGCCTGATTCACAATAGTCAGAACTGGAAGTAACCTGAATGTCCATCAATAAGGGAACTGACGAACTGTGGTCATACAAGGGAATAAGAAGGGCTTAACATCCTTCGTCTAGGATGAATCTCCTAGATGAAGCGCTGACCAAAAGAAGCCACACACAAAAAGGACACACTGTGTGATTCTATTTATATGAAATTCAAGAATAGAGGAAACTATTCCTGGCTGTGCCTGGTGACCCGTTTCCAGCGCCGCTCACGGGCCAGAGTGACGCAGGCAGCTTTTTTTGGGAGGAGGAAGTGAGACAAACTCAGTAAGAAGGGGGAAGGATTTGCATTCACAAAGGTGGAGGGTCATTGCGGATCCTGTGGGTGGAAAGAATGCTGACAGTAATTTTGGAAAGCTATGTGCAAGGCCGCCCTGGCCAACGAAGGTTTGTGGAACAGCTGGAAAAACACAGAACTTTCAAAGAACACCAAAGAGGATGCTGCGGCTTCACGCAGGAATCAGATCTCAAAATGTAAAGCACACGGTGAGGGTGACCTCAGCAGTGCCCGTTGCTGCGGCAGGTGGCTTCCTGCTCGGCGTGGGGGAGGGACGAGGGGGGCTGACAAAGGTTGGGTTGGGTGGCAGTAGATCCTTTTCCTGGCCCTTGTCTCCAGGGCTGCACGGGAGAAGGTATTCCTCCATCTAGTGGTGGAGCAAAGCCCCTTTGGGGGCCCTTTTCACTTCAACTGAAACCATGCAAAGTGTGAGCAAAACAGGAAGAGGCCTGTAAGGCATCTACTTAATAACCAAGAGATGGAGACTTCCTTTGTAATAAAACCCCCCAGAGGCAGCACACACAATGACAAGTGCCCTCTGTCCATCCCTCCCCCAGCATCCACCTTGCAGCCGTTTCCCCCCATCATTCATCTGTCATGTTGCCGCAATGGCTTCAGTGGGTTGGGAAAGTCTGAGATCGAAATTAGCTGCTCAGTGTGTCACCAGAAACTTGTGAAACCTAAAGTAAGCTGAATTCAGAAAACATGCCGTGACAGAGCCCCAGAAATAAACCCCAGAGAATGAGATCCTTGGGGGTGCAGCTACGCAGGGGAGCAGCTCTTTGATCATGCTGCTTATTCTGTTAATTACACACAGGTATTGACTGTGGTTTGTCTCCTCAAATACACTTTGCTCCAGCTGGCTTAAAAATTCTTTACTTTCTGGAAGGTTGGGAATGTGTTTTATTGTTCTTGATAGTGTCCAGTTTAAAAAAGGGAATCTGGTGAGTGCTATTCACCACATGTGGATGAACATACTCTAGGATTTTAATACCATGTGTAATTCCAATCATCTTTTGGTTTAAAAAAAAAAAATGCATTCCTAAAAGAGCTCCTCCAACCTGAAGATAAGCAAGTAAAGGAGATGAGAGGGACTTCCCTGGTGGCACAGGGATTAAGAATCTGCCTGCCAATGCAGAGGACACAGGTTCGAGCCCTGGTCCGGGAAGCTCCCACATGCCACGGAGCAACGAAGCCCGTGCGCCGCAACTACTGAGCCTGCGCTCTAGAGCCCGCGAGCCACAACCTCTGAGCCCACGTGCCAGAACTACTGAAGCCCGCGCGCCTAGAGCCCGTGCTCCTCAACAAGAGAAGCCACCGCAATGAGAAGCCCGTGCACCGCAAATGAAGAGTGGCCCCCGCTCACCACAACTAGAGAAAGCCCGCGTGCGGCAACAAAGACCCAACGCAGCCAAAAATACATAAATAAATTTATAAAAAAAAGAAAAAGAAAAGGAGATGAAAGTTCAAAATTTCGAGGAAATGGAAACTTGGGTTTCAGTTTGAATTGAAATACTGTGTAGTCAGTAGCAAGAGGGACAGTATTGTCAGAAAATGATCCCAGAGTGAAATCAAAAAGGAAACTTACGAGATCAGTCATCTGTGGGTGTGACAAGGAATCAGTGAATAAGCGGCTCCAGGGAATGAAGAACTGCAAATCCATCCAGGCAGCCGGGAGGCAGACCAAGGGACAGACCAGGCAACGTCCCAGCCAAGCAATAATCTCCTCACTTGCGGTGGTTAAAAGACTTCAAGACAAGACCCCATCAAGCCTAAATCTCATTGGTTACGAAAAAATGGCTGAAGCAAATCACGCTGACAATAAATTACACCAAGAAAAAAAAAAGAAAAAAGATGAAGTGTAACTAGTCTTATTTAATTAGATGATGTGTACAGACTTTTCCTGCGCAGTCCTTTTAGATCTTTGAGGCACTTGCTCTGCCTCCAGGCCAAGTGTTTCTGGTAAGTTGTCAATCAAGATTCCTGACCACAGGGGTGGGTTTGTACCCCAGCCCTTAGCAACAGTGAGCGGAATAAAAAGGATAAGGAGACCCAAGCAGGACAGATCCATTGCTATGTGGATGCGGGGAGAAAGAACTTTGTTATTTAAAATTTTTCTTTTTCTGTTGAGATTGTTATGGGAGGACAGACGTGGAAGCCGTGGAATAGATTTCTATAGAATGAAACAAACAGAGAACAGCAAAGACCAGAGGCCGATGGACTGAGATCTAGGCAGGAGTTCTCAGCTGGGGCTGCACGTTGGACTTGCCTGGGGAGCTTTAAAAACTGGAATTTTTATTTGATTGGTCAGGGATGCAGCCTGGGCCTTGGGACTCTAAAAAGCCCTGTGGATGACTCTTACGGGCGGTCAAGGATATGAACTCTTTGTCTAGAAGGACCGCATCCGATCCCCAATGCCTTGATCCCGGCAGTTCTTTCTGATCTCGTAACCCACCTCGGTGCCCTCAGCCGCCAGTGACTTTCCTTGTCTTGCTTAATTTAGTTTGAATGGCATTTCTGTCATTTGCAGCCAAAAGAAATCTAACCGAAAAGCTGAAAGAGACTCTGTAATCCTAGCTACCACTGATTCAGCACGAGTGATGGGCTAGGTACTGTTCCAAGTGCTTTCCTTATACTAACTCATTTAGCTTAATCATTACAGCATCCCTGGGTGGTGGTGTTGTGGGAACTATTATTGTTCCCATTTTCCAGATGAGGAAATGAGACATCGAAAGATGAAGGGACTTGCCAATATTTACACAGCTTGTAAAAGCGAAGCTGGAGTGGGAACCTAGACACTTCCTTAACCACCTCATCTCAAGGTAGAACCAAGAAAGGAGGCCATTTCTCTGCAGGAAGCTCCGAAAGGGGGTCTCCAGTGAGAATATGAGTGCTTTTATCAGGAAGAAACTTTTGTCTGTAAAACAGAAAACCCCAACCCCAGCGGCTTGTGCAATTATTTAACCCATCAACAGGAAAGGAAGGGGGCCAGTTCTGAGGTTGGCTCATTCAGTGGCTCATTTTAAGTCAGCGGGTACCCCACTTCTTCCCACCGTTCTCCTCTGCCTGCGCCCCACATTGGCCTCTTCCTTGGGCTGGCTCTCTGGATGACAGCGAGATGATAGCGGTCCCCAGGCCTCATATCGTCATAGAACAACCGCAGGCAGAGAAAGGTACCGTTTACACACCTTGTGTTTCTTATTATCGGGTAGAAACACCTTGAGCCAAAGGCCGTCAGTAGCATTCCCCTGGTGTTTCATCACAGGACAGGGTATGGGAGCACCGGGGTTCACCTGGATCTGTCCTTCTCAACTGGGACATTGGACAAATGTGGAGGAGGGCGTTGTCTATTGTTTCAATGATTCAAGGCTATTAGTGGCCTTGAATTAGTAGCTAGAGATGTAAAGACAGGAGATGGTTAACGACCCACAATGCATGGAACACCCATTCTTGTGACCTTCATGAATTTTGAACATTCACAAAGGTGAAGAAACTGTTCAAAATATTGGAGCTAAACCTAACTCTTTTTATCTGTAAAACCAAAGCATTTTTTAAATGCACTGTATTTTCCAGGCAAGCAATTACTGCATACATCAAGGGAACACTGAGCTTTGTTTTATTTAGAACTTTTCTAAGACTTTGTTCCCCATTTTGGAAAATCACATTAGCAATGTCAGCACCACTCATGGAGTCTGCATCTCCACTACAACAGACCTGTATGGGCCTGCACTGCTAGCTGACGCATTCACAGGGATTCTGGGTATCCAGCACCTACAACATTGTTACTCATTTCTTCTAGGGTAGTCCTGCTGAGCATTTGCACAGTTGACAGACTTGCTCTTTTACTGTAAATTATTTTCCTTTTAATTCTACTTTGTGCTTTAGTCAGTTCAGGCAGTTGGCTTATCAACAAGAGAAATTTATTTCTCACAATTGTAGAGGCTGGAAATCCAAGATCAGGGTGCCAGAATGATCAGATTCTTATGAGGGTGGATGGCCATTTTCTCTTTGTATCTTCGCTTGGTGTAGAGGGAAAGAGAGCTCCCTGGGGGTCTCTGTTATAAGGACACTAATCCTATCCATGAGGGCTCCACCCTTAGGACCTAAACAACTCCCAAAGGCTTCCACCTCCTAATACCGTCACTTTGGAGGTTAGAATTTCAACATACAAATTTTGGGGGGATACAAACATTCAGTCAATAACACTTTGTAATATGATTATTGAATTTTTTAAAAAGATGTGTACATATTATCTATAAAATCCATTTCAGTGTAATAAAGGTGAAGTTATAAAAATACTTGTTATAAAAAGAGGGTGCTGGCTCCAACAGGATGAGAGCCACTGTTTGAGTGCTTGAGACAGGCATCACTGTCATCAAAGTGGACAGGATGGAGCTCAGCAAGTACCTCTTACAGGCGTGATACTTTTTTCTTTATGCTTTTCTATATACAAATGGGCTTATGTTACTTTTAAAATTAGGGAAAATGTTATTAAAGTAAGTTATTAGAAAGAGTTTTTGAATAAAAGTCCATGAAGGAAATAAAAATATAAAAAGGAAATACCAGCTAATTAAAACATCTGCAAGAACAGTAGACTTTGGACCCTGAGGAGGCCTTAGGAGGTGTGGTTAGAAAATCAACAGCAGATGGTTCTAGGGGAGTTGATTCTGAGCTGTTATTGTCAAAGAAATCCTAGGGGAAGAACATTTGCTGTCAGTTAGGCTGGTAAGGTTTCACTCATTCACTTTCTACAAAGAAAAGCCCAAATAAACCACTTGAAGACACCAAGGCAGAACTGCTGTAACCATGCAGTCGTATGGCTTGATTTCATATGCTTTGGGGTCAAATGTAGCTAGCTGGTGCTTCCATCACAACAATGTCCCCCACCTTAAACCAAGGAATTAACTTTCTTTGTGCTCCCAAAGGGCAGACTATTGGTTATAATTTTCCATATGGAGCCGGCGGGGTGGTGGGTGCGGAAATGTAGGGGCCTCTGCTCAAACCACGAAGAGTATCAACTGTCAGGACAGAAACAGTGCTCCAGAAATTTGATCGTTCGGTCTTACATATTAAGAAACTATCACTAATTTGAGGGATGAGGGTAAGGGTAAACTTGACCCCATTTAAGATTGATCAAAATCTGGTTCTATGCTCCAGTATTCGGGTTCCCAGTAAAAGTCTACTCTGATTTGCCAATCCCTCATGTCTACAGGTATAATAAAAGAGAAATCACAGATTCATTTTTTGATTAATTTCCATCATGAGGGTCAGGTCTTGGTTTTCAGGGAGACAGTAGGGGAGGAATGACATAGGTGATGAAAATCCACGGATAGCACAGACACCCAATTTAACCAGCAATTCCAAATCCTCCTCCACTGAATTTTTTTTTTTTCATTAGAGGTGGCAAGTAGCAAGGCTCAGCCCACCTTTTAGGGCTGGATCTAACAACGTGTTAACTCATCAGAAGGCAGGCAGGTGGGTGCAAGAGGAACAATGAGAAGTTGGGGGTTGCTGGCCCTTCTGAAATTGCAGGTTGACCACTCTTGCCTACTCTGTTGGTTTCACTGAGCAGAAACACCACATCAGCACTGTTGGTTTACATTGGGGGCTGCCGGGCAGAATTTTTAGAAAGACCAGTTCACTCTTTGGTCACCGCTGAAAAGCAGCTCACAGATAGAGGACGCCCCTGCGTAAAATGGGTTTGCAGTGACTGTAGGCAGAAAGATGTGATGGAGCAGAAGCTGAGCTCCTAGAGCAGAGGCCCTTCTCATTTGCCTCAAGTTCCAGTTTGAGCTTCTGATATGACTCAGACTCAACCCAACTTGCAACTGCCACCTATTTAGACTTCCTCACACCCAGCCCTTCCCGAAGGCCTTCATGTGGCCTCCCATCTGCCTGCCATCAAGGCTGCACGTGACCTAACCCAAGTCAGACCTCACTTCTCACTACTCTCTAAACCACACACGTCAACATCTGCCCAGGTTTACCCACAGGTTTTGGCATTTATCTGACTTCCCACCATCTTGCCTTTCCTCTGGTCATTCCTTAAACTCCCTTCTCTTCCTGAAAATGTAGCTATTTTTTCAAGGTCCAGCTCTTCCATGAAAGCTTCCCTGTTTCCCCAAACTCAAAGTGATAATTCTCTCCCATGACAGCACTTTGTTTGTCTTTTATGACACTTACCACATTATGCTTTTCATTATATCACAGTAGCTTATGTACCCTATGACTTTAATGTTCTCCAAAATGTGGGTCAGGAACCACCAGTGAGTTTTGAAATCACTTCAGTGAGTCATGACTTCAATTTTAGAAAATGAAATAGAGTCAAACAGAAGATTTTAGAGTGCATCACATGTAAACATATTTCTCACTTTGGTTTATGGTCAAAAAGCTTGAAAATCACTGCCTTACTTAGTAATGTTTTCAGCTTCTATGTACAGAAAGCCTCCATCCAAACGGTTTAAATAACAAAGGATTTATTATTTTCTATAATGAGAAGTCTGGAGGTAGGGGCAGCTCTAGGTTAGTTTATCAGTAACTTATCAACATCAAGGACCCAGATTTTTGTCATCTCTGTAATCCTTCCAGCTAACTACCCTCATGTTTGCAAGATGGCTGCAGGGGTTCCTTGTATCACAACAACATCCAACGGCAGAAAAAAAAGGAGCTTATTCTTCGGCTCTCTTTTTATCAGAAAAAATTTTTTCCCAGAACTCTCCCCAAGCCCCTAGTAGATCTCCTTCCATTTCTCTTCAAAATAAATTGAAATAAAATGAATGATATGCTTAGTCAAGTGTGGCAAGGAAAACCAAAATTAGTTTACATGAGGATAAGAGCACCTTCCCTGAGTATTTGCCTGATCAGAAATATGGGGAAGACTAATGAATCTGAGGTAGGCAAACAAAAGTATCTACCAGCCCCGCACAAGGTACATCGGACAGGGGTAGGACTAGGGTCCCTTTCTCTTCATATTCTCTGCAAGGCTTACCATGTAGTGAGTCTAGATAGTCACCTCATTTTCCAGTGATAAATTAAATCAATCACTTTGCCTCAAAGTATAAATATTCATGGGCTACATAGATCAAATATCTAATTTGAGATACTGGAGGCATTCTGCAGACATGATTTGCCAATATATAACTCACCAGAGGCTAGGATTTTTTGTCTTAATTTTTCTATTGAAATTTTAAGCATGAGGGCTAGACTAGCAGCGTCGTACATTGTAATACCATTTAAATAATAAAACACGTATTTGTCACCGTGCAGATGGCAACTGAAAATTCCACAGATGGAATTGTGGCTCTCCAGAGGAGACAGTAAACTTGTGATGGTGGGTGTAGAGAGACGGCTGTATTGGGGTGGAGAGACATTACATCATCCCAGATATGGGTTTTCTTTGGGAACCTGGCAGGATTACTGCTGAATCACTCAGCTAGGCAAATTATTGGCATGTTAGTTGTACGAAGGTCCCTGTAATTAAGCCCTTGTTCCACCACTCTCCTTGGCATCTTTCTGCTTATGTTGCCATTTAAGGCCAGACTTGAAAATAAGAATACATAAAATAATCCTATCTGCAAGAGTCAGTGGCTTGAAGTATGGAGTCAGTGCTATTTCTCCTCTCTTGCATGCACACGTATGTGTGTACACAAACACACACATCAGAGAAACCACAGGTTCAGAGGACTTTGAACTGCAGAAAGACTTTTGTCTCTGAGATGGTTAGAATCTTTCTCTTTGTTCCTGTTATAAATGCAAGATCTTCCCATCTGACCAGCAGAGAAGACTAGCCTTGTTAAGTGTCTTGCAACTCCTTCAAAAGTACACCTGAAACTAACATGATATTGTAAATCAACTATACTTCAATTAAAGAAAAAAAAAAGAAAGAAAAGAAAAACAGAAGAAGAAAACACAGGGGCCTTTTGTTCTGGAGTAACATGGCAAACTTCTTCTCACCTGCTGGATCACAGGATGCTGAGGGTGTATCTGGTTGGTCTGGAGGCAGTAGACTTGGGTTCTACTCTTGCTTCTGCTACTAACTTGTTACCTGGTTGTAAGGCCGTGTTGGGATTGTGGGTGCTCTCCCTGCTCTGCCAGAGCTTGCTGGAAGTTCCATGTTCAGTTTCAGGGGCCTTGTTTTAAGAAGGTTCTTGGCTGGCAAACTCAGTGGTGTGCTTGCAGCTATAACATGAGATGTCCAGAAACTATGGAGAAACTCTGAAGATATGACAATAGAAATAAGTACCTTTGCACAGGGCTTCTACATACATTATTTGATTTGTTCCCTCTATCAAACTTATAAGGTATTTACACTCATTTTAAAGAGATTCTAGAGATCATAGGTCAGAGAGATTAAGGTTGGTGCCCCAGGCACATTCTTTTCTTTCTTCTTTTTTGGCCACACTGCGCAGCTTGTGGGATCTTAGTTTCCCAACCAGGGATCGAACCGGTGCCCCCTGCAGTGGAAACGTGGAGTCCTAACCACTAGAAGACCAGGAATTCCCTCCCAGGCACATTCTTAACTTGTTGTTTAACAGATGGCTTAGAACTTGGAAAGGAAGTGGCAATTACAGAGGACCACTGGACTGCACCCTCATTTCCTTTCGATAGCATTACCCCATAATAAGAGCTAAGATGTATTGAGTGCTTTCTAGGTGCCCTGCACTATGCTAAGTGTTTCAATGCATTTAAGCTTCACAAAAAATCATGAAGTGGGTGCTCTGATTATTTCAATTTACAGATGAGGAAACTAAGCCTTAGAGAAAGAAGCAATTTTTTTCTGGTTGTGGCTATCCCCTGTTTTTCCTCCTGTTCTTTAAAGGACTCATTCTTCAGGACTCAGATCAAAGGTTCCCAGTGAGGCTTTCCCTGCCCCCTCTCCATCATCTATGGTTGCCCACTGCCAACCTCACGTCCTCTGTCACACGCCCCCTGTTCGTTTCATTCACAGGACATATTAGAATCTGTAGATAGCTTGTTTACTTACTGATGTGCTTCTTTATTTTGTCTCTACTATTCAGATATAAACTTGTGAGGGTAGGGACTCTGTCCTCCTGATTCTCCAATGCTAGTGTCTAGCAGGGTGTCTGGAATATATTAAATACTCAATAAAAATTTGACTGAATGAATGAGTACATGCGTAAATGAATGAGTACAGTCAATCAATGGGATTTGGACATGAGTTTGTCTAATGACAGAGACAAAGCTTTAGCCCCTCTGCCCATGCATTTACTCACTCATCCTTTCAACAAGCATTTATTAAGTTTATCAACAAGTGCCAGGCACTGAGGTAGGTGATAAGAATCAAAAGAGTAAGATAGAGTCTCTGTCCTTGAAAAATCTCACCTATGAGGGGTGGAGGTGGTAGCTTGGAGGAGTGATTAAGTGGGGTTTATAAAAAAGCACAAATAAAAGTATGATGTGATATGGTTTAGAATAAAGTACAAAATGACACAGCAGGAAAGAAAGGGACCTCGGTGCCCCTGCTGGACTCTGAAGACTTCTGCAGAGCAGGTGACTTTGAACCTGACCTTGAAAGAGGACTCTGAACTGTGGAGAACTCATGGTACATCTGGGGACAGCATGGAGCCTGTCTCCTGTCCTGCACTGTTGAGTCACATTTTGATCACAGTGCCCAGTTGTTAGAAGGGCTACTGACCAACTGACCTTTCAGTGGAAATGTCACGGTGGGGAATCCTGCCAGGGGTAGGGGTGGGAGGGCACCAGGAGGTAGGTCTGAGTGGCCTCTCGGTGTCCTCCAACCCTAAGAGTGACATGACAGGGAGCACTGTTTCTCAGGGGAAAGTACCAGCAGTACAGCATGGAAACAGCCATATTCCTGCCCTAAATATAGAGAATTTCCTAACGAGAGAGCTGACTATAACCCAAGTGTATACATTGGCTTGTAGTTTTCAAAACATCTTCTCAAACATGATCTCATTTGATCCTCCAATAGCCTGCTAGATATTCTGAGGCTCAGCAAGACCATTTATTATTCATTTATTTGGTCAACATTTACAGAGGGCCAAGCCCCATCCAGACCCGGGCAGTGCAAGGGGGAAGAATACAGCCTCTGGCCCCAGAGCACTTAAGTGCGAAGATGCAACGAGGGCACAGTGTAAAGTGCCGTGACTCCACTCAGCATGTAGGAAAGAGACTTAGCCCTGGGGACGCATGAGCAGAGTGCTGAAGTGGTGAGTGACAGTGTGGGATCCTGAGTCAGGCAGTCTTGGGTTCAGATCCTTGCTCTGCGCCCCCTTGCTCTGCCACCTTGGGTAATTAAATGAGATCGTTAAAAATAAACGAAATGAAATAACACATGTGTACTAGTTAGGCTGTGGGCTGGCTGCTAAAACAAAGACTTAAAAAGACAGTCACTTATCCAAGGTGGAAAGTGAATTGTCTTCTCTTTCTCGTACACATTCAGCCAGGCTCTGCTCTAGGAAGTCATTCCGTCTCAGGCTCTTTCCACCTAGATGCTCTGCCAGGTCTAGGGGTTTGACCTCATCTACCTGGTCCAAAACGGCTCCTTATCACAGTGCATGCGGTGTTCAGGTGCAGCTTGATACAGGACCTTAAATGGTATCACCAGGACCCCATCCTCTCTCAGCGTGGCTTCCTTGGCTGCAGTCTCACATAAGCTCTCCCATCATGGTTGCAGGAGGATTTGGGCAGCTTCCAACTTCATGTGCTCTTAACGTTCTGTCCAGTGTCTCCTTTCTAAGAGTCGAATCGGTAACCTACACTAATCCCAGTGGTCAAGTGGATGAGAGGAGTTGATTAGCTAAGACTAATTAGGGTTCCCTCACAACGGCATCGCTTAGAGTGGGGGAAGGATGAGTCCCTACATAAAACTCTCCATACTGTTTTACCAGGAGAAGGATGAATGTATGCCAGACGGTTAAAAAGAAAAAAAAAAAAATCCCTCGGGATGCCTTTCTAGTTGCTAAATGGGATGCTGCCTGATTCATGAGTCGTTGAACGAAGGCAATTGAGCTTCAAATTTATTTGGTTGAGAAAAGAAAAAACCTCTATTCCTTCTTTCCATTAATTATATGCTTCTAGAGTACTATAATCCACAGCAATGGTCTTTAAACTTCACCCCAAAAGCCCCAATCTTGATTATGCACCCAACTAGTACATTTATTTCTTTGTAAGTATACATATGTGCTATTCTACTACTCACATATTACTACGGTAGAAACTGCTAGTGGCATCCCGTGTCCATCCTTCCCTGCTTCCTTAGTGTAGCATTTCCTAATGGGCGCGTGACATCCTACAATTTCCCAGGACGCTTTGCAGCTAGATGTGGTCACATGACTAAATTCTAGCCAATGAATTGTCAGAAGTGTGAGGTGCAATTTCCAGGAAGTGTCCTCAATGGGAGGAACATGCAGTTCTTCCCTTCTTTCTCCTTCCTGCTGCCTCGAATGTGAACAGGATAGCTTGACCGTGAGCAACAGCCTTGTACAACGGAGTGGAAGCCACATGTTGAGGATGTGGAAGAACCAGAAAGGACACTTCACCAGTTCTGGGTGCCCCACCGCCAGACTCCATTTGCATGAGAGAGAAATAAACTTCTCTCTTGTTTAAGCCTTTGTTGTTTTCTTCTCTTCTTTTTCTTCTTTTTTTTTGTTTTATAAATTTATTTATTTTATTTATTTATTTTTGGCTGTGTTGGGTCTTTGTTGCTGCGTGCGGGCTTTCTCTAGTTGCGGTGAGCGCTGCAGTGAGTGGGCTTCTTGTTGCGGTGGCTTCTCTTGTTGCAGAGCGCGTGCTCCAGGCGTGTGGGCTTCAGTAGTTGTGGCTCACAGGATCTAGAGCGCAGGCTCAGTAGTTGTGGCGCACGGGCTTAGCTGCTCCGCGGCATGTGGGATCTTCCCGGACCAGGGCTCGAATCCGTGTCCCCTGCATTGGCAGGCGGATTCTCAACCACTGTGCCACCAGGGAAGCCCCTTCTCTTCTTTCTTAATCTCAGTCAAATCTGATCCTATGTGATAAAATTTGATACGTTATAATACATGTACCAAAATACATATAACAAGAAGAGATAACTGTAAATGGAGGTTCTAATATTTCTTGTACCCCACCGGATGGAGGTTCACATACCCCTGGGGTGCATACCTTCCCCCCTTCATTTTAGAGCCCTCTGGTCTCCTTGGCCCTGGCCCTGTGGTGCCCCGTGGGGTTAGCTGCATTTGTGAGGCTGTTTGCCTCCTGTCTCTGAATGCACTTTGCTCTTTGAGGCAGTGACCCTGAAGCGAGGCCTCTGAATCGCCTAGCCCAGCTGCGGCAGAGTCCCTCCCTGGCCCTGCCTTTGCTGCCTGCTGACTCTGTGTCTGTTTCTATCATCCAGATTTTGCTTTTGCAATGGGGAAAGCAGACCAGAAAATGTGACGGAATCGATAAGATGAGATATGATCTGAACCCAAAGAAGTAGGCAATCCATAATTGTCAGGGGAAAAGACCTACCTCTCTAGCCTTGCTGTTGCAGCCCAGAACTTGAGCTAATTGGCCTGGTTCTGTAGGGAAGGAGAGGGGGAAGGGAAGAGGCAAAGAGCTTTGTCATTCTAGAGCTTTCTCCGAGGCCACGGTTTTCTCTTCCCAGGAAGGCGACAACCGTGGGCCCACGCCCACTTCACCACATCAGACATGGTCAGAGTGGACCCAATTCTAAGACATTGAGGCTGGGCTGGGGAAAGCTGACCCTGCCCGGTCTCTTTAGGATCTGGGTGAGTCCATTCTCCCTCTCTTCACCCCCTTGAGGCATCAGTGCCCTGATGGTACCACAGCTTCAAAATTCCCTGACTCATGCCATCCTCGGATTTTAAAAGAGCTTATTCAAGTGGTGTAGGCGGCATGCTCCACCCTCCACTCAGCTCAGGAGTTCAGTACAGCACTCGTGTGTGTGTGTGTGTGTGTGTGCGCGCACACACACACACACACACACACACGCGCGCGCCCACGCATGTGGGACAGAGGGACCAGAGAAGGAAGGGGCTGGAGTGGGGGAGAGGGGCTCCTGAAACCAGAAGGAAAAGTTCTTGAGGGAAACTTGTGCTGCTCTCATTATGAAAGCAATGAATTGGTACCCCAAAGAGCGGCTGGCCCTTACCCCCTAAGTGGGCAGGTCAGAACCGGAAAGTGCTGCGTAGGTTTGCTCAGGAAAAGCAAACATGCTGGGGAGGAAAGCATCTTCTCTCTCCATCACAGTCTGAGCCGGCTGTTCTCCTACACTTCTAGGGAGCGAGGCTATCATGTGACTCGCTGGTAACCATGGCAACGAACCTTGTTCCGCGAAGTGGCGAAGTGTACGGAGAGAAATCCCACAGAAAGAGATCTGTCTCTTTCTGGATGTTGTCCTGTACCCAAGGGCAGCTCGACTCCAGCACAGTTTGTTCTCCGTCACTGCTGCGGCAATTGTTTGAGGAAATGACAGTGATTTGCTCTCTTCTGAGCTGGAGACCTTGGGTTTTTTTGGTTCTCCTCCTGATTCTTGCATCCCCTACTTTGGAACAGTCTCTGAAGACGAAAGACAAAAATAGCTCTCTCCGAAGGAGAGGGTGCTAATGCATGCTGTGCTTTCAGAGATGGGCTTCTCTTTGTGCTTTCAGAGATGGGCTTCTCCAGTAAGTGAAGCCTGGGGGCAAGCTCTGCTTTCTTGCCCGGCCACAGAGAAAGCACTAGTGAAGCTGGGGGAGTGAACGCAGTGCTCTCTGCCAGGAGAGGCTGGAGGAGTGGTCTGTACTGAGGAAACTTAAACAGCAGTGAGTGGGGTGCAGCCAACCTGACCGTGGGCACTCACCACTCCCCTGCTCGCAGGCTTACCGGGAGGAAGCGGCTCTGATATTCTCTGTTGCAAACGAAGGACAAAATTATAATTTGGGGAAACGCACATTGTTAAATGATGCAGCCGAAAGACGGCTACAGAGTGATGGGCACACACAAGGTGCCCCCTCTGAGCTGCAGCTTCCATCTGCCTTTAGGAGACCAGATAGCGGGCGTTGCCTTTTCAGTGGGATGCCATCACGTTTATTGCCTCAGTGACCTTGAACGAGCCACTGAGACTCTTTGGCTGTCAGTTTCTCCATCTTTAAAAGAGGCAGAGTAATATTTCTGTAGCCTTTCTCACTGGGTTTTTGTAACAATCCCATTTGATAATCTAAGGGAAAGGAGTTTAAAACTATAAATCTCTGTGTGGTACCATTATCCTTCTTCTCAGTTACAGAAATATCCATTCTTAAAGGATTCTGAAAGTTGGAATGAGTAAGTAATTAGGTCAAAAAACTATGATAGTGCAAAGCCATAGCTGTTACCAAGATAGTGTTTTTAGCTAATGTTTAATGAATGCAAAGCAAATCGCACACTGCATGTAATCCTAACAACACCCCCGTTAGTATGACAGTTTCCATTTTACGGATGAGGCCCAAATTCACATAGCTGGTGATTCATGTCCTGGCCAGTCTGATTCCCAAGTCTAGGGTCTTAACTGCTGCTGGGGCCTTGTGCTGGGGGAAATTCACTGCAACATTTCCACGCTGCTGGAGTTGTCAGCAGGTGGCTTCCTGTCAGTTCAGAGCAGCATGGGGGTGTGTATGCGTTTATAAAGAGGGGGCTGTCTTCCTTCCCCATCTGGGCGGTACCCACTCATCCCATGAAGACATGACCATCTCTTAGCTCCTCATGGAAAACTCCAGTAGCTAAAAGCTGGACTGCCTGGGTTCCCCCTCCTGGTACTGTCGAACTGTCAGGCCTTGCCCTGTTTGCTCTTCCAGAGTCATTCTTGACTTTTCTCACCCTGCTCATGGCCTGAAGGCCCACCCCTCTGGACCACGTGGTTGCGGTTGCCTTTGGCCACTGGGGAGCCCTGGCAGGAGAAGAGTGAGGCCAGGGAGTTTGTTCTTCCAGCTCCCTCCCTCCCGGGTGGCTGCCGCTGGCGGCTCCTCTCATCCCTTCAGGAGGGATAAGGACTCCAGCTGTCACCAGCCCCAGGGACTACACTATTCCTTGCAGGGTTCCTTAAACCCTGCTCAAACTTTTATAAGATCCCTTTATTAAACATTCCTCAGTTCCCCAGCTTGGGTGAGCTAATCTGTCCCCTTCTGGGCCCCTGCCTGACACAGTAAAACAATTTCTCCCTCCTAGGACTATTATGGGAATGAAAGGAGCCCGTGAATGTAAGTGAGCGAGCTGTGTGCTCCGTAGGGGTCAGCAGGTGAAAGTGGGACGATGCCTCCCCCAGTGCCTCTGCGGGCATCAGCCTCTCCAGGGGAGAGAGTGGCCAGCAACCTCGCCGACTGCCGGCAGCCTGGCTTGTCCAGGAGCCCAGACTCCACTCTTCCTCGGGCGTTGGCTGGTTTGCAGTAGGAAAACAGCGCACACGGAATAAATAGAAGTCGATGATTTATACGATGTGAAAAAGAAAACAAGAACATTAAGCTCATTGAAGGTGAAAATGAAAAATCAAATAAGCGCATACAGCAGTTATTCACTTATCCTAAAAATATTTATTGAGCACCTGCCGTATGCAAAAGATGTAGCAATGAATAATACAGACCTGGCCCCATTTTCTCACAGAGCTTGCGCTCCAGTAGGGGAGACATACAGCTAAATAAAGGATACTGAGAAATCTTTTCCCATTTAATTAAAATTGTGGGGAATTCCCTGGTGGTCCAATGGTTAGGGCCCCGTGCTTCCACTTCAGGGGGCACGGGTTCGATCCCTGGTTGGGGAACTAAGATCCTGCATGCTGCACGGCACAGCCAAAAAAAAAAAAAAAAAATGGTGTTGCAGAAGTTGGAATGGTGGTGAGGGAAGTGACTGTCAGTTCAGTACTTACTATGTGCCAGGTACTGGGTAAGGCATTTCATTTGTATCATCTCATTTAATTCCACAACATAGGGTAGAGTCATCCTTTTTCTGCGATGAGGAAGCTGAAACCCAGAGAGTTTATCTGATTTACCAAGGTCAAGGACCATTCAAAAAACATTTATAGAGCACCTGCCTTGCTCTGTCCCTGCTTTTCAAGAATTTACATGTAGTAGGAGAGATAGGTATGCAAACAGATATTTATCAAACGCTTGGTTATGTGTGGTGATAGTGATGTGTTCGGGGCATAAAGGGAGCGCTGGGGGGGGTCGGGGGGATTCTTAGCCTCACGTGAGATGTCAGGAAAGACTTAGGGAAGGGAAGGTCTCAACTGAGTTCTAGAGTTGATAATAGCCAAGTTGGAAGTAAGAGAGAGCAGGGGTCTCTTGGACAGAAGGGGTTCCATAAACAAAAACAGGCTGCAGAGCAGGGAGTGTGGACGGGGAGCTGTAGGCAAGGGCAAGGCTCTGGCGGAATCTTATTTTATAGCAAGAAATGTGGACTGAAAATTCTATACCTTACCTTCCAGGTAAAGAGTTCAAACAGAGGAGTAACATGGTCAGTTTTGGGTTTTAGATACATCACTCTGGCTGTTATGTGGAGGACAAATTTGAGGTGGACAAGAATGGGAGCAGAGAGAGAGACTTTTCAAGAAGCTTAATTGTCATCAAGGCAAGAGATAGTAAGACCCCAAGGGAGGTCAGAGGTCCAAGTGGTGGAGAGGAGGCAACTGTTTGGAGAACTACTTTAAAAGGTAGTGTCAGGGACTTCCCTGGTGATGCAGTGGTTAAAAATACACCTGCCAATGAAGGGGACATGGGTTCGATCCCTGGTCTGGGAAGATCCCACATGCTGTGGAGCAACTAAGCCCGTGCGCCACAACTACTGAGCCTATGCTCTAGGGCCTGAAGGCCACAACTACTGAGACCACGTGCCACAACTACTGAAGCCTGCACGCCTAGAGCCTGTGCTCCGCAACAAGAGAAACCACCACAATGAGAAGCCCGTGTGCCACAACTACTGAGCCTGTGCTCTAGAGCCCACAAGCCACAACTACTGAGCCCATGTGCCACAACTACTGAAGCCCGTGTGCCTAGAGCCCATGCTCCGCAACAAGAGAAGTCACAGCAATGAGAAGCCCGCGCACCACAACGAAGAGTAGCCCCCGCTCGCCGCAACTAGAGAAAGCCCACGTGCAGCAACAAAGACCCAACGCAGCCAAAAGTAAATAAATAAGTAAATTTATTTAAAAAAATAAAAAAGATAACAGGGTTCCATAACTTCTAAGCCACCATTCCACACAAATCAGGTGCTGGGTAAGCATTGTATGGAAATTAAAAAATAATAATAATAAAGGTAGTGTCAGAATGTAATGATTGGACTGGCTTTGTGATGAGAGGGAGAGAGAGAGAAGCTTCTTCCCAGTCTAGGTGGTAGATGGATGGATGTCAGGGTTACCAATTGAAATGGAGAATGTAGAAGAAAAAACAGATTTGGGAGGCAGAGGCATGATGGCTATTGTCTGGACCCGTTGCACCTCTTGTCCCATGTTATTGCTATAACAGACCCAAGAAGTAGAGCCATGACCTAAGCTGGCCGTGTCAAGTTCACTCCTGGAAACTTGAATCTATGCAGTGACCTGGTTCTCGCCTCCAAACACTGGGTTGTTCAGTGATTGCTTTGACTCTAGGAACTACCTTGCAATCCTTCCGACTACTCTCTTCTATGCATAGGCTAGTCAGCATCAGTCCCTGTTGCTTACAACCAAAGAGCACTAATGAGAGATGAATTCAGCTCTGGACATGGTGGGTTTCAGGCCCATGTGACAGCCGCCACGGGAAGGCCAGCACCTCCAGGAAATACGAATCAGAGGGGAAAGGTCTGGGCTGGAGTTATCCAAATACGAATCGTGGTTGAAACTAAGAATGAATCAGACCACTGAGAGAGGGGTGTGTGTGAGAATATGGGTGGGCAGAGGGCGGCACTCAGGACAACAAGAAGTAAAGGCCAGGAGAGGAAGAAACAGGAACTTAAATGTTCAGAGAGAGCCCAGAAGAACCAGGAGAGCGTGATTTCATAGAGACCAAAGGAATAAGAGTTTAAAGAATGAATAATTGAAGGTTTCGCATATAGGCAAGGGGCCAAAGTAAACAAGGGGCTGAACTTCGACTTGACAAGTAGCTTGTTGATGATCCAGGGGGTAGCATCCCTGGAGGGAGGAGTAGGACGGAAGCCAGACTGTGCGAGGATGCAGAGCATATGGGACGTTAGGAAGAAGAGGTAGTGCTCTGGAGAGTTTTAAATGAGAGGCTAGATCGGAGAAACTAGATTAAAAAAAAAAAAAAAATGGTGTTGCAGAAGTTGGAATGGTGGTGAGGGAAGTGACTGTCAGTTCAGTACTTACTATGTGCCAGGTACTGGGTAAGGCATTTCATTTGTATCATCTCATTTAATTCCACAACATAGGGTAGAGTCATCCTTTTTCTGCGATGAGGAAGCTGAAACCCAGAGAGTTTATCTGATTTACCAAGGTCAAGGACCATTCAAAAAACATTTATAGAGCACCTGCCTTGCTCTGTCCCTGCTTTTCAAGAATTTACATGTAGTAGGAGAGATAGGTATGCAAACAGATATTTATCAAACGCTTGGTTATGTGTGGTGATAGTGATGTGTTCGGGGCATAAAGGGAGCGCTGGGGGGGGTCGGGGGGATTCTTAGCCTCACGTGAGATGTCAGGAAAGACTTAGGGAAGGGAAGGTCTCAACTGAGTTCTAGAGTTGATAATAGCCAAGTTGGAAGTAAGAGAGAGCAGGGGTCTCTTGGACAGAAGGGGTTCCATAAACAAAAACAGGCTGCAGAGCAGGGAGTGTGGACGGGGAGCTGTAGGCAAGGGCAAGGCTCTGGCGGAATCTTATTTTATAGCAAGAAATGTGGACTGAAAATTCTATACCTTACCTTCCAGGTAAAGAGTTCAAACAGAGGAGTAACATGGTCAGTTTTGGGTTTTAGATACATCACTCTGGCTGTTATGTGGAGGACAAATTTGAGGTGGACAAGAATGGGAGCAGAGAGAGAGACTTTTCAAGAAGCTTAATTGTCATCAAGGCAAGAGATAGTAAGACCCCAAGGGAGGTCAGAGGTCCAAGTGGTGGAGAGGAGGCAACTGTTTGGAGAACTACTTTAAAAGGTAGTGTCAGGGACTTCCCTGGTGATGCAGTGGTTAAAAATACACCTGCCAATGAAGGGGACATGGGTTCGATCCCTGGTCCGGGAAGATCCCACATGCTGTGGAGCAACTAAGCCCGTGCGCCACAACTACTGAGCCTATGCTCTAGGGCCTGAAGGCCACAACTACTGAGACCACGTGCCACAACTACTGAAGCCTGCACGCCTAGAGCCTGTGCTCCGCAACAAGAGAAACCACCACAATGAGAAGCCCGTGTGCCACAACTACTGAGCCTGTGCTCTAGAGCCCACAAGCCACAACTACTGAGCCCATGTGCCACAACTACTGAAGCCCGCGTGCCTAGAGCCCATGCTCCGCAACAAGAGAAGTCACAGCAATGAGAAGCCCGCGCACCACAACGAAGAGTAGCCCCCGCTCGCCGCAACTAGAGAAAGCCCACGTGCAGCAACAAAGACCCAACGCAGCCAAAAGTAAATAAATAAGTAAATTTATTTAAAAAAATAAAAAAGATAACAGGGTTCCATAACTTCTAAGCCACCATTCCACACAAATCAGGTGCTGGGTAAGCATTGTATGGAAATTAAAAAATAATAATAATAAAGGTAGTGTCAGAATGTAATGATTGGACTGGCTTTGTGATGAGAGGGAGAGAGAGAGAAGCTTCTTCCCAGTCTAGGTGGTAGATGGATGGATGTCAGGGTTACCAATTGAAATGGAGAATGTAGAAGAAAAAACAGATTTGGGAGGCAGAGGCATGATGGCTATTGTCTGGACCCGTTGCACCTCTTGTCCCATGTTATTGCTATAACAGACCCAAGAAGTAGAGCCATGACCTAAGCTGGCCGTGTCAAGTTCACTCCTGGAAACTTGAATCTATGCAGTGACCTGGTTCTCGCCTCCAAACACTGGGTTGTTCAGTGATTGCTTTGACTCTAGGAACTACCTTGCAATCCTTCCGACTACTCTCTTCTATGCATAGGCTAGTCAGCATCAGTCCCTGTTGCTTACAACCAAAGAGCACTAATGAGAGATGAATTCAGCTCTGGACATGGTGGGTTTCAGGCCCATGTGACAGCCGCCACGGGAAGGCCAGCACCTCCAGGAAATACGAATCAGAGGGGAAAGGTCTGGGCTGGAGTTATCCAAATACGAATCGTGGTTGAAACTAAGAATGAATCAGACCACTGAGAGAGGGGTGTGTGTGAGAATATGGGTGGGCAGAGGGCGGCACTCAGGACAACAAGAAGTAAAGGCCAGGAGAGGAAGAAACAGGAACTTAAATGTTCAGAGAGAGCCCAGAAGAACCAGGAGAGCGTGATTTCATAGAGACCAAAGGAATAAGAGTTTAAAGAATGAATAATTGAAGGTTTCGCATATAGGCAAGGGGCCAAAGTAAACAAGGGGCTGAACTTCGACTTGACAAGTAGCTTGTTGATGATCCAGGGGGTAGCATCCCTGGAGGGAGGAGTAGGACGGAAGCCAGACTGTGCGAGGATGCAGAGCATATGGGACGTTAGGAAGAAGAGGTAGTGCTCTGGAGAGTTTTAAATGAGAGGCTAGATCGGAGAAACTAGATAGTGATGGGGAGGGGCCAAGGTCAAGGGAAGGGTGTTTTTAGTAGCTCCAATCAGGATCAGCTGACTCAAAGCCTGAGCTCCTGGGACTTCCCTGGTGGTCCAGTGGTTAAGGCTCCATGCTCCTAATGCAGGCGGCCCGCGGTTCGATCCCTGGTCCGGGAAATAGAGCCCACATGCCACAATTAAAAGATCCCGCATGCCTCACCTAAGACCCGGCGCAGCCAAATAAATAAATAAATGTTAAAAAAAAAAAAAAAAAGCCTGTGCTCCTTCCGTTCAAAATCTGCTTTCCTGTGCCTGGAGAGAACGGGGGTTTGACTGGTGAAAAGAGCCCTGGCACAAAGAGTATTCTTTTCAGGTTGGTGGTTTTGTCTGCTGTCAGATGCCCCTTTGGGGCTTCATATCTGAGTGTGGGAGGGGCTGAGGAGCATTTGGAAAGCTGACAAAAGGACAAAAGCTGGTGGATTTCCTGCGCCTATTTCCGGCCTGACTTGGTTCCATATAGGCCCCAAACCAAAACAACAAGAAAAAGAGGGAAAACTTGATTTGCTCTTTTATATTCAAATTTATAAGCCCCTCTGCCCCTCCCTCCACAACACCAAATTCAGGGGGAAAAAAACAAACAAAACAAAATCTCAAACCATTCCTGGGAAATGAATTCGTATTAGAAGGACAGTAACTGCCCTGTGTTGTTTGGGGAGTTTGTTCCTTCAAGGAAGACGTGGCTTGGCAGGTCCACTGTGCTAATGCTTCAGATAGACTTTTACTTTAGATATTTATTGGCAAAGGATGGATGAAATAGAGTTGAGCCAATGACGAGAGTTTTAAAAAATCATTTAAAAATTCCTTGATATTATAAAACTTATATATGCTCATTGGAGGAAGTTTGGAAAATACACAAAGACCTAAAATAACCTGAAGTCCCACCCCCAGGAGGACCATCTTGGAATACCTCTTTCCAGTCTTTGTATCTAGGAGCAGGGCCAATTTTTGAGAGCTGTTTTCATGGCCGATCCACTAATGTCAGTTGCAAGGCCATTTCCGGAGCGACTGTACGCCAGGATCCTACCCACAGTGTGTGAGGGGAAGGGAAAAGGATGGTAGGTGCAGGGAAAGAATGGTCTAGTGCTAACATCTGTGGCAGAAAATAGCAACAAGAGAAAGGCTGAGTATGCCCCAGAGATAGATCTGGAACCCAGATCTCCTGACTGCAGTGTCAGAACCCTTTGCACCAGACAGATGGCTCTCATGTTCCAGGTATGCCTTGCTTTAAGAAACCTGACGTCTGGGGTATCACTTGTATTTCAGTTGCTGTGGCAGGTTGGATTCTTATTCTCTAGTCTCTCCTCCTCCCATCACGTGACCTTGTGGTGCCTCCTGGTAGAGCTGGCCTACTTCCCTGCCCCATTGTCTTTGGACTTGGCCATGTGACTTGCTTGGGCTAACAGAAACATTAGCGTGGGTGATGGGAGCAGGGGCTTTAAATATGCTTTCTTTTTTTTTTTTTGAAGATTTTTTTTTTTTAACGTGGACCGTTTCTTAAATGTCTTTATTGAATTTGTTACAATATTGCTTCTGTTTAATGTTTTGGTTTTTTAGCTGCAAGGCATGTGGGATCTTAGCTCCCCAACCAAGCATTGAACCCGCACTCCCTACACTGGAAGGCGAAGTCCTAACCACTGGACCACCAGGGAAGTCCCTAAATATGCTTTCGTGGCTTGGCTTGGTCTCCAGCACTTCTGCCATCTGCCACAAGATGAATTTGCCTACCTAGCCTCTGGTCCCTGAATGAGGAGACACTTGGAATAGACCTGAACACAACTGGCAGCTTCAGCTGAACCTATCTGGTTCCAGCCATCACAGCCAATCTGCACACCCACAAGCAATAAATAAATGCTTATTGCTGTAATGCACTGAGATTATGGGGCCGTTTGTTACACAGCACTTGAGTAGCAGACACCTGACTCCTATAATGGCTCAGATGTGCAACTTTAGTCATCTCTGACATTTGCATTTCCTTTATCCTCATAGCTCTTCTTTGTCAAGCGCTTGTAAGCTCCTTTGAACCATCTTCCAGATGATTCCCACTCCACTGTCCTCCCCCTTCATCACTTTATACTTGACTTCCTGCAAAGGCTTCTGTTTTTTCAGAGCTGAAGCAGCCCAGCAACTCAGAGCTAAACTTTGTGTGGTTTTAATAACCAGGCTTAGCCTAGGGTTCTGGTAAAATTCTTTCCCCTGCTTTCCATAGGTCTTATCTTTTATCTTTATGGGATGGTCCTAGGGATTGTGGGTCATTTTAGTTTAATTCTCCTCAAGTCATTTTTTTAGAAGTAACAAATATAAAGGTCTCTTCACATTGAGGTCAAATTTCTCTCCTTGATTTTCCAAGCCCTGCTCTAATTTGGCCTCACCTCATCCATTATTTAAAACAAAATAATAATCATACTTATCCAGCACATTGAATTGCTTACTATGTGCCAGACATCACTTTGTCTTTCACATTGTATAGGTTAAGATTAGGTTCAACCACGTAATAAAGGCCCCAAATCACAAAGGCTTACATAAGATAGTCGTTTCTCTCTCTCTTGTGTAAAAGCACAGAAGTAGGTAGCCAGGGGCTGCTATAGTAGATTTGCTCGTGAAGTCTTCAGGGACAAAGGCTTCTTCCGGCTCACAGCTCCACCATCCTTACGGTGTTACCCTTATCCTCAGGTCTGAAAGGGCAGCTAGGATGCCAGATATCACATCCACATTCCAGGCAGCCGGCTGGAAGAAGGGACAAAGAAGACAAAGGGAGCAAAGAGTACATGCTAGCTGGCCTTTCCAGGTAGAAGCCAAGTAGCATCTGCTTATATCTCACTGGCCATAGTTACATGGCCAGGCACAGCTACAAGGGAGGCTAGAAAGTACAGTTTTTATTCTGGGAGGCTATATGCCCAGCTAAACATTGGAAGCCATTACTATGGAAAAAGAGGAAAAAGGGTATTGTGGGGTAACTAGCAGCCTCTGTCTCAGATATATTCACTCATTCAATCCTCAGGACAATCTTATGAGATAGATACTATTCTTATGTTCACTTTACAGATGGGGCAACTGAAGCATACAGAGGATAACTACCTTGGCCAAGGTCACACAGCTAGGGTGAACTCAGGCAACCTGCCTCTGGAAGCTGTGTTTTTCACCCCCAAGCTACCCAATTTCCGTGGGAATGAGCCTGCCCACCTGACTCAGGTAAGCCCTCAGCTGAGGTATCCTCGGTCCCGTCCACTGCCCCTCAGGACCCAGGTTCAGGCCCTGCCCTGTCCTCCTGTAAATTCTCCCCCGTGGCTTCACTGTTCTGGCTCGCAATGCCCAAGAGGGAGAGACACAGTCTATGCAGCATCGGAGTACCTACTCCATCTAAGGAGTTCGATGTAGTGATTAAGAGCTTGGGCTCTGGAGTCCAGCAGAGTGAAGTCTGAATCCTGTGTGACCTTGCACAAGTCACTTGACCTCTCTGTGCTCAGTTTCCGCTTCTATAAAATGGGAGATATGAGGGAACCTGCCTCATAGGACCATTATGAGGGGCCAATGCTCAGTACAGGGAAGCTTCTGTGATTCTGCCAACATTATAGACGCTCCAACGTTCCAAACAGAAGTGCTTTAGACACACAGAGGAGGGGGGACCTTTACTGGAGGCCTTTCCATTTATGCCTCTCTCTCTTCTATCAGGGATCTGCAGAGGCTGCTTGAGAACGTTCATCTGTGGCTCTCATCCTTTAGACATGGCCCTGAATGACCAGGAGGAGTTACAAGTTACGAATTCCTTGATTTGCAATACAAACTGGCCACCAGTGGAATCTGCTTAGTGGGGAAAATGCTAGTATTTAACAGATGTGAAGAAATACCGTTCTTGGACAGAACACAAAGCAACAACGGTATCCACCAAAGAGAACGACTTTTATTATTACACAAAACATTTCCTATCGGAGCACATATAAATCCAGAGAACAGCTGCATTTTCAAAACAAACAGATTAGATATCTTTGATGAATTGAGTGGGGTGGGGACTGGGAGACAGGGGAAAACGAAGCACATGATTTTTTTTTTTTGCGGTACGCGGGCCTCTCATTGTTGTGGCCTCTCCCGCCGCGGAGCACAGGCTCCGGACGTGCAGGCTCAGCGGCCACGGCAAAACGGGCCCAGCCGCTCCGCAGCATGTGGGATCTTCCAGGACCGGGGCACGAACCCGCGTCCCCTGCATCGGCAGGTGGACTCTCAACCACTGCGCCACCAGGGAAGCCCTAAGCACATTATTTTAAAATTTGGTAATGCTTTTACTGACTTTAAACAGAAATGAAAATTAGGACAGAGTGAGAAAAAAACACTTGTTCATGAACAAAATGCCTTCTCAGGAGCAGAGCTTACTGTGATGCTCATTGTTTTATGCAGGAAGAACTCAGTTCTATCAATATTTCCTGGGCTTGGGAAGAGGCAGCAACACCCATGCCTGGCACGGCAAAGGCTTCCTGGAGCCCACTTTTCTGAATCCCTAAGGTGGCTAAGCTAATGTGCTCCCCAGATCTGCCCTTCCCCTCCCCAGCAGGCTTCAGCCAAGCTCTGTTTATTCTCTCTTACATCTGTTCCTTCCAACCCATTCTCACTGCTCCCACCCTTATTTTCGCACATCGGGGCTAGTGTTGTAGTTTCCAGACAGTTTATAGGAACCTTTCCTCTCCATCCCACTATAATCACACAGCTAGAGTCTTAAAGGCTGACCTTTTACCCATCGTCCCTCTAACTGTATTCTTCTGACGATTTTCAGAGGTGGAGAAGTCTCTCAAGACAGCCCATTCCTCCTTTAAGAGTTCTAGTTTTTTCTTCTAAATTCAAATCTATGCTTCTGATAAGTTCCACGCAGCTGAGATAGAATTAATCCATTGACTTCCTCTTTTACAGTTTTTCTTCTCACACGGAATGCTTCTTCTCCTGTAGCTGATTGTTAATTGTCTTCCCAATATCTATTTTCTCCTTCAAAAGTAATAGTTTTAGCTGGGCATGAGGCTACCAGGGAAGGACTACATTTCGACTTCCTTTAGGCTGGGTGTGGTCACATGACTAAGTGCAGGCCAGTGTGATATGAATAGAAGCCATATAAGCAACTTCCTGTTGCAAAGTGACTGAGTGGTACATCTTGGTCTCTGTCACCTTTCTGGCTGGGAATGGTGAGGACGGGGGCGGTCACCTTGAACCCGCTAGTGGGAGCCTCATAATAAGGACAGTGCAACTCGGCTGGACCACCTGCCACCTCAAGCACTGAGAGAGAAATGAACTGTCACTGCGGTAAAGCCCCTGTATTCTGGACTCTCTTTGTTACAGCAGCTTAGCCTGTACCTTATCTCCTCATGCCCATTTAAGACAGTCCTACTCTGTAAGGCTTCACTCAACCAGAAATGTACCTCTCCATCCTTTGACTCCAAAGCCTTTTGACCTACCTCTCGTGTTGGGCCTCATACTTTACCTTGTACGTGAGTCTTATTTGCTCCCTGAAGTTCAAACGGGACAAGGGGCCAAATCCTAATCAACACTTTATATTACACAAAGCCTAGTATGCTGCCTTACGCTTGAATGGTTGTCAACAAACGAATGAAACGAATGCAGAGATTACACTTCAATGTCTATGTACGCGATGAATTATAACAAAATATAGTCATATGTGCTTAAATAACCATATCCAAAGACTGCAAGATAAGATGTCACTGACAAGGGACTTCCTTGGTGGTCCAATGGTAAAGAATCCGCCTTCCAATGCAGCGGATGTGGGTTTGATCCCTGGTCAGGGAACTAAGGTCCCACATGCCACAGAGCAACTAAGCCCACACGCCACAACTACTGAAGCCACGCTCCCTGGAGCCTGCGCATCACAACTAGAGAGGGAAAACCCGCACGCCACAACTAGAGAGGAGCCCGAGCGCCACAACGAAGAGACCTCACGCTGTAACGAAAGATTCCGCATGCCGCAACAAAGATCCCGTGTGCCACCACTAAGACCAAATGCAGCCCAAAAGTAAGGAAAATAAATAAATAATAATAATAATAATTTTTTTAAATGCCACTGTCAAGCTAGAGAGTGAGAGGCCAAGCTGGCAAGCTACCGGTCTTTCTCCTGTTCAACATTTGTATCCACAACTGCAGTGAAACAGTCAGCATACCCATCACACCTGTGGGTAACACAATGGGACGACACTAAACTAGAGAAGAGAACCAAGAATCAGAAAGATCTGTACAGACAAGAACAAGGGATGAAGATTAAACTCTAACAGGTGAAGTCTCTGAATATCAAGAATACGATGTGACGGCCAAAAAATGTTAGTGCAGTTCTGGGCTGAACAAATTTAGTCAACAACTACTTATTGAGTGCCTCCTAAGCATGAGGTGTTGTGTGGGAGACGAGGATGAGGAAGGGGTGACCCATTTGCGAGGCGCTTACAAAGACATGGCACATGTCCCACCCACAGTGCCAGGTAGAAAGAAAGCACTTGGTGCTGCAGGAGCAAAGAGGTGGGAGCTTGGCACAAGTACGATGAAAAGGGAGTAGCCGAGTTTAGCTTGAGTGTGGGCTCGTGAAGAGCACGGAGCGCTAAGGGAGGAGAGTTGGATACCAATCTGCAGTGTTTCCTCAGTGCCAGGCTAAGGAGATTGGGATTTATGTGAAAGGAGGGGGCAACTGAAGGATTTTGCAGAAGAAAAAAAAAAAGATCAGTATTTTAGGAAGATTTCTTTGGAAGCAGTCTGTTCAGCAGATTGGAGTGGGGAGACACATAGAAGATTAGAAATGGAGGCATCTCTTTAGAGACTGTCTTGTTCAACATCTTCATTTTATAAGTGGAGAAACGGAGGCCGAAGATATAAGTCATGTACCTAAAGCCACAGAGCCGGCAGACGCACAGCGGAACCAGAATCCGGAACTGGGGGCTTCTTGGTCCTGGGAGAGACAAACCAACAGCAATTAGACCTTGCATAGCAATCGAAGTTTAAGAAAGCATTTCTGGAGAGACTTGAGGCAGGAAAAGCAGTTAAGGGACTATTTCTACAGTCAAGGAAAAAAGTCTGAGTAGTAGAAGTAGGAAGAGGGTAAGCTGTGGGAGAAATTGCGTGGATGCTGGGGGTTGGGAGAGAAGGAGAGGCAAAGCGACTGCGTTTTTAGGGCTGGGACACACAAAGGACGGCAGTGGGACTCATGGACACTGGAAACATAAGGATGAGGAACAAGTTGGAGGAGTCCCGTTTTGGGTGGGTCCCATCTTAATAAAACTGGAATGTGTCAAAGGAATATGTCCAGAAGATGGTAACTAGAAAGCAAATCACAGGAAGGTGTGATAGAACCGCTTAGTCTGGAGAAACCTAAATTGATTGCTAGAAGCAGAGTTGAGAAGATTTCTGGAGAGATATGGTAGCTGGCTTCACATCTTCACATTTTACAGAACATTCGTGAAACTGCCTCCTAATTAGCATGGCACCAGTGGAGGGTGCTGCAGGGCACGGGCCAAATGATTGGGGTAAATAATCTCCTCTCTGTGAAGCACTGTAGCAGGAGCAAAGGCTTTGCAGTCACACAGACCTGGGTTCTAGGCTCAGCTGTGAGCTGTGTGACTTTGGCCAAGTTGCTGAGCCTCTCTGTGCCTTAGCTTCCCCAGATCCAAAATAAAGAGGCTAGATTGGAAGACTTGAAAGATCCAGTGTAGATATAAAATTCCTTGGTACCAAAATGTGGCTTATGTGCATAAAATAAACAAATGGAAATTTTAAGGTTATCTTTAGATTTTGCTCCTGAACTTGTACTAATATTGGTGATGAGTACGAACAGCCAGCTTGCTTCTGTTGCACTCCACGATGGCATGTAATGATGGAAAAGAGCTGACATGTTCACAAAAGCACTTTTCTCTGTGGGTAGGAGTGGGAAAGAGTCCCATTTAGCTGATATCACTAATTTTTAAAGAAAACCATATGAGCTAAAGAGAACTGAAGATGAATGTGGGAGCTATGAGTCAACCACTGAATTTCAACTGCATTAATTTTACATTATAAATGACACAGTTTTAAAGTTTCTTAGATTTTATAAAACTTGTGATTTTTCTTTAAAAAACCTCATCCAGATACATGCCAGTACATGTTAAAAAAAATACTGAACATTTATCCCCATCCTAAAGCATCTTTAAAACAATGACTATGCTCTTAGCTATTTTCAATACAAAATCCATTTTCTAGCAGCCTTATAAACTGATAACAATACTTTTTGTGAAAACTAGCTTCTTCTTATAAAAAACAGTCTGTTATCCTTGTGTGATTTTTTTTTCCTTTTCAAATTGTTTTGTAAGAGATAATGTTGCTTAAAAACATCCAGCATTTCCATTAGAAAGGAAATATTCAGGAGGCTTCTGGAGAAGCAATACTTACATATAGTTCCTTTAATCTTAGATATCTAAGTTTTAACAGCAGAAATAAGAGATTGCTTTCCTTTACTGTGGTAGAATCAAAGTAGCATTACAAATGTTCAGGTAGAGAACTAAAATGTAAGACCTAGAGATTATATAAGAGAGATCCGTGTTTGCCATCCACGCTTCAAAGCAAAACAAGACCCAGAGGCAGAAAAGCATTTCAAAGACTGACTTAGAGGACTATGGAAAATACTTCTATCAAATCAAATTTTAGGACAATCTTGAACTGTGGCAAGAAGAAAAGAACACTGTTAAAAATAAATATTCCTTCTCTTTTAACCACAGACAGTTCTGCAACATCTTACATTAGCAACACAGACAGACTGGACCCAGTTTTAGTTCATTCGCAGTCACTTAACTGCTCCCAGCCTCGGTTTTTTTCATCACCAAAATGGGGGTGATGTTATTGCTATTTATTTACTGCCAGGGTGAGCGTGAGGCTGAAACGAGACCATGCATGTGAAACGCTCTGTAAACCATACAGCACTTCACTTCACACCAGGGCTGTCCTGGTGTGGGTGGAACCCGCCTGCTCACGGCCATGCTAACGGCCTGGAAAGAACTAGGAACTGTTGTCTAGTAACACACGCTGCTGGTATCAAAACTGCAATGGGCATTCAGTTAGAAATAGCATTATTAAGCGGAAAAACTCTGCTCTGCCCGTCGTGACAGCGACAGGGTGCTGCTTCTTGGCGTAGACCTGCCACTCAAGCTAAGTTCCACGCAGGTAGAAAGATTCACCATGTGGACCGAAAGGACAGAATTGTTTCCGGCTTTGGGTTTTTTGATTTTTGTAACAGAAAGCAGAATTCTCTTTGTTTAAAAAAGAATGTGGGGGAAGGAGAGTGTATGTGGGTTTGTTCAAAGGCTTGAGAAAATGGTTTAAGCAGCTGGAGGAATAAAGGAAGGAGCACTGAGGAAAGGATGCGCAAAGTCTAAAGGTGGAAGCGACCAGGAATGGACTGCATTTTGGTGACAAGTGAGGCAGGTAATGATGAGAAGGCAGGATGCTCGCATATTGAAGGGGCGCCCTTGGAAAACAGGCTTTTCCTTTTAATTAGCTTTGCTGCTGGAAGAATCTCCTCCTTCCAGTTCCTGACCATTCTCCCAGCCCAGAATCTTGTTTGCCGTCCTCACGTATCCTAAGGGTGCTGTGGGCCGGCTCTGATTGGGGGCGGGTCAGTAACTGCAAGGCCACTTCACATACTGGGCCCAGAGTCCCAGGAGGACGAGCTCCTGTGACAGGGAGTGTTCCCCCTCCAAAGGAAAACCGGGGGAGCACAGCCTTTTTGATGGTGACTTAGATACTTTTTAAGCCAGATGTCGTTCTTCGGATGAGGTAATGATTCCTCCCTCCCTGGCCCGCCCACTCCCCCTCTGAAATGTTTATTTTCCAGGAATATGCTGGAGAGACTACTTGTTGTGCCCCAAAGTCTCTTCCCTTCCTCCCTCTTAGGAGAATCTGCTTTTACTGGTTGCCCAAAATAAAGACAACATTTCCCAGCTTTTCCTGAGGTTGGTTAAGTGCTGGGACCATCTTCTGGGGAGGCAGCGTGCTCTGCCTCTCTCTCCTGCCTGGGCCGAGGATGTGGACATCTCGACCATGCAGATGAGGGCCATCCCCTAGGAATGATGAAGCAGTAAGACAAGGGGAGCTTTGGTCCCTGACATCATGGAGTCACTGTATAAGTCCTAGATGGCCAACCTTCAGCCTATTTGTAAGAGAGCAATAAACCTCGATATTGTTTAAGCCATTGATACCGTAGGTCTCTGTTAGAGGCAGCTGAACCAATAGTCTAACAAATGCACCTTCTTGACTCAGTTTTACCTTCTTACTCTGATGATTTATATTCAGAGAATTCATTTAACTTTCTCTACATCTGGGGTAAAGACAGTTTTGAAGGACCCAGCAGCTCTTCAATAAATCTAGTTTTCTCCAAAACTATTCCAGCAAATTCATGTGATTGGGAAATTAGTCTACTAAGTAGGGATAAAAACGGGGTTTTTCACAGGAGATTGTTTGGGAGAGCGAGCATATCCAAAATATAGTCCTCAGCTACATCTGCAGAATGCTCTTAGAGCCTGTCTGCTCAATTACGAGCTGGTGAGCCTGCGCAGAGACAGAGAATGTGGACGCACACGCATGACAGCAGGCTGGGCCCTGGACACCTATAGGGGAACAGAAATCAGCTCGGCTGTGCTAAAATGGTTCTCCACAATATCTGGATAAGAACTGAGCACAAGTGAGTCACCAAAGTTAAAGATGAAAAACAACAGCTGAGGTTGGACTAAGAGACCAAGAAGCCAAAGCCAAGTCTGTTATATATTATTTTACAGTGTTACAGGGAGAGGGAGAGGTTTTGGAAAGGAGCAATGTGGAAGAATCTGCGTTGGGCTAAGCCCCCCCCCAGATATGTGTGTGTATATATGTATATACATACAGTATTCCAGGGTTAGAGGATAACATCACTTTGGACAATATTCTTTACGTAAAAATTCATTTCCATAATAAAGAATTTAACAACTATAGCTTTCAAGGAATCTTAGAAGTAGAAAGAAGACCCCTTGGGATATGGTTGTTCAAGCAGCTGTAGATTCACACAAACTGCATAATAACTCAGTCTTCATTCCACCACCATAGAGTGAGGATATTCTGAGTAATCCTGTCAGATGTAGGGATAACCTCCATCACCAGCACGCCCCCCTAATTTACCCAAATAGGAATGGTCTACCCTTCCTTACTGATTCCTTTCTTAATAAAGTTTCATAAATTGTCTTTTAAATTAAGCACTCTACATTTTTTTTCAAGGAAAACAGATTCAAACTCATTGGCTTGTATTGTCCATGAGTCACCTTTTGGACAACCGGGTTGCTGTGTTCTTGGGTCCTGCCTTTGGGTCACTCATTTCTCACAAGCGGTGAGAGCTTATGGCTACTCAGTTATATCTGCAAATCTTTTCAGTGCCCTGAAAGCAAGTTTTTAGGACCTAGAGTCAAATATATTTTGTACAGCCACTTATATGGAGTGCTGTTCTCTTTTAACCATGTTTGTTTCATCCTTTCTAATTCTGAGAGCACTTTTTGATGGAGAAGAAATGGAGAGGAGTTATTTGTTGATTTGAAAAGAAACAGGTATCATGTAGAATAGAGCCTTTGAAAAAGTGTTACATTTTTCAAACATTTAAACAGCAGTGGTTCTCCACCCTGGCTGCACATCAGAACTGCTTATAAAGCTCAAAACAAAATAAAACAGAAGAAAAACCCCACAAAACACAAAAATACCGTGCCTGGGGCCCCACTCCAGATATCCTGACTTAACTGGTCTGAGGTGTGGCCTGGGTATCTGTATTTTTCTAATGTGCAGGATTGCAAGAATCACTGCAAATCTAACCATTAGAAAGTATAACTTTTTTTTTAAAGGCCTTATTCTATAGGTAATCTAGAGGTCCCATAAGTTAGGTTACAGCCATGCTTTGGCAGATAAAAAGGCATTTTCAGGCTGTAAGCCCACACACTCATGAGGGCCCTGGGCAACAAGGTGCTGGCAGGCTTGACTCAGCCCAGTGGTTCTGAAATTCTCTGTGGATAGAACCTTCTGAGGACCACGTTTGAAATGCAGATTCCTGGAGCTCCCTCCACGCTTAGGTGTTCTGAATTGGTTGGGGAGAGAAGGAAGGTAGGGGCGACCAGGAATCTGCATTGGTAACACAAGGGCCAAGCAATTCTGATGCTGCCATCTCACAGACTTAGACAGCGGCACGTGGCCTCGTAACACACATGAACTACACATATTGAGCACAACTTAGGGTATTCAAAGTAGAGCTTTTCAGTGTCAGGTGTGAGCCTGACCGACCAGGGCTGGCTTAGAGCTCAGGTCTGCCCCTTGACCCGCAGACCCAACAGGAAAAAAGCCTGATTCTGGACCAGAGAAACACACTGACCAAGCCATGCTTTCTGGGTGGTGCCCATCATTTCTGGGGTCTGTCTTTACCAATCCCTCCCCAGCACAGGGTTCTGCTATTTCTTCTCACTCTCCTCCTCCCTTAACCTTTGCACACAATTTCTAAGTATTGACTAGCCCTGGTTGGAAAGCCTCAGCCTCACTGGCTTAGGCCTTCCTGCCGGGTTCCCACCTTCCACTGGAGAGCTCCATCATGCTCAGGGTCTTCGAGGCACCTGAGCCACCTCCTCCTCAGGTCAATCATGTGCTCGTCTGACAGAAGGGCCTTCTTTAGGACTCCATCTCTTTTGCACCATAGTCCCTTTTTCGTTTCTGGCCATGAAATCCTACCTATAGTTTTCTAAACTCTGTAATCTACACCTCATGAAAGGCGAGCCTTCTAGAGCGCAGAGCTGGACTCTGCCCTGTCTCGGAGCGATATCTCTGCTTATCCAGGCCCTCCCCGGCTAGAAGCTGGGCACAGCTTGTGCTCTTTTTTGTTTGAGTTTTCACACTTTTCCACTTTGGTCTCAATGCCTTTCTACGCATCACTGTGATCTTGGCAATGATGCATTTTTCCTTCTTGGTGAGAAGTATATCTAGATGCTTGACCCTCATCTTTCCTTCATCTTCTCAAAGACGAAACCGACATGTCAAAAATCTAACAAATGCACTCTTTCGGCAGAGTGAACGTTCTAGTAAGGGTTCAAAGAGCTGAAATACATTCTTATTTTTACCACATCTTGCCCCTCTTTGGATTCGGGATTAGGAAGCCATGGCCTACAGACGCTGGTAATGGCCTGCGGTCCCTAAGTTTTACGGAGCCCCCATGGTGAGATCACTTCTGATACTCTCTCCTTTCACCTCCACCCAAATACTCTCCATCACACTTCATGCAGGGTTCCGGCTTTCTGTGTACTTTTATCATTTTTGGACATTTACTGCCCCTCTGCCACCCCTTATTTCAGGGCTTCCATATTCCAGTCTGAGCCCTCTGTTTCAGGGGTATCTGGGAAATACTGATTTCTTCCAGGCGTTAACATCTCAAGTTCCCTTTGCTTAATACTCACAATCTCCTAACTTGAAATCAGATTTTCCCTTTTTTTTCCGTGCAAATTAAGGGATTCTTCAATTGCTCACTATGTCACTCGTTCTCTGATGAACACATAGCCAAGGGCTATAGTTTCACCTGAGTGATTTTCCCACCTTCGCAAATTCCAGCTCAAGTCTTCTTGGTGAAGTTACTGCAACTCTGACAAGCACATCTTCCCTGACCTTCACAAGGTGAGTTGTGGCCCTTGCCAGAAGTCCATCTTTCTGGCATGACAGTTGTTCCCCAGGTCATCTGCCTGCCAAAGGCAATCAAGAGTTTCGGAAACCCTTACAAAGGAAATGACAAGAGATGGCTTGGGCTCGTGACTGACCGTGTTGCTGACACGTGGTGGTGCTTTCTGCCCAACAGCCAGGAAGCCCTCGATGGCGGGTCACGGCGCAGCTGGATCTCAGAGGCAGACCTCATTACTTGTCCAGTGTCAGTCTTAACGTTCGTTAAGTCCCCAGTGCTGACCTTTGTCCTGCCTGTAGCTGCTGCTCGCATTTGCTGAGGTGGGAGAAGGCCTCTTGCCCCTCCTGTTACAGTTCCTTTATTCGAGTCCTCGGAGGCAGCCTTACTTACCAGTCAGCATTCTTAGAGGAGCCTCGGATTCACCACCTCAGAGCTGGTCAGATGCCTCAAGGACACCACTCAGACTCAACGTCCAAGGGCTCTTGGACACTGGTTTCCTGCTGACGGGGACCTGCCTCCCAGTCCCTCAGGGCCCGGCCACCCTGACGGTCCTGAGCAGCGGCAGCCCTGCTGACCCGGGCACTGCCCATCCAGTAGTAGCTGGGGGCGGCTTGCGTTCTCTTTTTGTTTGAGAATCTAATCCCAGTGAAGTGGGGTGGAGTATGAGTTGCAATGTTCTTTTCACAACTTCTACCTAAATGAGAATTTAAGACTCCCCAGACCCCACGTCCTCCTCCTCTCTGTCCCGTCACAACAAAACTCTTGAATCGGGAGGTCTAAACAGGCTGTTTCTACTTTCTCATCTCCCATTAATCTGCCTTCTGTCCTCACGACACACTTGAAGATGATCGTGTTAAGATCACCAGTGTGCCCTGGTGTTGCCAAGACGTTTCTCGTTCCGTCTCGCTGGCCCTGGTCTCTGCGGCAGTGGACAGCGAGTGTTCCCTCCCTGAAGGAACCCCCTCTCTGTGCTGCTTGACCCCATCCCCAATGCCGGTTCTTCTCTCCTTTCCTGCCTCCTAGCCGCCCTCTACCTAACTTCTGAATGTTGGGTTCCTCAGGGCTTGGGCCTACTACCTCTTCTCTTTTCTAAGTGATTTCACCCAGTCCTACAGCTTTCAATACCTTCCACAGGTTGACAATTCTGGAATTTATACCTGCAGCCCCCAGAATATGTCCACCGAGCGTATGTCCACCAAGACATACTTGCTTCAAGTACAATGTACTGGACATTACCGCTTGGCTAACACACATCCCAAACATGTCCAAAGGTGAGTTACTAATTTTCCTGGCAAACTCCTCCCAAATCTGTTCCTTCTCTCATATTCTCCACCATCTCAGTATATGGCATCACCCTCCACTCAGCTGATTAAGCCAGGAATCTGAGTCATCTTTGACTCCCCCTTTTCTTTCGTCCACAGAGAAGCCATCAGTAGGCCCAGGTAGTTCTACCTCTAAAATACGTTCTCCATCAGCCCACTTCTCTATTGCCCCCACTCAGGTCCAAGTCTCCAACGTCTTTTGCTTGAGTTAGTTATACTCTCCTAATCTGTCTCCACTACCACACTCATCGCCTTCCAAGTGACTTGTCCACATGGCAGGAAGAATGCTCTTCTTGTTTGAGAAGATGTAAGTCATAGCATGTCACTCTTCTGCTCTGAACACCTTCAGTTCTTCCCATTGCATTTAAAATAAAGCCCCAAAGCCTCACCACAGCCACCAAAGCCTTGTCTCCTGCTCACCTCTAAACCTCAGCCCATGCCACTCTATCCCTGGAGTGTTTGCTTCTCTCCAGCATATACAAGCCCTCTTCCCATTCTTAGAATAGGCTAAGTTCTTTCCTGCCTCTGGCCCTCTGTACTTGCTATTTCCTCAGCCTGCAAAGCCCAGGTTACCTGGCCTCCAGAGAGGGACCTGATGACCACCCTATGTGGAGGAACAGACACCTGTGATACTCTCATGGCACCTGCCTACCTGTCTGCCCAGCAGACTACAAGGGACCCTTCTATCAGGCTCCGGGTTGCAGCCCCAGTGCCTGATACATAGATGATCAAAACTTAACAGTGATCTAGACATGGGTCCTTTCACCTATAGGATTCTTAAGGGCCTATCTTTATATGCCACAGTTCCCCAAAAAAGGTATGCAGTTTAGGGTCTGCAGCACCCCTGAAAGTGTACTGCTAAAATCTCCTTCAAGACAACCAACCAGCTGTGGAAAGTCTAGTTGACTGATAGCCCCTGCGGTTGCCTGTTTGGACCCACTACTGTCTTCATGCTAGGCTATGCTCTCCACCCCCTCCCCAGGCTGCCCCCAGCCACTGACAGCTGAGCGAGGGGAGAGTGCTGGCCCATCCCTGCCCCACACAGGATTTCTCTCCTGGGCAACTTTTGAGGGCACCCCATGGGTCTGGCAGAAGCTTTCTCAGAACTGCACTGCAATCTGAGGGTTCTGCTACCCCATTCTTCCCTTCTTCTCGCCTTTCTCCCTTCACAGGTTTGAGAACTGCACCATGGTCCAAAGGCTTTTATAGGCTATTCCCCCTCTCCCCCTTTTATCCTTCATAGGCTCTCCCCCTAATCTGTTAAAAATTCCAATCCTGTTTTGACATCAGCTTCCCAGGGGCCCCTTCAGAACCTTGAAAGATGTGAGACTATAAACCACGGTCCAGAACAACAAACTCTCCTATTTGACACTATGTATAAAACCATCTGTTCACTTCCCACACCCCTTTTCCAGGCATGACCTTCAACTAAGAGAGATTAAAAAATACCACCTATGCCCTGGAGCCCTGGTTTACCCCCCAGGGCTCCAGATCACTATAGGTAGTGATCCAGTCCAGATTTCATTTCACATTTGTTCCCACAGGAGAATGGGTAACCACTTGCAGACCTGATCAGTTCTGGCACGACTCAGGTCCCTGCTCCAGAAAGGCAGCCTTAAATTCATGCTCAGGCAACTATAAATCCCTCAGTCACCAACTCCTGCCCCTTGTTTTGGTACTAGTGACATAATGTTTACAGCAGCTAGTGACTAGAAAGCTTCAGTAATTTTGTGGAGGATAAAACCTGCTCTCTTCAGGAAAGAGAACCATATGCGATTTTATAACTTGTATGTATATACAAGTATATATGTGGCATTTCTGTGCCTTCTCTGATTGAAAATCAGTATTTATTTAGTCCTGCTCCGTGTAAAATCCATGAATACCAAAACTGTGTATCTGCTTCACTGCTGTACCCCATAAAGGCACTCAGTAATTATTTGTTGAGTAAACTGTCCTATAGGTTCTTTCACATGATCTCATTTAAGCCTCAAAACAACATTGGGAGGTAGGTATTATGTTCATTTTACTAAAACTCAGAAGGATCAAGTGACTTTCCCAACGTTACCTGGCACTCTCCAACAATTCAGACACCAAACGTTCAAACAGCTTATATGGGGCCAGATCACTAGGCTGCTTATTGTGTTTGGCTTACATTTATTGAATACTCTGCTCCAAGCACTTAATAATACTTTTATCACATTTAAGAGGTAATTAACTTTCTATCATCCTTATTTTATGGCTACGTTGAATGACTTGCCTAAGGTCACATAGGTAAGGGGCAGGGCTGAAACTCAAACACAGGTGAGTTCAGAGCCTGTGTTCTAAATTCTCACACCACACTGCTTCATTCCAAATGACAAGAAACAATCACTGCCCCCCAGACTTTAAAAGAACAGATAGCTACATCTTTGGGAGACTAACAAAAGGTCTGGTAGAAGCAGTAAACCACAGGGCAGAATTACATTTTACCTTTCCCTAAAAGAAAAGTAAATGGATCTCAGTGTTAAAACAGTAGCTTGGGGAGATCAGGTTTGACAGCGATCTTGTCATTGGCAGTATTCTGTTGACACTGACACTACATGACTTAAGGTACCCACGTCAAGATCTAATGATAAAAGGACAAAACAAAACGGGCAATGTCCTCTCAGGCTGCAGTGGAAAAAAAAATTGTGTATATGAAAAAAAGAGAAGGTACGACAGTACAGAAGAGTTCAGAGAGCTAACCAACCATGTGATGTTCTGCCTGAGGTTTGGTGTTCCCAGCAGTTTGGCATTTGACCATTTTACTCATACATCACATTCCTATACTCAGTACTAAGAAAAAATTTGCCAAATGTAGGTTTTTGGATTATCCACTGCTGTGCCATTCAGCCATCCTTGAAAAAGACAGGGATGAACATTCAAAATATGGTATTTAACAACTAGTAGGGCATGGGCTAATCAGACCAGATCCTGGAGCAGTGCTGGTACGTGGTCCAACAAGCCCCTTCTCTGCCAGGTGTCACGCCTCTAACTGCTGCATCACGAGGAGGCTGGTGGGGGGCTGAGGGACAGGATGGCTGAAGCAGTAGGCATCACTTGGGGTAGTCAGGCCAGTGGTTATTCCTAACTAGACAGAAGTATTTTAATATGGTAACTGGCAGGGCCATACAGGTTGGTACGGCTAAAAATCGGCTCTGGACACAGGTTAATTGGGCACCAACTAGTTTCAACCCTTTAAGTGGAAATGTTTGACACTGGACTTTTTCCTTATTTTATTATAATTATTTTAATAAAGAACCAGCTTAGAATATGAGAGAGCCAAACCTCTATGTTTGGACTTAAAGGTCACTTCATTGTCTTGATGTATTAAAAGTATTTTCTTCGAAATGCATTTTTCCTTTTAATCTGTCTTCTCCCAGGAATCTGATGGTAGTCACAACAGCCCACAACAAGTAGATTTATTCTCTTAGGCTTGTAGTTAGACTTTCAAGAACCAAACCAAAAAAGTACTAGTAAACTTCACTTTCTATGGTCATGCTGACATTCTTTATGGAAATGGCATTGAAAGTTGAGCTGTGACATCAAGCTGCAGGCCTCCCTCACACTGGGAGCTTTTGCATATACCAGCAGTCTGTGGCATTTTGTTAAAGTGGCAGGTTTTCTTATTAGAGCCTAACACAAGCCAATTAAAATCTGGTTTTATACAGAGTTGGTGAGCTTTGTAGTTAGAGCTTGCAAGGTGTTTTAAATCACAGTGACCCAGTTTAGTTCAGGAGCAGTCTTTGTCAATAGGTTGACCACTGGTCATAGGACTTTCTAGCTGTAGACAATGCAAACGATCGTTAAAAAATAGTGGCATTTTGAATTTGAAATATCAAAACACAAACTAATCAACCCACCAGCCAACAAAACCAAAACAAAAGGAAAACCACTTGCAAGGTATAAATGAAAAAATAAGGGATTTTACTTATTTTATATCTGTACGTATTGGTTAAATTGTTTATCATGAAGTACTAAAAATGACCCTCAACAAGACTAATAAAAAAACAAGATAACTTTGAAGAAAAGTTCCAAAGCATTTAAGAGCTAAGGTATTTCCCACTGCTATTCCTTCAAAATATCACAATCTTCAAATATTTGGAACACTCACACGTATACAGACTGGATGTCCCGGTCCAGCAATGCATTTGCACAAGTGCCTCTTCCAGGGAGTGCTACCTTGTGGACAGCTAACAAGAAACACATTTTTGTGTTTTAATTTCTACCAAGTACAGGAACAGAGCTCAATGCTCATTACCCAATAAAGCAGGTGGTTATCCTCATTTTAGAGAGGAGGACTGTGAGATTCAGGGATGTGACTTGAGTTTACTATTCAAAGTCACTTAGATTCTAAATGGCAGTGATGGATTTGAACCCAGGTTTACCTACAGGCTGAGAAAGAAGCCTATGCTATTTCCTCTAATCACTGACTCGAAAATGTTTTCTTCCTGCTACAAGACACAGGCCATTTGACATTTGCATGTCTGACACACAGACAGGCATATCTAGGGTCATACATATGATTCCTGACTTGGTGGCTTTAATTGGGTTCTTTCTTTCCCTCTGGAGAGAGCATGCTGAAATGCAACTAAGTGGTATTCTTGTGAGGGACAGTCTTGAATCCATCCTAGTTCACAAACCGTCTACAAGCGTTGGTACAGAAAACAATCACGCGTTAACATGCAGCTTTTCACAGCTGGAAACCACACAACAGCACACTGCACACCATCCACCCCTCAAAGCGCTTTACACCTGAACAGAAGCACTTCAGTGTACTTTTAAAAACTCCTCACAGCGCTACCAAGAGCTTCCAAATGGCTCCTCCACCACTTCCCCAGGCAAACGTTCCGGACACACAGCCTTGTAACCAATGACAGCCAGTGTGTGTATTTTTAACTCAGAAATTCCTTGTAGGAATTTTTTCAAGAAAATAGCCACTGTTACATTTGTTGATTTAAAATAGTAAAATGGATCTCAGGGGTTAAACTGTGGCCAGAGAGGATATCACAAGGTTCGTATCGCCTTGTTCAACCAACAGCGAATGAGTAACTCGAGGTATGCTCTATTTTCATGCTACCAGTGAAGGCTGGTACATTTTATACATCCCTGAGGTTGGAAACATCCAAGAGCATGGGTTCAGAGGTTATATTTAAATATGGCCTATTTAGTCATTTCTAAATATTTTATGTCAACATTTTAATTATAAGTTAAGCCTAAAATTATAAATTAGGCCTAAAAAATGAATGTCCTCACGGTTCCTTTTAAACTGTCAGCACTTCTTCCTGTCAACTACAAACAGGTTTCTCGGGCCATCAGTGCTTTAGGTCTCTCGGAAAAAGGCCTTGGTGGCATGGATAGACGTCTGCCATGTGACACTGCCTTGCTTTTCCAGTCAGTGGTCTACACCTGCTCCTTCCTTGCCACTCAGCTTCCATCCCTTCTAATTTCCTGAAACCACACTCCCTTGACCTCAGGGGAACATCTGGAGGATGAACCCTGCTGTTAAGAGTGTGTTTAATAAACGCTGGCACAAAGCGGCACTCACTGAATGAATGCTAGTTCACAGCCCTGACTACCTGGCTTTTTTTTTGCTCACTCTTTGCTTCTGCGGGCCTGTATATCCTGGTACCCCTCCTACCCCTTCGACTGCTCTTTCAGTTACGGTTCCTAGCTCCTTCTCTACCCATCCTCTAAAAGTGAGGGCTTTCCAAAGTTTTATACTCAGCTGCTTGTTCTTTTGACTATATACTGCCTTACAGATATCATCTATTTCTAGGTTTCAAAGATCACCCTATGCATATTAATGCAAATCTCTCTTCAGTCCCGACTGCTCTTAAGTCCCAGCATCATGTTCAAAACTACATGTGCTAAATACTCAAAAAAAGTTGCCACCCGCCCCTTACCAGTCTACTTTTCAAGGGCATGCATCTTACATTCTTCACATGCTTTGCAAAACGTTTTATACACAGCATGGACCCTTCTTACATTTCATATCCTTTTATTAATTTACATAGATCTATGCACCTGTAAGTTGCTAGAAACTCTTCAGCTTAAAAACAAAAGGGAAATTATAAATACATTAGTAGCGTATAGAATTTTTTTTACTGACAGAACTTGCTATTTAAGTATGGAGTCCACTGACATCAAGAATGGTCTTGACACACTATATTTATATTATTACAATACCATTTGCGAGGTGATAAAAAGAAGCACCTCTAAACTAAGTTTGACATCTAAGGGCCTATTAAAATACTGACCGTAAATACACCCTGCTGTCAGATGCACATCTCAAATCCAAATGTGATGAAGGCGTCCTGTCTCCGATCCTCACTCAATATTCCCATTTAAAATTTATAAGCAACTGAGAAAGATGAGGAGAAATAAAGATCAAGCAGTTTATATGTTACAATAATAAGAGCAGTTCTTCCCACTACTTTTTCTATTTTCCTTTTGATAAAACTTGATTGAAATACAGAACAATCCAAGCGCCCCCAGCACTGTGAATTACTTGATATCACAGAATTGCGGAGTAAGAAGAGATCTCGGAGCCTATCTACTTTACCTCCTGCCAAGTACTAGGAAATCCGGATGCACTGTCCCAGACATGATCAGCAACACCTTTGCTAAGAACTTTGGGGAAGAGATGCTCATTCCACTAGGTAAGCCATTCTGCTACTGGATAGATCCAGGCATTGTAATGATTCTTCTTACAATGAGGTCATCTCCACTCATGGCTTCAGATCTGCCCCCTAGGACAGCAAAACACTGCAAGGGAGATGCCTGGAAAGCTGCTAACATGGGCTACCGTCTACTCACCATCCTCGACCTCCTCCTCCTTTGAATGGAACCTAGCTAAGCAATGTTTCACTTAAAAACAACAAAGACACCCAAAATCAAACACCAGTTGCAAATGAGAACTGGCAATCAATGAATGAAGATGGCTTTGTGTAATTAATGTGTTCTAAACCAAGGTTGCATTCCCACCTTTTAAGGCAGAGAAATCATGCTTGACCCATAAAAAGCCTGCAATAAACTAACACATTGGCTCTCACGTGAAAAAATGCCAGGACGGATTCCTGTCCATATTTTGGACTTGCAAATGCAATTTCTAAAAATCCTAACTAGATTTACATTTCTCCCACCTAATCTGTTTCTTGTTGGTTTTACTTGTGTTTCAGCCCCAAATCTTTCTTAATTGTAATTCTCTTTTAGCTTCCCTCCATACTTCGTGTCCCCCGTACACTGATCACACACGCACACACGCACACGCGCACACACACACACACACACACAATTTAAACTGGACAGGACAGAGCTTTATGGAACTTGACATATTGACAAATAACTATTAAACACATCAAAACAGAAGTTCAAAATTAGTTTAAGTCCACTCAAATGTACTACTGCCTATATGAAATCTTGCTATCACGATTACAATAAATTACTCTGCCTTGCTGAAATTAAGATATATTATCAAGCTGTCCCTTGATTGCTTCAAGTGTACTTTTAAATGCATCTCATAAAAGGACAAATATTTTGCAAACTATAAAGTATTCTACGTGTACAGCATTGCCTGTAACAAGCACTCTTTATGGCTTAAGTTATCTAAAAAAGTAAATCCAAAAAAGTTTTTTAAAATAATAACCCACAGGGCTTCCCTGGTGGCGCAGTGGTTGAGTCCACCTGCCGATGCAGGGGACACGGGTTCGTGCCCCGGTCCGGGAAGATCCCACATGCCGCGAAGCGGCTGGGCCCGTGAGCCATGGCCGCTGAGCCTGCACGTGCGGAGCCTGTGCTCTGCAACGGGAGATAGGGCCCCGAAAAAAAAAAAAAAAAAAAAAAAAAAAAAAAACCCACAAAAGCAATGAGAATGGTTTCTTGCAATTTAGGGAAAGCTCCATTTGAAAACAGTTGCATGCTCTGCCATAAACCTTCAAGTAGGTACAAAAATAAGCCAATTCCTTCTCTTAAGGATCCTAAAAGAATGGTACAAATAATGCTGAAAAACGACTACTCCAAGTGGCTATGAGAGTTAGAAGTGGACAGTGTCAGGAAAAGTTAGAGACAGGCCTCAAAGGAACAGAAGAGAAGAAAGGTGGCACTCTAATTAAGAGGCAGAGAAATTGTGTGGAGGCAAGAAAGGGGTAGTGAGAGTTACTCAGGAACAGCAAGCAATTCACTGTAGCAGGAGCATGGGATCAAATACGGCAGTGGAAGAGGCTGGCTGCTAAGCACGCGCTGGGGCCAGATGTGGAGGACTCAGTCACAGCGAAGGCTTGTGTGTGCACCTGGTGGGCAAGAGAGACACCTAACAGCTTCGGAGGAAGGGGGTCTGACTGGAACTACACATGAAATTAGTCCAAGTGAGGAAGAGGGAGGTTCACAGTAAAAAGATAATGTATGTATTTACCTAGAGATTAAGAGCACATTTACAATCCTGCATATCCTTTAATATTCTCTTTTGTGCTTTCTGAAAATCAAGACACAAATTACCTATCTCTGGCCTTCTGGGTATCTTCTCATCTGTATCACTTTCCTAGAATGACAGTAGTTCAGATTCAACAATGTCAAGTTCTACAAATTCTTATAGCTTTCTGAGTTGTAATTAATCAAGGCCAAGTGAAAACTCAATGAGACCATGTGTCCCTTTGGTATTTCATCATATTGGGTTTGTTTCATTTTTACAGTGAGACTTTTACAAAATACATGGCATATAAATAGGACTTGCTAAGGCAGCGCTACCCAACACCCATTCCTTGTTATTGCTGTTTAACTCAGGAACTTTGCCCTTCTAAAATTTAGTCTCCTGACGCGATTTTCAACAGTTTGTAGTCATGTTTCATGTTTATTGTGTACTCCTCTTTCCCACATTTAGTACATTTTAAAAGATGCTGACCTTCAAGAAAAAAAAAAAATCAGCATTTGAGTTGAGTACCGAAGAAGGGATGGTATTACATCCACATGAAGAGACTGGGCTTAGATGGAGACAAGAGAAAGCATTTCAGTTAGAAAAAGCACAAGCAGAAACAGGCAAAAAATAAAAAGGGTATGTGTGAGACACATTATGTACTGAATACTACATTTCCGTAGAAGGGCAGGGGAAAGGAAGAGAGTGGGAGGAAAGCCAACAGTTACTGAGCACCAATGACTCGGCAGGTACTCATACTCAGGATGTCATTTACTCCTTAAGTCAGAACAATCCTTTGAGGTAAGTATTAGTTTCTGCATTTTATAAAGGGACTGAAGATACCGTAGCTCAGAAAGGTGAAATAACCTGTCCGAGTTCACTCAGCTAGGGAAAAGAAGAGCTAAATGTGAACCTAGATGTTGACCTTTTTCTTATGGGTCATTTAACTACAGCTTTAAATAATCTCCTATTTAGGAAGGAACTCTGTTCCTATCAGAAATACTCCTGGCTATTCAAAGCAAGGCTTAAATACAGTCTATTTTGTTACTATGAAAATCCATATATGGAATTATGAAATAACAGAACTTAAATGCAGATAAGAAATCTAGAGAGACCTAGAAACACGAAAGGCAATTTTGTTACTGTAACTTGAACCAACTTAACATACTAAAAATTACTGTCCTGTTTCTTCATTAACAGGCAGGTATCAATAAATCAAAAACAACTTTCATCAGCCTTGAATAGAAAATATGCATTAAATGCAAACTGTGGTTTTATACTTTATCTGTTAAGATGTCCAGCAAATAGTGTAGACAGATCCTATAATTTTTGTACTTTGTGTAAAATAAGTTATGGGTTTCACAACCCTAGCTATCTATTGACCCCTGGCAAGTTCCAGTTCTTCTTAGTTTACTGTGGACAGCAGACTGAATATAGTTAGAGGACCCCAACAAATAAACTGGCAATGGACAATTCACAAAAATAGGAACTGTAAACGGTTAACAAATTAAGATGCTCAAGCTCTACTAGAAATTAAGGAAATACACCATGCTTAAGCTACCAAATTCATGGAAAAGTGCTAGTATTCAAATGAAGGTGATGCAAAAACATTCAAGGTCAAGTGTAACCTGCTCCCCTATACTATCCAGCCTTCAACTCAGGTTCTCTCATCTTCTATTTTAATAAACTACTACACATTCTTCAGAATCTCATCCCCTATCTCCTTGCAAGAACTTTAAAGTTTATGATGCTTAATTCTAAATGGAAATAAAGCCTTCTGTATAAATTTGAGAAAACCTAAATGATCAACAACAGGAGAATTGTTAAACAACACAAAAACCTATAGCAAAACTATGCAATGGATCATTATACAGCCATAAAAATTCACTTACACGAAGTTTATAACATGAAAAAAAAAAACTCCATTTGTTATAATGTGAAACGGCAAAGTACAAAAACATAATGTGCAAAAAATGACATGAAAGTATGCATTAACTTAAAAAATATATTTGCATGTATGCATATGCACGTGTGTGTGTATGTGAGAGAGAGAGAATATTCACCAAAAAGTTTCTGTCATGGTGAATTTTTAAAATTCAACTTTAATATATTCTCTAGAATTCAATACATAATAAAAATGTATCACTTTTATGATGAAGTAGACAGCAAATATCACAAAGAAACATACTGTGTGTAGCCTGGGACCATTTAGAGTAGAGGCAAACAGCCCTAAACACAGCTCTCTGGGTCCTAGCAGTACCACTGCACTACAGCGGAGCAAACTTCTACCTGTAAATCTGCATTCTTAATGACCTTGAATGATCAAAGTTAAATTACGGACAAGGAAAGTGCAAGAGGTTGTAAAAAAGATCTCTATCAAAACAGTACCAAGAGCATATCTCACTGTTAAATATTAATCCTCCTAATAACCTAATAACATGTCACTCCCCTGTCCCCAAACCCTGAAAGTATCCCCACAGTGTTGTCAGTAATATGAACTATTCACTGCAGGGTGTGCACATCGCACAATCCAGTCCCATTCTAATGCTGCTCCCCGCTCTCACCCCATGGGCTCAAAGGCTCTCATTCACAAGCCTTATGCTCTGGTTGGCCTACTCACTTTCTCTCAAAGAAACTTTATGTACTTGCCTGAGCTTTTGCTCACTCAGCCACCCTCACTTTTCTTCCCCTATTCACTCCTCCTCCCCCCCCAGTGACTCCCCATCCTTCCAGGCACAGACCAAACTCTCCAACCCACACATCATTTCCTTCCTGTATATTCCTGTACAAGTTATTGCCTATAAGACACACAAAGCACTTAACCCTATAGCCTAAAATTACGTAAATAAATATGTTATCTCCTAAAATGCATTTTAATTTCTAAAGATTAGGGACCTTTGTTATATATTTTATAATAATAACTTGCTTTTATATAATGCTTTAATTTATAAAGCAACTTCACATATATTACTCTCAACAAATATGTTGGTAACTTAGAATGCCTTAAGAAAACAGAAACAAAAAAAATTTTTTTAATGACAAAAGATTTTTAAAAAAGAGAACACTTCAATAATGATGGGCAGAAAAGTACTCACTCAGAGTCCACCACCTGAAGATCTGGGAGAATGATACTTTTCTTCCCCACAACCCACAGATATATTTAGCTAATGGTGGGAAAAAGTTCAACATTCATAATTAAAAACAACAAAACAAAACAAAACAACCCTCATACCCAGTGTCCAGATCTTGGTTTCTAAATACCATTCTCCAATAAAAAAAAATACCATTCTCCAATCAGGTCTCTCTGGAGAAATAGTTCATTCCAGAGCTGGGGCAGGGGACATAAAAGATCAGCCAGGAGCTTCTTGTAGTAATAAGGAAATGCTCAAAAAGGGATGGGGCATGTCAAAGGGACGTGTGAGCCAATCTGAAAGAGCTCCCAATGGCCAAAGCCAGAATAAACTGAACAACAAAATAAATGAGTATTGGACTTCCCTGGTGGCACAGTGGTTAAGAATCCACCTGCCAATGCAGGGGACACGGGTTCGAGCCCTGGTCCGGGAAGATCCCACATGCCGCGGAGCAACTAAGCCTGTGCGCCACAACTACTGAGCCCGCATGCCACAACTACTGAAGCCTGCGTGGCTAGAGCCCGTGCTCCGCAACAAGAGAAGCCACTGCAATAAGAAGCCTATGTATCGCAACAAAGAGTAGCCCCCGCTCACGGCAACTAGAGAAAGCCCGCGTGCAGCAACAAAGACCCCATGTAGCCAAAAATAAATTAAAAGATAAAATTTTAAATAAAAAATAAATAAGAGTATTGGATTATGAGTCCATATGGGTATAAATAAGTGACTGAATAAATAAATGCGGAGAAGAAACAAATCTTCCTTATGGAAGAATTCTAAATTATCCCCTCCAGCAGGTGGAGCTAAATCCCTACACCCCTTGAGTAAGCGCTGGACTTACTTTGAAAAGATAGCGTATGGAAAGAAAAAAATAGTAACTTTTCATTGGAGAAACCTGACAGACAGCACCTTAACCAAGTGACAGAGGCTAACATCACTAGTGATGTCATGTGGGGATCATCCATCCCCAAGATGATAAGAAAGGCACTTCACCTTTGCGGTCTTCTTTCCAAAAACCTGCTACTCCAATGTAACCGTAAGAAAAACATCAGACAAATCCAAATTGAAAGACATTCTACAACATACTTCCATGCATCTCAAAATTGTGAAGGTCGTAAAGAATAAAGTGAAGACTGAGAAACACAGACCACAAGAGACCAAGAAGAAACGATAATATGTATCGTTTATAATATATATGTACATATACATATGTATATATACATATAATATGTATAACTAAATACAATATGATGTTCTGGACTTGATCTTGGAACACAAAGGATATTACAGATAAACTGGAGTTGATGGTAACATACCAAGGATGGTTCCTTAGTTTTGACAAACAAAATAATGTAAGATTATAACATTAGGGTAAACTGAAATTGGGTGAGGGGATACAAGAACTCCCTTGTACTATCTTTACAACTTCTCTGTATGCCTGTAAGAGTTTATAAGACAGAAAATTTCAGAGATCCAGGTCAAATAATATGTAGAAGCATCCTGTATCAAATCAAAAGATTTTCCCTAAGTTTTCAATACTGTTAGCCTGGAGGATGTCTAACTTGCAGCCAATGCTGCAGACTTCCCTTTCTTCCTCAGTAAAAGTGTTCTATACTAACAGGCAGTACCTCTAATCCCAACTGGCATTTCCCCTAAGTCCTTCGGATGAAAGGATGATCAGGAGACAAAAGTCTGAACAACATGGTACAAACAACATAAAGTTTATATGAATGTCTGTAAATAAAGGCATTTCATAGTTTTAAAATCTAGTTAATTTTACCAGATGCTTAAGTCTTGGTAGGATATATTTTTTAAAAATTAAATAAAACAGATTCAAGGCCTTTAAAAGACAAACCTTGCCAGTACGCTATATTCCCATTTAATGAGTAAGGATTTCTGGGTATCATAGTTTTCTTAAAAAAACCTACATTTACAAAAGCACTTCAGGGGCTTCCCTGGTGGCACAGTGGTTGAGAATCTGCCTGCCAATGAAGGGGACACGGGTTCGAGCCCTGGTCTGGGAAGATCCCACATGCCGTGGAGCAACTGGGCCCGTGAGCCACAACTACTGAGCCTGCGCGTCTGGAGCCTGTGCTCCGCAACAAGAGAGGCCGTGATAGTGAGCGGCCGCCGTTTGCCACAACGAGAGAAAGCCCTCGCACAGAAACAAAGACCCAACACAGCAAAAATAAATTAATTAATAAAAGGTGTTGTTATAAAAAAAAAAGCACTTCAGGGATTTCCCTGGCGGTCCAGTGGTTAGCACTCAGTGCTTTCACTGCAGTGGGCCTGGGTTCAATCCCTGGTCAGGGAACTAAGATCCCGCAAACTGTGCGGTGTGGCCAAAAAAATGACTTCAGCTGTTCTACACAGGTGACCTTATAAACTGATGACACGTGTGATAAAAAGAGGCAATATTAAGATTTATGAGATACCTTATAAATAACATTACTTTGATATTAAATATCAATTAATATTAAATCAATATTTAAGCCAAAGTGGTCTTTGGCAAACCAGGATGTACGGTCACCTTAGCTATAAACCTCATTATGAGAAACACTGTTACACCGTTACAGAGGAAATATTATGATGGCCTATTTTCTAATTAAAATTTTAATAAAATAGAATCCAAAATGCAAGTCCCATTCTGAATTTTACAAGGCAGAAGGTAGTGATAAAGTGAGGTACTTATGTCTACAAAACCCTAAGCCATTAGTATTAATATCATGTAAAGGAACAATGATGCTCATAAATTAAAAAATGATTAGAAAGGAATATGATTTTTAACATAATTACTTCACAATATAGATATGCCCATATGGATATAAATAAATGACTGAAGTCTGTTTGTATATGTGCAGATTTTAAATTTGCAGCCATATTACACACAGAAAAACTGGAGCTAAAGAATGGCTGTTCAAAAACAAAAACAAACCAAAAAACTCCAAAAATATGGTAACTTAGTAAACAGCTTAGCCAAAGAACATTTAAAATAGAAGATATTTAATTTTCAGTTTCATAGGGTAATCCACAATTAATAAAGACAGGTTGTACTTTCATTAATAAAACATCTATTTTCTCAGCCAAGCAGACAGATGTTTTGTTAAATCTTCACATTGGGAGCACTTAAGGTTTTTCTGAAACTTTAACAGATAAAATTAAGCTAGCCTGAAAGATCTCAGAATGTAAAGTCGCAGTAAACACAACCCCCTAGTGTTGATCTTCATTGCAATACACTCTAAAAAGTATATTATCTGTGACCAAAACTAAACCAGACCAAAAACTACCCCCAAAACAAAAATTCTAGCACAAATGAATTAATGCAGATTCATAGGCTTAAATATATTTCAGTTATAGTTTGGACTGTGATCGATCACTGTATTATAGAAAAAGGCCTCTACATTAACCACATTTTAAAACAGGTACAGTATAGTCCACATATTTAAAAAATGAAAAACAAAGATGTGGGGGGGTAAAATAGTAATGTTGGTAAAGCCTATCTTATTCATGCTACATACATCCCAGTATGATATGATTAATTAGCTATACAGTATCTTAATATAAAACCAAAAGTGTTATCTCAAATCTGAGTCAATGTCTTTAAGGACTTATCCATCAATTCAATTCAATTAACTGATCTAAGCATTTTTTGTTTTAGTATTATTTTTATATTAGTAGCTAATTACTTCCCCCTTCCAACAGCTTACACTTATTTATATAGCAAGGTTCTAAGCAACGTTTTTCCTTTTATTCTTAAGAAGTATTCTATAGACCTCAAACAGATAAGACTAAAGGGAAAACCTTGAGAAATGAAAGAAATCTCTTGCCACCCTTAGAACTACCAAGTTCTACACTCAAGAGACAATTCTAAATTGAAAAATGAAAAAAAAAAATGGGAAAAGGCAATATAAAAATTTCCTAAAATGTAGAAGAAATTAGACTAATTTAGTTTTCTTTAATATCTTCTTTAATAAGACATTACAGCACACAACTGAGCCCCCAGTGTGTCAGTTAAACATGGGGATGTAGATGCATACGAAGGAGAATGGAAACAAGTTTAATCTTAACCCCGTTCCTTTTGGCAACTAATGGCAATACAGAATACAAAAGGAGCAATTCTGTGTATTTTATCAAGTCTTTGAAGACACCATAACAGTTTTATAATGAACTTTGCTGTGATCTGTTAAAGAATCTTCAAATTAACGAGGATGTTTAAAAATTGTAATCTTCCCCTTACACCGATTTAAGCCAAACACAAAAAATGGGGACTGCACTAATAATCCTCGCATGAAAGAATTAATGTCTTATGCTGTATCGATGCAGCCATCTCCCTATCACTGAGATCTAAAGTTAAATATGCTGTCCTCAGCTGCTTATAAAAAAAGGGTTAAATACAAGAACATAAAGCTTTTATTCTGAATTAGTCAGTAAAACAAATAAAAAAAAATTAACCCAAAACTTGTAAAAGGTTTTTAAATGATTTGTTACTAACATAAACATACATATGCTCAAAGCACTTTTAAAAACTTTTAAATTGTAATTTAACCAGAACTTCTGTTAATAACCACTATAAGCAATTAGGCCAACTCTAATGTTCTGGTAACTAACATATTGGGAATTAACAAATAATAAATCTGAAACTGAGGAAATCAAATACATGAAAAAAATGACTATTTTTAAAGTAAGAGTATAATAGGAGTTACTAAGAAACTATCACCACTGAAGCTTTTCCTTGGAAATATCTTATTTTAAACTTACAGTGAAGACAAACAAGGTGGGCAGAATATGTAGTTACAAAACAAATGCAGTGATGAGTTACAGCAGAAAGAGGGAATGCATTTTGTAATCCACAGGATCAGATTTGCGGCTCTAAGCAATTACCAGTAAATATTTGAGTGTTCTTCCTATTCTATCAACTTTAAAATTTAAACTGAGTTACAGCGGTTTCACTTGTATTAATAGTTGGCAAAAGCAAATTAGAAGAAACCCAAATTAGTCTGTTTTAACTGGGTAGCATTTACCTCATTCATCGGAACCAACCCACTTCCCCATCCTTAGAGCCAAAAAAATGTGGATATTGGCCTATTTTAATATTTTTCTAGTTCAGACGGAAGTCATACTGTACACAGCCTTTGATTTTAGGAACCAGAACAAAGTAAAAAATCAACTACTCACTTAAAAAGGAAAGGAAGGAGAAGGTTCTGGGAATTAACCCAGTCACAAGCCATTCCAATCTTTCTGTTAATGCAAAATCCATTCATAAATTGGCCAAATTGTTATTAACTTCCAAAAACTCCTTTGAAAATTATATTTCAATTTCAAATGAAAGAACTTGAACCATTTTCAAAGAATCAAGTATAATTTATGAAAGATAGATTTTACCAGTTCACCTATGTTCCATCGTATTTTGTATGAACAGTAGGCTGATTACTTCATTGTGGCATATACTTCAGAACCTAATTTTTCAGACGGGCTGACTGACAATCCAACCACTTTAAGGAATTTATCAGTTATCTACAAGCTAGACCTGGCTGGCAGGTACAGCCAGGTCACACAGCAAGTTTAAACATTCCAACCTCAATCACAAGAAACAATCAGAGGGGAAAATGACACATGATTGCAATATACTAAGGCAGCAGGTAAGTCATTCTTCACCTAGGTCAGCAGCTGCCAGTACAATCGCGCGCACAAATTTAATGAAGGAGTCTGCTCTAGTTTAACCATGAACATGCCCCTGCATTAGAAAGGGAGATAAGAATTGCGCTTGCAATTCTAGCTCATGAATTCATTAGACTGTTATAAGGCAAATAATGTAGAAAGTTAGAACAGAATTTCTAGAACCATTTATCCTGTGATGTTGTAAAATCAAAGTACTACTTTATTAAATGAGTTATTTTATACAATATGAACATCAATATAATTACAATTGTAAAAAAATTTTTTATAACAAGGATGGACTGATTTTCAGATTTCCAAATCAGAGTCAACGGTACATTTGCACAGAATTGTCTTTGCATGAAGCCCAAAAGGGAACAGCATAAAAATGAGTGTTTCTGTAGCCCCTTTATTTTTGCTGATCAACAGTTTGTTAGAAAAGCAGCTGCAGGTTTGTTACCTAAGGTCTGAGACAGGAGGAGAGTCAAAGGTGTCACGAATTCACCTACAAAACATAAGCAAGATTTTCGGTGAACGTAAGCATTACACAAATGTGATTTATATGCATTTCAAATGTCTTTAAAAAAAAGCACAGGATGAACTGGGAGATTGGAATTGACATATATACACTAACACGTACAAAACAGATAACTAATAAGAACCTGCTGTATAAAAAAATAAATAAAATTCAAAAAGAGCACAACATGCCGAAACGACGAAGTTAGTCTGACAGATCTGTCAGCTGAATTTTTATAAACAGATCTTTGATGAATTTACTTTAAAAATAATACTCATGCATATACCATCACCACCATTTAGAAAAAAAAATCCAACCACACAAAGTATAAACTGATTTATTTTCAAGCAACTACCTAGTTTGTACAGTGAATGCCTACATTTTGCCTTACATTTTAACGTACTCAGAAGCTCTACTAAGCATTCTAAGTAAAATACCTGCAAAAAAGCACTCATAAACTTTGGTCTGCATCACTTCTGGGATCAAGACTCTAAATACCTTTATAATAGTTATTTTCTTTAAACTGAAAACTTTCTTCCATTCTTGGACCAGAGTGGGCCAGCATCACCTCACGCCATTTTTGCCTACAGTGGTTAAAAACGTGGATGTTTCAAAGGCATTGAAAGGATATGGTCTGGGAAAATGGACTTTTAACAATTGTAAAGTTAAACATTAACTTCTGTAATGAAGTCTCAGCTAGACGACAGAAATCAATTTTACAATTACAGAAGATAATTCTGCTCTCCTATACAGCCCTGCCATTAGCGAACAAAAAGAAGAAAAGGTCAATTACCTGTAAACAACTTTATGCCTGAACATCAGCTAATTCTGGAGGAAGTGGAGTCTTAGGATGCTTGCTCTCAAAGTGCTGCTTGAAGGTCTTAGGGTCTGGCATTTGTGTCTAATTTAAAAAATTGTGCAAAAAAGAAGAGTTAGACCTCATCCGTGAAATAAAAACGTGCTAACTTTTAAAGTCCTGAGACTACTCACGATTGACAACTATTGCAAAACACTTTTAAATTCCTATAACTTAATGGCTGGCATATGAAAAAGGACCCTGTAACAAAGAAATTCCTAGCATATTCCCACATTTCACATACAAAGGGTCACACAGAATGAAGTATTCTTATCTGATTAACAGTAAACAATAGGTAATATTTACCGAACACATTATGTTAAGCATGTTACCAGAATTCTCATAGAATGGATCTTCCTGGACCGGGGCACGAACCCGTGTCCCCTGAATTGGCAGGCGGACTCTCAACCACTGCGCCACCAGGGAAGCCCCCTTCCAGTAATCTTAAATCAGGTCCTACTATCCTCATTTTATGTGCTAAGGAAACTAAAACCTAGAGATTAATTTGTCCAATACCTATGGTTAACCTAGTACTAGGTACTTCAGATCTCAAATACTACACTATACTGACTTGCCTAGGCAAGGACCGTCAATTATTCTTTAGCACATTACACTAGATAAAACACGAAATAAACATTTTTTGTTGTTTTGAGTTTTTAAATATATGAGCTACTCTAATACTTTTAGGTCAAGGTATTTCTTCATTAGTAATTTAGCGAAATTTACTTTTACCTTGCCTCTTTCCAAACAGAATCTGAAGTTGCTCAATTTCATTATTTTGAGTATATCAAAGCTCACTATGAACAGGTTATTTAACGTAACAGATTTCCTCTCTTAGATTAATGAGAACTTTTATGTAGTTAGGAACTTCTGTTTCATCAATAATACTTCAATAAATGATAAACTTTAGTCCAGGAATCAAGTCTTATCAAGATCCCTTCCCATCCCTACTACCAATTCTACCTAGGCATAGGGCTTTGGGGGGAACAAAAAAAGTTTCTTGTAACTGGATCAACCTCACTATGCACTTTTCCTTTGGCACTTTTATTCACTAACTTCAAGGGTAGTGAGCTTGAACAAACAGGCAAAAAAGAGACCCTGGCTTGGAATTTAAGAAAAACTTCTTTAAGGCAGTGTGGTATAGTGGTCTAAAAGGTGGGCTCTGGAGCTGGACCTCCTGGGTTTAGATCCTAGCTCTTCTGCATACTAGCTGGGTGACCCTGCACAAGTTATTCAGTCCCCATGACTCAATTTACTCTCCCGTAAAATGAGAATAAAAGTACTTTATGCCATAGGGTTGTTATGTGAATTAATGGGCTCATGCATGTAAAACACTTCGATCAGTGTCTGGCACCCGGTCAGCACTCAATAGCAGCTGTTATGATTATTCTTCAAATCTAATAAAACACATTAATTCTAGTAAAAGCCCTCAGTGTGAATATACTCTATTTAGTTTTGCAGACATCATAACTATGAATGTAGCGAAGAAAAAAAAAAAAAACCAATTAATATAACCAGAGGTATATTACATAGCTCTAAATTAAGAATGTAAATCTGACCTTTTTTAAAGTTCAAAGTGTTGCCCTTAAGAAGACATCTTTATTCTCCATGAGGAAACGGATTTTGCTTTGTTCACTCCTTCTCACTAACACCAAGAGAACTGTGCCTGGCCAAAGGAGCTATCCAAAGCATGTAATTGTTGGGACTCCTCTGGCGGTCCAATGGTTAGGACTCCACACTTCCACTGCAGGGGGCACAGGTCCAACCCCTGGTCAGGGAACTGAGACCCTGCATGCTGCACGGAGTGAACAACAACAAAAAGCATATATATGTGCGTGTGTATATATGTGTATACACGTATATATACAAAACTGTGGAACAGATAAATGAAGACGGGTTCCTAACACAACCAGTTCTCAAATCTCCTATTTCAAGTAAAGCATTTATCTCGCCATGTTTGCAAAATTTTAACCTATACAAACCAACCTCTAATGAAAGAACTGTCCACGAGAAAGCTAAGTCTTTCAATTCCCCTTACCCTACAGACAGTGCAGGTATATATTAAGGCAGCTTTGGCAGCAGCCTTTTGGTCATGTCCTTGTTTCTTCTTTTGTCCAGCTTGCTTTTTGGCATTTTTCTGCTGAGACTGAATCTTCTGCTGTCCACGAGCCATATCTAAAAACAGAAGTTGAGGCATTAAAGTGAAATCTAAGTATGATAACACTCTCAGAGTTACAAATTCTCATATACAATGCTACTAGAGGATAAATTGATATAACCACTGTAGAAAACTAGTCGTCTACTCTATACTCTCACAATTCCACTCTTGGTATATATTCAACAGAAGTGCAGGTACACTGTTTCTAAAACTGGAAACAATCCAAATGCCTACTAATAGTAAGATGGATACATAACTTGTAGCAGATTTCTACAATGGAATACTATGCAGCACTCAAAGAGAAGAAACTATTGTTAAACAACATGGTTATATCTCAGCATTAAGGAAAGAAGCCAGATACAAAGAACATATTGTTGTATAAAGTTCAAAACAGGCAAAACTAATCCAGGAAGTAACGCTGGGAAGAAAGGGCATGAGGGGGATTTCTGGGGTACTGATAATGTTCTGTGTCTTGATCTAGGTAATGGTTATACAGGTTGATTCACTTGTAAAAATTCACTGAGCTATACACCTAAGAATTGTACACTTCCTTGTATGTAATCTTCAAAAGTTTACCAAAAACAGTTTAGCCCCTTCCTCAATCATTTGTCTGATCATTTTGCAAAGGTACTCTCCCCTTCCAGTATTCACTGTGCGACCTGAGATTCTTACAACTTTAAGAGAAATAAAAGCTGTCATCTAATGTCTCTAAAGGAGCTCATATGAGCAATGGAAACCGTTCTCTTAAATACTCAGGTTTCATGAAACTACTGTGCTATTCTTTCTTAAAAGAAAAAAATGGTATTCATAGGATTGCTGGACAAATTATTAAATAAGATTAAGGGTACCTTTACAAAAATGAAAGATACCACTTTTTACTACTGATTATCTGAAATGAACATGGGTTAAAAATTAAGGGAAAAGAACTACTTTTATTTTTTCATTAAAATTAAAGACTCCTTTAAGACAACACAAGTTAAATCTGTTCATAAAAGGTCTATAATGAGTCTCAGCTGCTTTTTAAATACTTTAAAATAGGATCTAAGGAGAATTCCTATGGATAGTTTTGACTAGCACTGCAATTAAATTTTAAACTTTTAAGTCATTGCAGGACATGAACACACAAAGGATCTATAACTTCACCAGAAAATAGTGCTAGCTTTTTCTGACTGGAACCTTAACTAGTTAACAGGTATGAGGTCAAAGCATTTCATTGAAACACCTGAGCTTCTCCCAAAAAGAAAAAGGGAAACTGAAAAAATAAACACATCAATTGGACGAGTTCCCACTAGCATTAAACACTGAACCAGAAGTCAAAATATAAAGAAGGATCAATCCTTTTCTAGGAAGCTGGCTGAATATTTTAACAAATTACAAAAATGTTTAGTATGCTAGCCTAATATTAGAACCCCATTCTCACCAAATAAAGGTAAATATTACCAGACGTCTTAGCCCCTGAAGCCTATCATTTCTGTTATTTTTTAAAAACCAAATTCTTATTAATTCCAAGCTGAATGAAATGATTTTTTTTAATGTATATTTATGGCACGCTTACAAACCAATTCCCATGGAAACAGATTTGGATACTTTTGTATTATTTGGATGATAGGTATTCAATCTTTATGCATCCTAATGTTTATAGCATTCTTAATGTCTCAATGCCTTAGTATCAATACCTTATGTTAGAATACTTCAGTTCTCTCATAGATCTGAACTCTTCCACACGATGTATGCTATGCTACGTATGTTAATACACTGTGTGGGTAACCTCTTAATTGTTTTACATAGGAAGAAAAACATAAAATGGTAAGCTACTAATTCTAGAGGTTTCTTTGATATCTAGAAGTTGTTAGCTATTTTGATAACATTTTCAAGCAGTGATCTGTAGAAAGCAATGCCATTAGATACACATTATTTTTAACTTTTGCAGTTACCATTTCTCCTCAAATATAACATTAACAATACATTTAACCCATCTTCATTGTCATCTAACAAAAGTAACAAAAAGCCATAGAAGTTTTAATAAATAGAAGACTGTGGTTGCTTGTTCTTATTTTTAAAACAGAAAACACCAGGTAAGGGAAACTGAATCAGTCTAAACGCCTGAGGTAGGCCCCTAAGTTCTAGCAACACGCTGCACTGATTTCCTTTCTGAAAGCAGAAATGCAAACGAACAAACCACCTGCTTTTGGACAGCTCGACTTAGGACTTATTCTCAAGCCAGCTGAGTTTTCTACAAGATCTAAGCGTAACCAAGCATAACTTCTCCTTGACTAAATACAACAAACGGAGGAGCAAGAAGTCCTTTATAAGTACCTAAAAGCTGACTTTTAATATAACTCTTATTTTGTATGGTCTTCTGAGGGGGCTCCAAAGAGGGAAGCAGTAGAGGGAATAAGGAGTTCTTCCAAAATGAGGAGCTCTTACAGGAGGCAACAAGTAAGCACTGTCCCAAAGATCCTCTTAAAACCAAAACAAACGAGTAAGAGAGAAATAGATTTTGGATCCAAGAAGTAGGATCATTCTCCACAAGCATCTAAAACGAAGAGGCCCAAGCAGTGACCAACATCCTGACCCTAGCCTTTTAAATACATCCCTTTTGGAGAGGAGAGAGGATGAAAGCACCAGCAGTGAGGTCTCTTTCACCCAGCACTTCGCTGAGCCCAGCTGCAGCCCAGCGCGCCTTCCTTCCCAAACCGGCCTCTCCCGCCTGGGAGAGCTCCCTCCTCTTTTCTGCCACCCAGAGCCACACAACCCCTACCTACCCGCCACTCCTCACGGACCCCGGCCCGAGACGCGCCTCCTGGAGGCCTCGGCTGCCCGAAACCCGGCCCCTTCGGCCACAGGGAGCCCCAGCCTCGAGAAACCGACCAGCTGCTGTCGCCGGCGGGTTACCGCTCCGCCGCCGCGGCCGGCCTGCGACCCGGCCACCTGCAGGGCCTGGCAGACGCCCGAGCTTCCCGTCCTTCCGCGGCCCGCGCCGGGACCGGACGGGCTCGGCCACCCCCAGGGAGGCGGGGCAGGCCGGCGGCCCCTCGCGACCCGCGATGACCCCCCACGGTCCCCGCCGACCCCGCCGGCAGGGCCCCCACCCGGCTCCCAGGAGTCCTGCGGCGTCAGCACCTCCCCACAGCCGCTCACCCGGGCCGGGACAGTCTTGCGTCGGAGAAACCGCGCAGCGCGAGAGGGCCGGGGTAGGTGGCCGGAGGGAGAGGAAGGGGAGCGCAGCGCGCCCAGTACCGCTTCGGCCTCCTCCACCCGCCAAGGAGGGGAAAGGGGAGAGCCGGGAGCACAACAGCCCGCGCCTCGCACCCGCCGCCGCGCGCGCCCGCCGCCGCCTCAGCCTAGGGGGAGGCCACTACACCTCGTGCTCGCGCACACCGCACAGCTCTCCCAGTCGCCCCAGCGCAGCCTGCTCAGCGCAGCCCCCGCCCACCGGCCTTCCTGCCGCGGCCTCCCTCCGCCCCCACCCGCTTGCGCGCCTGCGCCTCTTCCGGTTGCGCGGGCCAATGGCAGCGCGCCTCTATTACATAAGCGAGAGGGGGCGGGGCCTGGCGGGGACGGTGGCCCCTCAGAGACTGGAACAGCAGGGGACGTCGCGCTCTGTCCCCGGCGCACCGCCTCCCCGTTCTCTTGCGTGTTCCATCTGGGCGGCTTCAGCCGGCCCTAGGAGCCGCGTGATCTCGGTTCTGGCGGGTGACGGCCCGCAGTGTGATTCACAAGTCGCTTGCTCACTCACTGGGGCGGCGGCCAGGCTTCGACCCCTGCGTCCCCTCTCACGAGCTTCCAGTCTCGGCGGCGTCCTCCTGTGCCCCGGCCTGGGGAGGATCCCGGAGAGGGTCGCCAGCGCCGCGGAGGTGTGGGTCACCGACCCCGGAGCCCGCCACCCTGGCACACCGCCGCTTCCGCCCCCAGTGCGGCCGGCGGTCCGGGAGGCCCTGAACTGGGACGCGCGGCCTTTGTTCTCTCACCACCTACCTTTTACCTCGTTCCCATGGAAACCTCAGTTATTTGACCATTCTGGGGGTTTTAGTGAGTTCAAGATTCACGCCTGACTGTCTCACTGAAAATTGCCGGCTAGGCCCCCCTGACCGTTTCAGGCTGACTACTTAACAATATACAGAGTTGTTAATACTTAGGGAAATGGTTAAGTTGTGGGTTTTTTGGTCTTGATTTATAGGCTACGACAGCTAATTTCCAATATCAGAATCAAGAGTGATGGCGATTGTAACGATTATTAAATGTTTATCTGGAAAGGGCAGCATGTTTAGACGTCGGCTTTTTCTTAACCTCCCCACCCCCGCCCCCCAGCACACATTGGTTTGTAATTAGAACTACAGATAAAACAACAAAGGAGGGTCTTGCTTTTGACTGTCCCACCTTGACCCATAGCCTCCGCTCTCCCAAATTTGCCTGTCAGTGCCCCAGGAAATGTTAGTTGAACATAAGTACATAGCAAGTTTTCTGGACTGGTGTATGTGTATCGCCAAATTGTTTAAAATAGCCAGGAAGGGGTTAACTGCTTATTGCATTTGGGTGGCATATGACAACGATCTGGTTGTTCAGTCCTTCCTTTTCAACCTCATTTCAGATCCTCTCGCCTTTACTTTTCACGCCCTCCCTTCCGTATTGCAGTTTTAAGTTACATGTTCAAATTTTATTAATATCTCTCCAGTATTCAATTGTAAGCTCATTTTCACCACTATATACCCAGCGCTTAGCAGCGTATGAAACATGGTAGGAATTGAAAAGAAAGCAGGACTTGAAAAGAAAGCAGGAATTGAAACATGGCAGGGATTGAAAAGGAAGCAGGACTTACAGTGACATTTCATGAAACCATAGCTTAATTATTAGTAGTCACCATAACCATAATAACTATATTAACCTGGCTAATAGGAGGTGGATGAGGTACTTGGAAAACCTAAAGACAGGAAATCTGTGTTTGTCTAGCCATGAATGAGACTGGACAACAGAAAGGGATAGGGAAATCTGATTGGCAAAGATAAGTCTTTTTAACTAGAAAGGTGATTTCTGTTGTGAAATAGGGTTAATATGTCACTTGTTACCAAGGCCTAGATGAAATATTCATTCATACCAAGGCCTAGATGAAATATTCATGAAACCAGTGTTTCTTAAATTTTTGAGTTATATCACTTTCAAGAAATTGGTAAATGCTATGGACTTTGCCCCTAAAAATTTCATGTACATATAAACTTATCCCCATTGGTAAAATTTCTGAACCTTGGTACAAATCACATTTTGGGCTGGATAATTCTTTGTTATGGGGGCTGTCCTAGGGACCATAAGATGTTTAGCAACATCCCCGTCCTTCTACCCTCTTGATGTCAGTAGCACTTCATCTCCAGTTGTGACAACTGAAAATGTCTCCAGACATTGCCCAATGTCCTCTTGGGTCAAAATCTCCCCTGGTGGAGAACCACAATAGAGGATATGGTATTATGGTAACTTTATATGATGGTTAGGGCATTTAAAATACAAAGGGAAAAAAATGAAAGAAGGAATGAATAAGATTCAACACCTGTGAAGTGACAAACAGTAAATGAAAGGCAGATGAATTCACATAACTACCAGCTGGTGTCCTACTTATGTTATAGAAATGTGACAGCGAATGGGATATGAACTCCTTAGAAAAATTTTTATACATAGTTCTGGTTTTAATCGTGAATGCTACAGTACTTCTACTGACTGTTTTTCCTCTTCTGCCTGAGACAATTACTCTAGGTTAATATGCAGTAAGCCTGTGCCTATTTTCTATCCCAATCAGATTATAATGCCGCTCCGAAGACCTGAAAGACTTATTTATTTATTTGTATTCATGTCAGATTTTCAGGGGTGAAACAGCTGGTGGTTAGTCAATATATTCTTTCTCAGATAAACATGGATTTATCTGTGGCATGTAGGTTAATATCTAAATGTAGTGAAGTGCTGGGAATTCCCTGGTGGTCCAGTGTTTAGGTGCTTTCACTGCTGAGGTCCCAGCCTGGGTTCAGTCCTTGGTCGGGGCACTAAGATTCCACAAGCCACGCAGTGTGGAAAAAAAAAAAAAAAAAAAGTAGTGCAGTGCTCAGCTCAAGGGTTCATTGGAGAACAAAGGAGGCAAAGGAGGCGATTTCCTGCCCCTATAGGTCCTTCCATCTAGTGACAAATAATAACAACAGCAATAATGACAATGATAGACTCAAAACAAAAATGTTACCATTGCTGGCTCTTCTTCCTCTGCTCAACTTCTACTTGTTGAGATTTCTCAGGGCTGCAAGGTGGATTCTCTTGTCTTCTCTACCCGCTTAACCCAAAGGGAAAAGTTGTGGCTTTAAATAATGAACTTCATACGACCCCACATTTCTATCGCCAGTTCAGACCTCTCTTCTGATTCCAAATTAATATACCCAAATGTTTATTTTTCATTTCCACTTCAACGTTTCACAGACATTTCACATTTGGTGCTATATGGTATTGAATCTAAGAAGCTATTGATTGTAAGTCACATTTATGTCCACCAAGATAAAAAAATTGCTTCCAGTTGAAGGCATTATACTAAAATACTCTTGATTGTAAGACATCACAATTTCAGAGATGTTAAAGTAGGTTTAAAAATAATGTGATGTATTAGAATAGCATCAAGAAGAACAAAATACTGAGAAGTAAACTTACCAAAAGAAGTGCAAAACCTACTTTCCGAACACTAAAAAACATTGTTGAGGGCTTCCCTGGTGGCGCAGTGGTTGAGAGTCCGCCTGCCGATGCGGGGGACACGGGTTCGTGCCCCGGTCCGGGAAGATCCCACATGCCTCGGAGCGGCTAGGCCCGTGGCCATGGCCGCTGAGCCTGCGTGTCCGGAGCCTGTGCTCCACAATGGGAGAGGCCACAACAGTGAGAGGCCCGCGTACCGCAAAAAAACAAACAAACAAACAAACAAAAAAAACATTGTTGAAAGATATTAAAGAAGTCATAAATAAATGGAAAGGCATTCCGTGTTCACGGATCAAAAAACTTATTATAAAGGTGGCAATAGTCCCCAAAATGCTCTGCAGATTCAACACACTTCCCTATCAAAATCTCAACCGATGTCTTTGCATAAATCACCAAGGTTATTCTGAAGTTCATTTGGAAGTTCTAAGGACCCCAGATGTGGTATAGTAAGAAATGTATTTGGTTTTTGTCCCTGTCCCATTCCTAAAAAGTTTCTAAAACCCCCAGAATGTTTGAATGATAGGAGTGTTTTTTGTAATTTATAAGAAGCTCCTTTTGAGCATACCTGAATTTATGCTAATAAGGTGATTTAGGTTGGGGGCCATAGATAGCCTCAGGACGGGGCTGGTCACCAGAAAAACCCAGTTATTAAATGATTAGAACTTTCAGCCCCACACACTGACCTCAGGGAAGGTAAAGAGGAGAGGGCTGGAGATCAAGCTCTATGAAATCTCTTGAACAAGATTTGATGAGACTTCCGGTTGGTGAATGGGGCCTTCACATGCTGGGAGGGTAGCACATCCCCGTTCCATGGGGACAGAGGTTCCTGTGTCTAGAGCCCTTCTAGACCTCACCCTCTGTCCTATATAACATCTTTTATAATAACAGTTTAAACATAAGTAAATGTTTCTTTGAATTCTGTGAGCTGCTCTAGCAAATTAAATCATAGCTACAGAGTAGATTGTGGGAACCTCTGATTTATAGCCCATCAGTCAGAAGTGCAGGTAACAACCTGGACATGCAATAGGCATCTGAAGTGGAAGTGAGGGCAGTCTTGTAAGACTGAAACCTTGTAAGACTAAATCCTTAACCTGTGGGATAGGGTGCTATCTGTAGGTAGATAGTGACAGAGTTGAGTTACATTGTAGGACACCTACCCGGTGTTGCAAAATTTCTTGATGTTTGGACAACCTACATATCTGGTATCAGCAGTGAAGTAGTGTAGTGAAGTAGGTATTGAGAGTAGAGGAGACACACACAGGAGTGTTCTTCCTCATACCAGAAGAGCCAAAACAATGTTGAAAAGAGGAACAAAGTTGGAGGGCTTATACTTTCCAATTTCAAGACTTGCTACAAAGCTACAGTAATCAAGACTGTGGTACAGGCATAAGAATACACATATAGATCAATGGGATAGAACTGAAAATCCGGAAGTAAATCTTCACATTGATTTCAAAATAGGAGCCAAGAAAATTCAATGAAGAGAGGACAGTCCTTTCAATAAACGGTGCTGGGACAACTGGATATTCAAATGCATATAATGAAATTGGACCCCTACCTTGCATCATATACAAAAATTAATCAAAAATGTATCACAAACCTAACTGTATATGCTAAAACTATAAAATTCTTAGAAGAAAATATAGGAGTAAACCTGCATGATCTTGGGTTAAGCAAAACCTTCTTAGATATGACACTTAAGGCATTGATGACAAAAGACATAACCCAGTTAAAAAATGGGCAACAGATCTGATTAGATATTTCTGCAAAGAAGATATGCAAATGGCCAATATGTACAAGAAAAGATGCTCTCCATCATAAGCCAAAAGCAAAATCAAAACATTGAGATAGTACTTCACACCTACTAAAATGGCTATGATTGAGCATTCCCTGGTGGTCCAGGGTGGCCTCAGCCTGCAGCGGCTTGAGGCAGGATCTCAGTTCCCCAGCCAGAGATTGACGTCAGGCCGCGGCAGTGAGAGTGCTGAATCCCAGCCACTAGACCATGAGGGCCAGTGGCCAGTGACAAGGGCCCTGGCCCATCAGCTTTGTAGAAATGAGTTTCCACAAAGAGGCGGAAAGTACTGAAACAAGTAAAGTGTTTATTAGGACCTTAAACAGTACGTGTGAATAGGCACACGTGGGCAGACTCAGGGAGAGGGTCGCGCCCTCATGGTAGTTTGAATCACTTATATGGGACATTTCTTCCACATTTCCTCTGGCCAATCATCTTGCTTTGCCTGGTTCTGAGTCCGTATTTGGTTTATCTCTGGGTCCTCCCCTGTGTGCTCACGCATCTCGTAGCCAAGGTGGATTCTAGTGAAGAGGCTTATGGGTAGGTTGACATCACTTACTATGGGGTGGTGCCGCCTCCCTTTTAGGCTCCCAAGAAGCCTTTCTGCACGTATGTAGTTGGGAAGGTCTCCTTGACTTCGAGAATTAGGAATATGTGGTCTCTATCTTTTATCTGGACAGGCTCAACTCCTCTTTGCTTTTGCCATTATCTCTATCTTGGAGTATCTGTCCACAGGGGACAGACTCCAGCTGCTCATCTTGGGGCCCATCTATCTCCTGCCTCAGTTAGGACTTGGTGCTTTTACTGCCGTGGGCCTGGGTTCGATCCCTGGTCAGGGAACTAAAATTCTGCAAGCCGCACGGTGTGGCCAAAATCAATAAATTAATAAAATAAAATAAAATGGCTATGATAAAAAAGCAGATAATAAGTGGTGAACAGAATATGGAGAAAGCAGAACCCTCACACACTGTTGGTGGCAGTGTAAAATAGCGAGTCCTTTGGAAAACATTCTGGCAGCTCCTCAAAAAGTCAAACACAGAGTGACCATGTGACGCAGCAATTCCAATAGTAGGTCTATATCCAAGAGAAATGAGACATACATCTACACTGAAACTTGTACATGAATGTTCAAAGCAGCATTTTGGCTATTCATAATAGATGCCAAATAGAAATAACTCAGATGTTCAGCAGCTGACATATTGCTGAATAAAATGTAGTATATCCATAAAATAGAGTATTATTCAGCCATAAAAAAGAATGGAGTTCTAACACCTGCTGCAAAATGGATGAATCTTGAAAACATTATGCTACGTGAAAGAAGCCAGTCACAAAAGATTAGATATTGAGTGATTGGATTTATATGAAATGCCCAGAATAGGTAAGTCTATAGAAACAAAGTAGATTAGTGGTTGCCTAGGGCTGGGAGAATTGCGGGAAAACGGAAGTGACTGGTAATAGGTATGAATAAGTAGGGATTATCTTTTGGGGATGATGAAAATGCCTTAAAGTTGATTGTGGTGATGATTGCACAACTCTGTGAATATACTGAAAACCATTGAATTGTACACGTTGAGTGGTTTGCATGTGAATTATAGCTCAGTAAAGCTGTTATATATTGAAAAAACCACTTGCTTTAGAATAATAAAGAGCATAATGTCCAATATTCTCTCCATTGCCATGCCCAAATCTCCTTTTCATCAATCTATCCTATCTCAGTAAAGGCACTGCTATCCACCGGGATAATCATTTCAAAAGCCTCATTGTTAGTCCTGGTACTTATCAGTCCCTGGCTGGCACTTCCAATCTATTGCCAAGTCATGTTGATTCAACTCTAAAATATACATTGACTCTGTCCACTGTTCACCATCTCCACTGCCATTATTCTAATCCAAATCACCATCTTTCATCTGGTTTGTCTGGGGCATGAACTTACCAGGAAGTGGAGAACTTCTCCAGCTCCGCCCTCCCACCCCTCCTTTTTTTTTTATTTTGGCCGTGCCTGACGGTTTGCAGGATCTTAGTTCCCCAACCAGGGATTGAACCTGGACCCACGGCAATGAAAGTCAGGCGGACTCTCAACCACTGCACCACCAGGGAAGCCCCGCAGCTCCTCTTTAATACAATCACTTCTAGGCAATCAGAATGACCTCTCTAAAATAAAGATCTGCTCAGGACACTTCCGTGCTTAAAACCCTTCACTGGCCAGCCATGGCACACAGAGTAAAATCCATTACTCTCTTCATGGCTCACAAATCCTTGTCTGGGTTCTTGACACTCTTGTCTCTTGCTGTGCTCCAGCCTCAGTGGTCTTTCAGTTCCTCAAGCCTACCAAGTTCTTTCCGACCCTGGGGACTTGATATATGGTCTACCCTCTTTTGTGATATTTGTCATGTGCTTCTACCCCTCCATCTACTTTCTAGTCACTCTTCGATTTCCGGCAGAAATGTCACATTCTCAGAGAAGCGTTCCTTCCTTGAGCCCCCATCTAAACGAGGATTCCTCTGATTCAGTGCTCTCATAACACCCTGTACTTTTCATCCTTAGGACTTACACTGTGTAATTTATTGTAAATACAGTGTATATACATGTATATAGGTATATGTGTATATGTATGTATACCTGTAGAATGTACATAAAATGTCTTCTTTCCATTTGACTCCTAAAAGAATAAAAATATGTAATACTTATATAGTTTCTACTATCTACCAGGCACTGTTACATGTGTTTTACATGTTTTGATTCATTTAATTCTCCCAACACCTCTTAGGTAAGTAAGGTACAAAATGGTTAAGTAAATGACCTAAGATTACATGGCTAGGGAGTAGAAAAGCTAAGATGTGACTCCTGGCACTCTGGTTCCAGAGGCTGAGCCACTGTCCTACACCATATGGGTAGGTTCTGTATGAGTTCTTTTCACCCCCCGTGTGTAACCAGCATTGAGCATAGTGTCTGGCATGCTGTAGGCATCCTATAAATACTTGCTGAATGAATATATGCCTGGGTGATCCCTCCAAGCTCGGTGAGGAGCCCTCTTAAGTACCAGAGAGAGTGCTATGAATAGCATTTATATAATGATAATAATGTAAGTATGGATCTAACCACAATTATAAATACAAATATACTTTTCCTGGGAGGATGGGGGAATGAGAAAACTCTGTGTGTGGTGAGGCCGTGTAGGGGGATGGGCTGAAAGAGAACTAAATTCTCCCCTACCGTAAAGTCCCTACATAATGCCCAAAACCAGGAAAAAACTTTCAAGAAATAATAGTATAAGAAGGCTATTCAGAGATATAGAGAAAAATACCAAAAGAATTGACTTAAAGAATTATAAGTAGCTGTGGTTGAAAAGAGAATCTGGCAGGTGGGAAAGCACTGTTTTTCATAATTAGTCTAGTAGGACTAGCTGAATTTTTAAACTGTGTGCATATGTTACTGTGATAAAACCAAAACTCAATCAATGAAATGATTTTTATTTCGAGTAATTTTCTATCCATGTTTGTTTTCAGGCAGTATGCCTGTCATCACAGTGCTTCAGAAAGATACGTGAATGAGGCCAGCCATCTCAAGCACCCTTGGCATCTCTCACGGTTAGAGCCTCTACTTTTCTCTCCCCATGAGGATATGCCTCAGGTTGCACCATGTCATTTTTCTGGTTCTCTGAGTACCATCTTTATCATTAGACTCTCAGGCAGCTGAATGAGCAAAGGAGAAGAGACTATCCAAATTTAATGTGCTTGCCCTGCTGTCTTTCCATTATTACTCTTAAGCAGGGGGAAAACCAAAACAAAACAAGGAGATCAAGGATGGAGTGATTCATTCTTCTCCAGACACGAATTCATTGTCTATTGAGTGAGGACCTTTGCCTTGTTCTTAAATGTAAAGCTGTCTCGGACTGGTCAATGGTCTTGATGTTGTCTGAAGTCTGCTGAGAGCACTGGTGATGGCGGGATGACTCCATAGAGAGAAATCTGTCTTGAGAATGACTCTTGTAGTTTTTCCTAACTTCTGAAGACCTGCAGAGACTTTTTTCTTACGTCTCCACTTTGAACTATTACTTTGGAGGAGAGAAGACAAGAAAAGAAAAAAGTTTCCTTACTCTCTGAAATTTAACCTCTTTTTGGCTGAGAATGGTTATTAATGCTTTTAATTAAGTGCTTAATTATATTCTGTTTGATTTTAATAATAGTAAAGGCATTAAGACTCAGAAGAATTTTTATTTTATTATTATTTTTTTAACCATAAATTTTTATTCTTTTTTTTTTTAAACATCTTTATTGGAGGATAATTGCTTTACAATGGTGTGTTAGTTTCTGCTGTATAACAAAGTGAATCAGCTATACATACACATATTTTCCCATATGTCCTCCCTCTTGCATCTCCCTCCTCCCCTCCCTATCCCACCCCTCTAAGTTCAGAAGAATTTTTGTTTTTTGCGGTACGTGGGCCTCTCACTGCTGTGGCCTCTCCCGTTCTGGAGCACAGGCTCCGGACGCGCAGGCTCAGCGGCCATGGCTCATGGGCCCAGCCGCTCCGCGGCATGTGGGATCTTCCCCGACCGGGGCACGAACCCGTGTCCCCTGCATCGGCAGGCGGACTCTCAACCACTGCGCCACCAGGGAAGCCCCAGAAGAATTTTTAATGACTGATTCCCCAGATATAAAATGAAAGGATTGGTCTGAGTAACTTCAAGACCCCTTCTAGCTTTTGAACTTCTATGACTTAATGACTCAACATGAACTTCAGGGTCTTTTAAAAGAACTCTATTTATGAAAGGCAGCATAACAATCACCACAAACTCCCTCCAGATGAAAATTTGAAAGCAAGGTTGCTTGCTATTTACATATAAAATGAAAAGGTAATTTCTGTATACCATAGGAGAGAACTAAGTGATGGAGGGATGAGTAAAAAATGGCATGGGGCTTCCCTAGACTCCCCATCCCCCTTGCTCCTGCACTGCCTCCTGACCGCAATCAAGTGGTCCCCAAGTGGCCCTGTGTGGTGTGGCATGCCCTCTCCTCTCTGGAGACGTAAGTAGTCAATTCTTCTTTCAATGGCATTGATCTCTCTGTATCCTCATTCAGTCACCTCTATAAATTAAAATCCCATGGGTACATTATAATGGAAAAACTCTAGTGTTTAAAGTACTAACTCTTGATTACTAATAAAAGTATATATCCAGTGTGACATTCCCTGTAGGTTCATAATGGCTGAGATTTTCTTGTATTTTTGTTCAAAAAATTAAACTCTAATTGTTCTAAGTTGGTCAAATTGTTTATAAATACAGAATTCACTTAGGTCAGAGGCTGAAATGAATACATCAAAAAACACAACAAATCCAAAGGAACTTAATGTTGTGTGATTCAAATAAACCTCACATACAAATTCTAAAAAGAAAAAAATCCCATGGGTACAAATGAGACAGTGACCTATGTTCAATTACGTTGTCTGTGTGAACTGGGACGGGGGGGATTCCCTGTCCTCCATGTGTTACAGAGTCTAAGCTTGTACTGCTCACCATACGACAGGCCAATAATCAAGAGACAAGCTGTTGGGGCAAGGAATAACGACTTTATTCGGAAATCCAGCAAACTGGGAAGATGGTGGACTCATGCCCCAAAGAACCATCTTGCCTGAGTTAGAATTCAGACTTCTTTTAGACTAAACGGGGAGGGAGTAAAGTCAAACACTTCCTGGTTCCCATCGGCCTCCGAGGGGTGTGTTAATTTCTTCCTGCCTGCAGTCATTCACGGGTGAGCCTGGTCAGGATGTTTCCTGTGAACTAAACAAAGGTATTTTAGCTTAATGCTCACTACCTGGGAAGCAGGGTTCCCAGAGATGGGCCATTACATATAATTTAAGGTTATAGGCAATATCCCTTTAGTGATTAACTTGTAATAGAATACATAGGTTCTTCCCTATTAACACATGTTCCTTATGGAGCTGAGAGGTTGGTTCACTTGCTTAGGACAACTTACAAAGGTTCACCCAGACTTCTAATTCAGTCCCCATGTGTGCCATGTAGCTTTGCTTCATGTTCACACATCAAACCCCTAGACTAGGCCAAATTCTCAAAGTAAATGACTTATTTCAAAGTACAGGGTGACAAAGGCATTTGGAGATAGGGAAGAGAATGACAGATCATCACTGCAGCTATGACTTGTTTTTTCTGGAACAGTTAGCCATAGAACATGCCCTACTGAAGCTGGGTCCCCAGTATAATCTTCCCATATAAAATTGAATTCATTATTGCTCAAAACCTCCTAATGATAATAATAACAGCTATAATTTGGGCCCATGCTGTGTTACTCTAATCCTCACGTCGGACCTTCACAATACATCACATTGTCCCAGTTTACTGATGAAGAAACTAAGACTCCAAGATATTAATTTTCTTATCATCACACAGAAGGAGAACTAGTAAGTAAAAGAGCTAGGACTGAGAATCCAAATCTATCTGATTCCAAACCTGACCTTCCTCCCCCCACACCACACAGCCTCAGGAATGAATTCCAGTGCGCAGAGTTCCTCTTCCATTTGGCTGAGAACCGCTGATGCCAGACTTACGATGGCTAACGTGGGCACCATTGTTCTTTCTGTTGTCACGACCATGCTCTGCTACTCATCTGGGCTGCACAGAGAAATTGCTTATCATTTCTGTCGTGTCCCCTGCATCGGCAGGCGGACTCTCAACCACTGCGCCACCAGGGAAGCCCTGGCTCTTGTTTCTTAATCTGAAAAAGAGTGAGGGACTTGGAGCAGGTGTCTTTTATGATAACAATTTGGATTTTTAAAATATGATTGTAACTTTAAGTATGATGTATGAGAAGATTTATATTTTATACACTGCTTATTCCCAAAGTAGATTTGGAGTACCTAAATACCCAAGTGTTAGTTTTATTTAGCTGACATTTTAACTTTTTTTCTTTCTTATAGTTTCAGAAAGTCAACAGGGAACATGAATTGGTTAACATTAAAGAGAACTATCTTTAGTGCCTAGGAATTTCAAATACAAATAAGAGAAGGATGTCTTTAATAAACAAATGATGTGTCATTTGGGACAAATGTAATACGATGTGTGGGTTCGTCCAACACAGTCATCAGGATACTTCATCATACTTGGCGTAGTTAAAATTTCCAAGGTACATGTGTGTTCGTGTCAACCTTACTTAGTGTGTAATTTCACCACTGATTGGCCTCAGTAGGGCTTGTGCTTTCAGCTGTCTTTCTGTCAGTGGGGTTGGATGGATATACACAGAACCTTCTCTTCCCTGATCCATCTTTTTTTTTTTTTTTTTTTTTTTTTCCTGATCCATCTTTTGATTTACGGCTTACTTGTGTCAGATGTTTGGCTCACTAGAAACTGTGATCACAATAGTGCATGATTATCTGACCCTCCAGGGGCCTAGTCCCATTAGCCTTAGAATCCAGTCAGCTATCTTTACCTATCACTCCGTTCAGGAGATGTGAATTTTATGCATCAGCTGGGCGAGTGATGTTACCTCATTATGCCTTACTACATTATTTCACAGGAATCATATTCTGTGATACTTAATGGAAGCCAATATTTTGCCTGATGGTATACGTTCACTGCAAGTAGTTGACTGGCTAATAAAATCATCCAATTAACTGGAGGGAAAGACAGTGTACAATGTTAAAAGCAGTTTTATGGACTAAAACCTAATTAAAACTAAGTTGAAAATTGGCTTTTTTTTTTAAAAAAAGGAATGTTTTAAATTTGGGGAAAAAAGATACGGGGAAAAGAAAGAGAAAGAAATTGAGAGAAATAGGAAGATAATTTTTTATTTTGGGGGATCAAAAGTTTTTGAGGAAATCTGCATATTCTAACCCCTGACTTTTCTTGCTGTTCAATAAAATTTGCTATAACATGATGCTTCTGAGTTCTTTAATTGTGAGACAAACTGTCTTTTGCTGTTATATTATTATTGTAATTAGAGTGTATTTTTCAGCTGACACAGCATTTCTTTTTTCATAACATAAAGGCTAAGCCTGAATTGTGACCAAGAAGTGGCAGAGTTAAAACTACAGATCATAAACTCGTATTGAAATGTGACTGACGGTAGCAGGTCCAAAATATTGGAAATGCAGCTGAATAAGCATTTGAAGCAGGGTGTGATTCTAAATAACACCAATATATCTGGTTCCTGCCTCGTTAGGAAAGGGATGAGTAGACTTGCTAGACGAGTTGAGCAGAGACTAACTCGAAGCCCTGAAATTGTGAGAATGTTCTCACGTTCTGTTCCCATAGGATAGCATTTGTCAGGTTAAAAAGAAGAAAAAATTGCCATGCAATGTACTTTCAACAAAACATAAAACAGACTGTAGGATTTTAATGTTAAAGTGGAGTTTTGGTATTATCAGTGCAGTTAGTTTCTGAGAGCAGTTGGTTGATGTTTTTCATCTTATAGCTCAATACTCCACAGGCCATGTCACTGACTCCTTTATGCCAAAAATCTCTTGAGCATCCCAGTATCATGATTCATCTGCAGAATTACTAACAGAGAGTCATTTTCCATCATCCAAAAAGATGATCGGTCTATTTGCTAAACAGAATTCTGGCTCCATAAATTTGATTTTTACTTTCTTATTCATCCTCTTCTTCCTTCCAAAAAAAAAAGAATTTAGGCAACTGTTGACATTTTCTTAATGCATCATTGCTTCACTGCCATCTTTTTTGCTTTTTAATAAATCTATTTATTTATTTATTTATTTATTTATTGGCTGCATTGGGTCTTCGTTGCTGTGCGCTGGCTTTTCTCTGGTTGCAGCGAGTGGGGGCTACTCTTCGCTGTGGTGCGCTGGCTTCTCATTGCGGGTGGCTTCTCTTGATTGCGGAGCAAGGGCTCTAGGTGTGGGGGCTCCAGCAGCTATGGCATGCGGGCTCAGTAGTTGTGGCTTGCAGGTTTAGTTGCTCCACGCCATGTGGACCAGGGCTTGAGCCCGTGTCCCCTGCATTGGCAGGCGGATTCTTAACCACTGCGCCACCAGGGATGTCCTCATTGCCATCTTAAAGCATGTGTCAGAGGAGGGATTGTCTTAAATCAGGGTGCAGACCAATTAGGAATCCCTCTGGAAAATTACTGGAGACAAATCAGGGCCTGCTTAAATGCAATAATCATGAGCTCCATCTTATGTATAAAATGGATGTTGACTTCTATGAATAACTCAAATTGTCTAGTCTACGTATTAGCCTCTTTGCAATTATATGTAGAGAATATTTTTTCTTTTTCTCTTTACATAGCTACTTTGAAATCTTCAGCACAGCAGGTTAAGCATTTGAGAGGAGGAGTACTTAAAGATCTCTTAACAGTGGTAAAGAGTTTAGAAGCTCCATGGCTTCTGAGTTCTGGCGTAAGAGAGGAGGCTGAAAGCACTGTGAGATGAATGAGAGTGATGGATGCGCTTGGTTCATCATGTGAGCAGTGAGAAAGGATAACTGCATAGTCATTCTCTCACACATAAATAAAAGATAACCTCTGAGAGAGAGAGAAATTGTGCAAATGAGCATGGCAAATTAGAATAATCACCATTTTTTTAAAAAGCAAATATCCTCAGGCATATTTGCTTCAGATTTAGATTGTACCTTTAATTCTGTGTCCTGTATAGTGAATTTCATGTTAAAAGCCTGCAAATCTTTTCTATTAACAGAAGTAATAAGATATTTTCCACTACTCACTTAAATTAGAAATGTGCAAGTTTTCTGTGATTCCATTTCTCTGCCCCCTGGTGGATTATACTTAAAACTGCAGTAGTAATGTCCTGGGTATGAGTATGTCAGCTGATGTTTATGTTTTATGATTTATCTCATTTGAATTTTTCCAAATGATTGACACTGTTAATAAACACTTTTAAAGCCCATCATAGGTTAGTAATAAAAATCCCAGGGATACATAGGTCCCTTTTAAGACTCTTTTTAAAGAATTTTTATTATTAGATTAGTTTCTACTTAGGCCCATTTCTAAGCAGAAATAGAACGGTCATAACTTTGGGCAAGAGCCTTGGTTAAGGTTTCTGATTTCTTTTGGAATTTTTAAAAGGCAAAAAAAAAAAAAAAACTTTCAAGCATCCAGGAAAGCTGAAAGACTTTTACAGTACATCACTGTATACTCCCACAGGGATTCTACCATTCACATTTTACTTTACTTGTCACATATCATGCATATACCTAACCTTCTGTCCATCCTTATTTTTATTTATTTATTTTTTTTGTTTTTGTTTTTGTTTTGCGGTATGCGGGCCTCTCACTGTTGTGGCCTCTCCCGTTGCGGAGCACAGGCTCCGGACGCGCAGGCTCAGCGGCCATGGCTCACGGGCCCAGCCGCTCCGCGGCATGTGGGATCTTCCCGGACCGGGGCACGAACCCGTGTCCCCTGCATCGGCAGGCGGACTCTCAACCACTGCGCCACCAGGGAAGCCCAACACCTATTTTGCTTCTTCTGTATTTTGTAAACTTCCTCAAATAAATTTTGGACTAAGGTTAAAATAAAATTAGGCTGGTCTGGTATACTGTTTAAAGCATTGATTATTCAAAGAGAATGTTGCTAGTAATTTCCATGTATATCTTTATAAGAAACTGGAAACGTTTGTAACAGAGATGAATCACTAGAACAGATTAAATACCATTCTTTTGTAATTAGGGTTACTAGAGTTGCTAGGCATTTAATAGTAGCAGCATTATTCAAAATAGCTAAAAGGTGGAAACAACCTAAGTGCACATGACAGATGAATGGATAAAGAAACTGTGGCATATACATATGATGGAATATTATTTGGCCATAAAAATGAAATTCTGATACATGCTACAACATGGATGAACCTTGAAAACATGCGAAGTGAAAGAAGCCAGACACAAAAACACAAGTATTGTATGATTCCACTTGTATGAAGTATTTAGAATAGGCAAATTCATAGAAACAGAAAGTAGAATAGAAGTTATCAGGGCTGGGAGAGGGAAATGGGGAGTTACTGCTTCATGTTCATAGGGTTTCCGTTTGGAGTGATGCAAGAGTTTTGGGAATTGATAGTGGTCATGGTTACACAACATTGTAAACGTACTTAATGCCCCTGAATTTTACACTTAAAAGTGATTAAAATGGTGAACCTCATTTTATATCTATTTTACCACAATAAAAACTTTTTTAAAAAGCAGGTTAAATATCATTCTTTTTGCGATTAGGACAATTAGAGTTGCTAGTCTTTCAATGGGTTGTTTGTAGTTGCCATGCAGTTTTTCCACAAGGCATCCTAGAACTCATACCACAGAGTTGATCATTATAAATAAGGTAATGTTTTATTAAAGGAACAATTTTATAATTGAAAATTACATTTCAGGGTACACGACCAAGGAAGCAGTATTAAGTAAATTGCAGAGATGACCAGAAATATGCCGTAAAAGCCAGGACACTACAATAATTGTCGCAACTTGGGGCTAATGTGTGTGTTCCCACACAAAGAGGACAGTAGGGAAAGGCAGCCTAATGGTGACCCTGGGTTTGTTCAGAAAAATGGTCTGCCCCAGGGGTCAGAGCAGTGGGCAGGTAATCTGGAAAGGGAGCCATGACAGACAGACAGGCAGACAGTTCTACCTGTGTTACATTACCTCTAGCCATGACAGGTAAAGGCAGACAGGAAGTAGACACCCGGAAGGCTTACATATGAGGGGCAAGGTCCCACCCACTGCGAGAAGCACAGAGTAGGACTCCAATTCCAGGACAGAGCTAAGGATTTACTCAGTTTCACATATCAAGAGCACAGAGAGAGAGTGCCTGGGAAAGCTATCAAAAGCCTTGGTAATAATTATATACTTCAATATAAAAACTTATTGATAAGGAATTTATTCCACAGAAGTAATTATTTAGCATAAAGATGTAACTATTAGTACAAAGATTCTTATAACAACAGTGCTTAAAATAATAAAAAAATTATGATTAACTTAAATGCTCAACAATAAGGATATCCATCCAGCAAAATAACTGGAGCCATTAAAAATGCTGTCGTGGAAGCATTCACAGAGGCATGTAAGTAAAAATGCTTCCATTTTTATATATACTACAACTATTCCTTGGTTAGATATGCAAGTACTCCACAGAACAAATCAAAGGAGATTACACTGCCAACGTTTTATATCTGAAGCTATCTACGTTACTCAGAACTTCTTTTGGTTGCAGAGTAAGCTCATGGGATAAGAGGGGTCTTTCTTTCACTCATTTCATCTTACGATATTAAAGTATTTTACTACCTTTGTATATTTTACAGAAAGAACACTTTTATAAAGTTTTGTGTAAATGCAGAGGCAAAAGACTGTATTAAAATGTTTGCTTCTATTATTGCAGAGGGGAGAGGGGCCCTGCTCAGTAATAAATCCACTTTCATTCATTCAGTCATTCATCAAACACCTGCCATGTGCCCAGCATTGGTTAACACCAAACAGAACTCTTGGTTACAGGCTGCTTACATTCTAAGGGGGAGGGTGGGACAGACCACCAATAAGTAACCATACAGTATTGTAGTAGTGATAGATGCTATTAAAAAATTGAACAGGAGAGAGCAAGACTGGATGGGGAGGCTGTTTGGGCAGAGTGTTCAGGAAAGTACTCTCTCTGAGAAGCAGATATATAAACAGCCATATATGTCATTGCCAGGAGGAAGTATCCCACACTTGATACTTCTATAAAATAGTAAAGCATGTCACTTCATACAATCTATACTTATTTGCTCTGGGTTAAAGTATGACATGATGTAGGTGGTGTGTTATTGAGAAAAAATTTTCAATAAATGTCATTCTTGACTCTTTGGTCGTCTGCAATTAGATCACTTCAAAGTGATCTTTGGTGAACTTCACGAAAAAGCCGTATAAGGGCTTCCCTGGTGGTGCAGTGGTTGAGAGTCCGCCTGCCAATGCAGGGGACAATGGTTCGTGCCCCGGTCCGGGAAGATCCCACATGTCGCGGAGCGGCTGGGCCCGTGAGCCATGGTCGCTGAGCCTGCGCGTCCGGAGCCTGTGCTCCGCAACGGGAGAGGCCGCGGCAGTGAGAGGCCCGCGTACCAACAAAACAAAACAAAAAAAGCCGCAAAAGATATTGCCAGGCGATTAATTCGGACTTTACAAAGTGAGCTTCAAAATTCTGCCCAGAAAATTTCTAGGACACGGCTCTAAGTGGACTCCGTCCCAGAGCTGCCGGCTCAGGGCACACATGGCCCGACTTTGGCTGGGGAGATGGGCAGGGTGTCCCGGGCACCCAGCCAGTGCCACAATAGCTCCTCCCCTTCCTCACCCATCCCCCATCAGACCCTACATGAGGCCAGATTTGTACCAGCCGATCTGTTAGAGACGACAGAGGTTTTTTTTGTTTGTTTTTGTTTTTTATCTTTTTTTGCGGTACACGGGCCTCTCACTGCTGCGGCCTTTCCCGTGGTGGAGCACAGGCTCCGGACGTGCAGGCTCAGTGGCCACGGCTCACGGGCCCAGCCGCTCCGCAGCACGTGGGATCTTCCCGGACTGGGGCACAAACCTGTGTCCCCTGCATCGGCAGGCGGACTGTCAACCACTGCGCCACCAGGGAAGCCCCGCCCATTACATTTTTAACAGGAAAATTTTGAACATACACTGAAGTAGAGAGAATAACATAATGAACCCCTAAACCCAGCACCCAGCTTCCATAATTTTCAACTCATGGTCAATCGTGTTCTCTGTACCTCTTCTGCTTTACCAACCCCCCCTCCTCCACTCCTTGGGTTATTTTGAAGCACATCTCAGGTACTGTTTCATTTGTAAATATCCTTTTATTTATTCTGTGTTACTTCTTCTCTAGCTCCTGGTACAGTATCTGCTCATGGTAGGTGCTCAGTAACTAAGTAGACTTGTTGGGTGAACCAATAAACAATTGAGTGGATGAAAGAAAGGCAGGCAGGTGACGGAGTTTAGACTCAGTTCTGTGGGCACTGAGAAGGCCGTACAGGGTGTTGAATTGGGGAGTGACATAAAGCGGTCACTGTACTGAAAGTGGAGGAAGAATTGGAGGTGGACACTGCCACCACAGAGGGATTTCTAGGAGGCTGCTATACAAAGCCTGGCAACCAGATTACAGTTATGTGTGGGAGACAGTAAGAAGTTGGAAGAAGGGAAGGGAAGGGCAGAAAAAAAACCCAAACACCTAGAGAGAGAGAGAGGAGAGGAAGGAACGTAGACCAGGAGACAGAAAAAAGGAAAGAAGTGAGTCAGAACAAGATGAAGGTATAAAGGTATAAAGGGGGAGGATGCTAAGAAGTGCTAAGGCAGAGGGGTGCAGAGGGCATGGGGGACAGGGGCAAGAGGCTCTTACAGAGATTCTCACTGTGCCAGGCCAGGCCAACGCCAGCTGGAGGGGCTCGTTTCCTGCCAGCTCTCTTTGCCACTGTGGGTGAAGTGCCAGCAACACTCAAGGCGAGAAGTCTGGTGTCAGTATTTGATCCAAGAAGCAGGGGTGGTGGGGAGGGGCGGAGGACGGGCACAAGTGCAGCATAGTACTTCTCAGGCTCGCGTGGGTCTCCCAGGAGCATCCGGACCATACGGGGGAGGCGAAATCCAGGCAGGACGAGAGCTGGCAGGAGGCAGGCTGAGGGGAGAGCCTCCAGCCAACTTCGCAGAGGTTCAGGGCCAGGTCCTCTCCCTGAGGGAGCTGGAATGGGAACAGAGCATCGGGACTCTGGGCAGATGACCAATGTCCATGGCACATCCAAGTGCTGTTTAATAGAATGTCAGCAGTTCAAGGCTCTCACAGACACTGGCAGCAGGGGAGGGGCAGCCACCCTGTCCCCAGGCGCACAAAGGTATAGGAGCCACTTGCTGTGTGTAGGTCCCACTTCCAGACCTTCAGCTCAGGGCATCGGAAAAGCAGATCTTGAAGTGAACAGCCTTGAAAACCCAAAGCTTGGCAGGCAGGGGACCACTATTCGAAATATTCCTATTTTCTAAACTGGCAAGATTTAATAAGGTTTCCTAACCGTTGTGAATATTCATTTGTTTTAGGGTTCGACAAACATGGGTGCTGCTTCCGCTCTCTGAGCCAGACGGTGCTGCGAAGGACTTCCCTCAATTCAGCTGGCCTCTTAGTCCGCCCCTCCCTCCTTGGCTAGTAGGTGACAGTCGGTGGTCTGTGTTTGTTTATTGTGGGGAGCTATCCCCACCAGCTCCTAAGCATGCATAGGTGGAATTTGTTCCTGGTCTTCATTTTCTTTTTTTTTTTTTTGCAGTACGCAGACCTCTCACTGTTGTGGCCTCTCCTGTTGCGGAGCACAGGCTCCAGACGCACAGGCTCACTGGCCATGGCTCACGGGCCCAGCCGCTTCGCGACATGTGGGATCTTCCCGGACTGGGGCACGAACCCGTGTCCCCTGCATCTGCAGGTGGACTCTCAACCACTGCGCCACCAGGGAAGCCCTGGTCTTCATTTTCTTTCTGGACTGGCAAGAGGCTGCCACCTGGAAGTGCATTTGCAGATTCCACCTTCCCCTGGGTGGAGGCTGACCTTGGACGGGGGTTAGCAGGCCCTGAGCTGTGCTCCCTAACGTAGCCTTCATTGGCAGCAAAGGTGGCCTTTGGTTCGCTCTCTGCCACTTCTCCAGCCCAGAACTTGGGGACTTGCTGTTCTTAGGCCTGGGAAGACCTGGAGAATGCTACATGTAGGCAAGCCTTGGCTTCCGGCAGAAGAGGAAGACGTCCTGACTCCCTCAGGGACTTTGGTACTCCCTCAGGATTGGGGTGAGATCCCCTGACACTGGCTTTTTGCCTTATTGGTGATATACATGCACAAGTTTCTCCCAAACTCTGTAGGGAGACAATTGGATCAAAAGAGAAACTAACAGGAAGAGTAAACAAAAGAGGCCCTCAGCAAGGGACTGGTGGATGTCATTCGTATTCCCTTGGTACAAACCACATATATCTAATAGACAACGGAACAGCACACTTAGATTTTCTCGCTCAAGAATGCTGGTCACTCTCTACTGTGTTCTTCGTTCCTGTAAGAAAGATGGTCTGTGACACTGCAGATGCTGCGAACTTCAGGGCCCCCTTTGACATTTTTGCTACTTCTCCCCCTGTCTCTCCAGATGGGGCTGGATCAGATCGAATGTGAACCTCTGCCCTGTAGTCTGAATGTCTGTGCTTTGAGCTGGTGCCCCTAATGGTACAATACAATAATAGCTCATCATGCATTAGCAGAGAATGGTTCTAGATACGGACGTTTTCTCTGAAACATGACAATTTAATTCCTGAAATTCATGGTTTGTAGCCATTTTAGAAAGAAAGCTTTCAACAATACGTACTCACTACTCTGCCTTAGTTAACAGAATGAATGGGGTATAATTTGAACTTCTGTTAATTTAGGATTGTTGTTGATATCCTATTCGGCCTGTGGAGGAACATGGCCTGTCTTTTGCCTGAATTCCACTAGATTGTCTCCACCGGTCAAAGAAGCAGCCATCTTTGTCTCTGCTTCTGTTTTAGTAGTTTAAGTTTAGTGGTTTAATAGTTCAACGGTTAAGTTTAAGACTTTGGCACCAGTCTCCCTTTAGTAGGCTCTCTAAACCTACAGCTACTCATAGAATGAGAATTTTTAGAGCTAGAAGGAAATGGGAGCGTTTAGTCTTTGATTGTCACCGAGGGTGGAACTGCAGGTTGCCAAGGAAACCAGAGAATGCAGTGTTGTTTGTAACATGAAGTCAAAATTATTCTCTGTGCACCTGAAGGAATAAAGTATCAAGACTTTGTCACAGGGACTTCCCTGGTGGCGCAGTGGTTAAGAATCCGCCTGCCAGTGCAGGGGACACGGGTTTGAGCCCTGGTCCGGGAAGATCCCACATGCCGCGGAGCAACTAAGCCCGTGCGGCACAACTACTGAGCCCGTGTTCCACAACTACTGAAGCCCACGTGCCTAGAGCCCATGCTCCACAACAAGAGAAGCCACTGCAATGAGAAGCCCTCACTTGCCGCAACTAGAGAAAGCCAGCGCAGTAACAGAGACCCAACACAGCCAAATATAAATAAATGCACCTTAAAAAAAAAAAAAAAGAGATGACTCAGTTCTAAAAAAAAAAAAAAGACTTTGTCACAGTTGCCTTTTTGAGGTCAGAGTCTTTTAAACTGATTTACAGTTTATTTCCATGGTCACTGTAAATCTGGAACCAGGCCCAGATTCTATCCCCTCTGAAGCAAAAGTAAGCGTAATGGGGTTTGCAAACATCTCCATTCCCATCTAAGGCTCACGTGCCTCTGGAGTCAATGTCAGATGCAGCCAGAGGTAACACTGGGTACTTGGGAGGCGTACGAAATAGTCCAAGTAGAAGGTTAGGGAATCATGATGGGAACAGAGGAGCACCCATGTTCATCAGATGTTCCAAAGTGAGAATTGGCAGGTTTGATGACTGGTTTCTGGATAAAGTGTGATGGGGTGAGTAGTCCCAGGTAAGCCAGCAATCTAACTTGGCTGTGACACAAACCAAGATTTAGAGCACAAAGATAGGAGCTATATTAAAAGTGTAGGGCTTCCCTGGTAGCACAGTGGTTAAGAATCTGCCTATCAATGCAGGGGACAGGGGTTCGAGCCCTGGTCCGGGAAGATCCCACATGCTGCGGAGCAACTAATCCCGCATGCCGCACAAATGCTGAGTCCTCGCGCCTAGAACCCGTGCTCTGCAACAAGAGAAGCCACCACAATGAGAAGCCCATGCACCGCAACGAAGAGTAGCCCCTGCTCGCGGCAACCAGAGAAAAAGCCTGTGTGAAGCAACGAAGACCCAACGCAGCCAAAAATAAATAAAATAGAATTAAAAAAAAAAAGAGTGTAGATAGCAGGTTTCTCTTTGTACATGGGTTTGGGGGGACATGCAGGGGAAATACAATCATCCCTGGCTTAACAAACATTCAGATCACAACTATTCTGAAAGATATTTACAGAATTGCCCCAACTGTGAAGATCAGGTGGTAGATGCAGGACATTAGTTCTCTTGGGCCAGGTTCTTCCACTAACCAGCTATGTTCCCTTAAGCAGGTCATAACTTTTCTGCAACTTCCATCTTTTAAAGTATCTAAAATGAGGATATTTTCAAGGTGTGTTTTAACTGTGACAGCTATAGCGAGATGTGCTTTGATTTGCTCTGTCTCCTTTCCCAGGGTGGTATACTTGCTTGTTTTTTCAGTCAATACATTTGTGTATTGCCAGGAAGACAGCTGTGTCAGTCAGTCTCACAGATTTCTCAGCCAAGTTTATTAGAATCCTTGTGGCTCTGTCAGTGTACTGCTTTCCTGGTAGGGATTGAACTTAGCGCATCGTGTGATGGTTACTTTCTATTTCCTTAATTTCTCTTCCTGATACTTTGTTGTTAAGTGTATAGAAATGCAACAGATTTCTGTATATTAATTTTGTATCCTGCAACTTTACCGAATTCCTTGATGAGCTCTAGTAGACTTCTAGATTAAAAGGTGGCATCTCTGGGATTTGGGTTACTTTCTAAAACAGTGAGAGGACTAGACTTCCAGCACTGTGCTAGTTCATTTGCTAAACCATCTCTGGGACTCATTTGTTATTGTTGCAACCTTAGGAAGGTTTTTTTCTTTCTTTAAATTGTGGTAAAAAAAAATCATATAACATGAAATTCACCATTTAACCATTTTAAAGTGTACAGTTCAGTTCACAATGTTGTGCAATCATCATCATTATCTAGTTCCAGAATGTTTTTATCATCCCCAAAGGAAATCCCATCCTTAATAAGCAGTCACCCTCCATTTCCTGGGTCATATGGTAATTCTATGTTTAACTTTTTGAGGAACTGCCAAACTGTTTTCCACAGCAGGTGAACCATTTTACATTCCCACCAGCAACGTGGGAGGGTTCTGCTTTCTCTATAGCCTCACTAATACTCATTATTTTCCAATTTTTTGATTATAGCCATCCTTCAGAGTGTGAAGTAGTGTCTCATTTTAGTTTGAATTTGTATTTTCCCGGTGACTAATGATGTTGGTTATCTTTCCATGTGCTTGTCAGCCATTTGTATATCTGTCCATTGAAATTTTTTGCCCATTTTTTTTTCATTGAATTGTTTGTCTTTTTGTTGTTGAGTTGTAAGAGCTCTTTATATATTCTGGATAATCACACTTACTACATATATGATTTGCATATATCTCTCCCATTCTGTTGATTGTCTTGTCATTTATTTAATGGTGTCCTTTGAGGCACAAAAGTTTTTAATTTTGTTGAAGTCCAGTTTATCTATTTCCCTTTGTTGCTTGTGTTTTTGGTGTCATATCTAAGAAATCATTGCCAAATCTAAAGTCATGAAAATTTACCTCTATGTTTTCTTCTAAGAGTTTTATAATTTTAGTTCTTATATTTAGGTCTTTGATCTAGTTTAAGTTAAATTTTGTATATGGTCTGAGGTAGTGGTCCAACTTCATACTTTCCCATGTATACATGTAGTTGTCCTAGCAACACTCGGAAGGTGTTTACATCTGTTGGTTTAGTTCCACAGCAGCTAACCAACTGTGCTATGATTTCCATATATTGTGGCCATGTGTAGTGAACACCGTTGGTTGCCTATCAGTATTATTCCTTCTTTCTTTCTAACAGAATCCTACTTTTGTTTAGGTATCTACTTCTCTCCCACGTGATTCAGGGTAAAGTGATCCCACTGTGTGCCCTAGATCCTGCTAAACCTAAGCCTGCTGTTCTCATAGTATAGTCCCTAGGGCCCTTTCAAGAGTTCCGTGAGATCAAAGCCATCTTCATAATCATACTAAGGCATTATTTGCTCTTTTCACTTTAGCTGACATTTGCAAGGATGATGCAAAAGCACTGATGGGTAAAACTGCTGGTGCTTTAGCGTGAATCAGGTCAGTGGCACATACTGTACACTCCATGGTGGTATCGACATATTCTTGCATTCCACCATGCACTTGGCAGCGGGAAAAAAAAAGCAACTAGTTTCACTTAATGTTCTTGATGAAGTAAAAAAAAATTAATTCTATGAAAATTTGATCCTTGAGTACACATCTTTTAGATCTCTGTATAAAAAAAATTTTAAGTATTCATAACTCCCTTCTCTGCATATTAAAGTATGATGGTCCTCTCAAGGGAAAGCACTTGTGTGATTGGGCCGTGAGTTATTTCAGTTCCTCTTTTAGAGAATGACTGATAAAGAGAGAGAATGACTGATAAACTATGGTTACTTATACTTGAGTATTTGGGGGACGCTATCTGGAACTTGGACAAAGTGAGCCACTTCAGGGTAAACAATGGGCAGTATTTGTTATCAGTGATAAAGTCAAGTTGTTGAGCAAAACTGAATTTTGGAAAATTTGCATGTGCACAGCTTCCCAATATTTACTGATAGTTTCCCAATGTAAAGACTTTTCTAAGATCAGTGGTGGTATTAGTTAATTGGATTATTTTGATATGCTATAATGAAATGTGTCAATATTTGAAGACCTACCTAACGCAGGGGACTAATATTTTTCAAATGACCAAAGACTTTACAAAATTATGCATGGGCTAAAGGTCCATTCAAGGTGCAAGATACAGACCGATGGGTATTAATACAGTTTGACAGAATATAAAAAGTTATTGATATGGTTTCAGACCCACATTATAACTAACCTTCAGGAAACTAATCTTGAGTTTGAGTATACTATCAAAGAAGAATATCAACAATTATATGAAAAGGCTATTAAAATACTTCTCCCTTTTGTAATTATGTATCTGTATAAGACCAGTTTCCCCCCATATACTTCAACCAAAACAACGTTGAATATTCCTCAGTTTTCGTTTTTACTACAACAAATCTTAATAGATATAACCCACATAAACAGCGTAGAGGAATCCCGAGACCAAAAGTTTTGAGAACCGCTGGTCTAAGCCATAATGGTATCATTGAATCAGTAATTTTACTGTTCCTGGAGCCTGCCCTAGCTCTGTTATCTTGTTCTGAATGATATTAACTTTCTTCCGTGTTTAAGTCAGAGTCAGTGAAGGTTTATTATGGCTTACAGCCTAAAGCATTCTAAATGATACAGCACGGTACAAGGTTCAAATCAATAGACTATTTTTTCTCTGATGAAATTGTATCTGAAACATTTTCAGCTGTTTTTACTTTCTATGTTCTTCAAAGTCATTTCATCATGTTTTTTTGTATCATAAGCAGCATAATTATTTAAATCCAAGTAATTTAATTTTTGGTGTCTACCTTCTGCAAAATACAATGAGCTTAACACTACACTTCATTCCTTCTGGCCAGATCCTGCTTTGCTCAGCTTGTCCAAGATGTTATGGCTAATGTTATTATCATCCTATTTGCACTCTCAAATTCTTCCAATTCCTGAGCTTGTTTTGAGTCAGGCAATAAATATCTCATGAACCTTAGCTTAGAACCCAGTGGGGGCTAGAAAGATATTTGCTGCTATTTACGTGGAATTCGTGCATAGTGGTGAGCTCTGGGCTTCAAGGAGCTCTTCTTGCTGTTACGTTCTCTGACCCTGTCTCCTTATTGGTTTCCCTGTCTAACCCTTCAGTTTCCTGTGAATCCAGTAGTGGCCACCCAAGTTTTTTGCGTGTTCAGCATCCATATTGCTGCTTCTGGAAACAGCATTAACAGCATTCTGATTTTCCTTTGAGGAACCAACTCTTAACTAAGTACATGCAGTTTTCTGGGGACTATTATTCAAGCTACTCTGTCCATCACCTGCCAAAGTGAAGGTGAGTGGCCCAAGCTAAGCCATCAGGCTCTCTCTCCCCTTGGAAACTGAATCTTGGTTGAAAAGAGGAAAGGATAGAAAACTGCTGAAGTTGACACTGGGAGAGATTTTTCCCTTTGTCCTTGCTACCTGAATTCTCAGAGTTGCCCTAATTCCTGTCCCTTCTGAGGGCTGAATGTTCAAGTTTTCCATAGATTTGTGAACCACCTGTATTTTTAATAAATTATTTTTTGCTTAAGGGAGCTAGTGTCTGAATCTGTTGCTTTTGACCAAGAACTTGGACAGAGATGTGGAAAGCTGCTCTGAGCCGCCTCCTAATTGGCTGGAACTCTGATGCTCTCCCTATCTTGTTGGGACTCTTGTGACTCTAACCCATAGATTAGGGACTTATGAATAACATTGTGGATGGACAATGGATAGAATTAATTAACCTGACTTCCAGCTAACTCACCTGTTTAAACATCCAGCATCCATCCATCAGATCACATCAGTGTACATAAGGATCACCTTTCTGGGCCAAGCCTTCTCCCTCAGTGTCCATTCAGACAGTGTATACGTAATATCCAGGATATAAGTAATATCCTGGATGCCTCCTTGCGGACTAAGTACAGCCTGGTCCCGATTCCTTTCCCTCCCCACCAGTCCTGTGCTTATGAGTCCCACCATTTTTCAAGACTTCCGTACACTTATAGTAGAGAAAGGACATATACCCGTTTTATATACATCTTCATAATGCATTGGAAAGAACATGGGACCCAGCATAAGAACACCTGAATTCAAATCTCAACTTTACTACTTGCTATGTAGCTTTGAGCAAATCATTTAATTTCTCTTGAGTCTCAATTTTCTCATTTGTGAAATAGGGGTTGTAATTTTTCCTGTTTTACTTAACCTTTCAAAGAGGTTGTAAGGATCAAATTAGATGATGGATGTGACAGCAGCTAATTGTATCAGACTGAGTTTCTTTTTTTAAATTTTTAAAAAAATTTTTTATTTTATATTGGAGTCTAGTTGATTAACAATGATGTGTTAGTTACAGGTGGACAACAAAGTGATTCACTTACACCCATACAAGTATCCATTCTGAGTTTCTCAAGGATCAGATTTGTCTTTTGCCTGCATTCCAAGTACATGGCACAACACCTGGTTCACAGCAAACACTCACAACATATTGGTTGAATTCATCCACTTTGGGTGGGAGTTGTTCCAAAGCTCAACTAGAATTGGGACTAAAGTGGTGATGGGAAAAAGAAGCAGATCTGGGAGCACGTGGCTTCATTATTCCGTCGTCTTATTGGTTAGCTCCTCTTTCAGGGTCCTTTACACTGGGCTGAGTTTCTGTAACACTGAAAACCTGGGTTTTTTTGCTTCCCCCAGCTGCTGTTGAAATCGGAACTGCCTGAAAGAACAGCTGAGCAATTCATCAGGCTCTTGTGGCTTAGAAGGAGCTGCTAGGATGAGATTTCTAATGACACGCAGGCTCCAGTGGGGATGTTACAATTTCACGGTCACACATTAGGGGCATTGTTCAAAGCCTGCGTGAAAGATTTTGCTAAGCCCAGCTGCCTTGGGCTTTGCATCAACCATTTGGGCAAAAGTGTCAGCCTCTCTGCCACATTCTTTCCAGACCAAAAAGATTGTTGAGTATCCCTCACAGATTTTTCTTGGGTGAAACAACCCAGCAGATATAGGTATATGTACCCTTGGATTGAGGCAAAGGCCAACTGGATTTTTGTTGTTAATTAAAATTTTATTTTTATTGAGCTAAAATTTATATACAATAATACTCAGAGATCTTAAGTGTACAATTGGATGAATTCTTTCAACTGTATATACCTAACTAACCCCCCAAATAAGGTGTGGAACATTTCTGTCACCCCAGAAAGTTGTCTTCTGTCCCCTTTAATCTCTGCCCCACCCAGTAGGCAGCAGTTTTTGCTTTTTCTAGAATTTCATATAAATGGAATCACGCAGGGTGTCCTTTTTTGATCTACTATTTTTGTGTGTCTGTCTTGTTTTTGAGAATTTACCCTTGCTGTTGCATATATCCATAGCTCATTATTTTTTAATTGCTGACTAATATTTCACTATGTAAACATACCACAATTTGTTTATCCATAATGTTTTGAGATTTATTCTGGTTTTTGTGCGTATCAAACTCTTGTTATTTTTTATCGCTGAGTAATATTCCATTATGCAAATACACCATAATTTGTGTATCTCTTCTCTTGTCGAAGGACATTTGAGTTGTTTCTGGTTTTTGGATATTATGAATAAAGCTGCTATAAAGATTCCTGTAAAAGTCTTTTTGAGGAAGTATCTTTTACCTAGGAGTGCAATTGCTGGGTCACACAGTAAGTGTCTGTTTAACTTCAGGAGAAACTGTCAGACCTTTTCACATCATGGTGGTACAATTTTATATTCCTACCAACAATGTATGAAGTTACAGCTGTTCCACATCCTCACTTACACTTGTCTTTCATTTTAATCATTTCAGTGGTATGTAACATGGTTGGTATCTCATTGGATCAGTGGGATCTTAATGGAATTTTCTATATTTGCTACACACAGCTCTAAGCTGGACAGATGAGAGCAATAGGAGGACCCTGGCAGCAGTCAAGGGTTCTGGTACTTTACACTCACCTTCTCCCTACCCTTCACCAAGTTCCGCAAACTTTTTCCTTCATAGTCTCCCACAGATTTGGCCCTTTTCCATTTTCAGTGTTATCACTATACTTAGCGCTCTAATGGTTTCTATTTTGGAGTTAAATCCCTGAACCTAAGACAAACTCCAGCTCCTGTTCCAGGAGAGACGGGGTCCTTGAGGGGAAATGATATCAAAAAAGGTGCTTCCCTCTCACCTCCACCTCATCTCAGCCTTTTGGCCTCCTTCAGGGTTATAATTTCACTGGAATGTGCAAGACAAGCAGACACCATGGCTGTTCTATCATGTGGAACAGGAAGTTCTTTGGGTATTGAAGCTGATTCCCAGGAATTAGAGAACTTAATCCAGTTATCATCAGAGCTTCACCAAGAAAATACAGTCAAGGATGACTTCAAGGTTTGGAGTCTAAAAGGCTCTCTCTATAGACCCTTAGACTTTCATCTTTATAAAACCCTTGGTTTCTGGGAGCTCTCCAGGGTACTGGACTTCTTCCCGAAAACATCTCTAATACAGAAGACTAATGTCCCATGTCTGCATCTAACTAATGGTTCTCTGTGTTTTGAACATTGTTCTCCTTATTCCAACTTTTAATTCTAAAGCAAATTCTGCCTGCCTAGGACTATCTTTAAGATATCGCCTCTACTTTTCCATCTCCCAGCCACCATGTTAGGCCAAGCTACCTACTGTGGTCTCCCAAGTTAGCTCTACTCAAACTTTAACGTGCAAGTGGATCACTGGGGATACCGTTAGAATGCAGATTCTGACTCCAGGTTTGGGGAGGGGCCAATATCCTGCCTTCCCAACAAACTCCTAAGTCAACTTGTGCTGCTGGTCTGTGGGCCACAATGAGTAGCAAGGCTCTAGTTTTCTCACTTCCGCCCTTGCCTCTCAACACTAGAGTTACCATCTTGAAAACGTAAAACCTTTCAGTGACTTCTAGTTATGCTTAGAATGAAATCTAGACTCCTTATTGTGGCCAGAAAAATGCTGCTGTGTGGACTGACATCTGTTTACCTTCCTCACCACATTAGGCTCACCCTTCCCCTCCTTCTCTACACTTCAGTCACACTGGACTTTGACTGCACTTACAGAGGACCACATTCACCCCAACCCCAGGGATTTGTGCATGCCATTTCCTCTCCTTGGAACCCCCTTTTCTTGTAAGACTCCCTCTTTCTAATACCACAAGCTCTACCAAACTGGTCTTGGTTAACACAGTCTTTTATCAGTTACAAATAGATAACTTGTTTTTCTGTCTGGTACTCCAATCACTGATTAGTGTGTCCTGAACAATTGCCCATAGCTTTCTAACTGTATCTCTAGGATTTCCTGCTTGTTAACTCGTCATATGTTCCATCATCAGTTAATGAACCTAAAGCACCTGAATATGTTTATATCCTAATGCCCAGAACCTGTTATTCTGGTACCACACATGGCAAAAGGGACATAGATGCGATAAAGTTAAGGATCTTGAGATAGGAAGATTTTCCTGGATTATCTAGGATCAGAGTCAAAGAAAGGTGATGACAGAAGCAAAGGTGAGAAAGAGATTCGAGGCTGTTTTGAAAAGGGAGGAGAAGCGGTCATGAGCTAAGGAATGCAGATGGCTTTTGAAGCTTGAAAAGGCAAGGAAATGGATTATTTTCTCTAAAGCTTCCAGAAAGAACACAGTCCTGCTGACCTATTTTAGACTTCTGATCTCCAGAACTGTAAGATAATAAATGTGTGTTGTTTTAAGCCACTACATTTTTGGTGATTTGTTACATCGGCAATAGAAAACTAAGGCAGTTAATAACACAGGGAAGTTTTCAAAAACCAAGTTCCCAGCCAAGGGGGCAGCTCTGTGAGCAGGTCCTTCTAAAGAGCATCAGGCCTACAGCGTTAACTGTTTCCTATACAAGCTGATAGCCAGCCAATTACCAAACATGTGAGAGTGATCAGCCAAGATCAGCAGAGCTGCCTAACCCAACCCGCTATGAGTGAGCCCGGCCAAGACAAAAAGCACTTCTCCGCACAATTATTACTGTGGACAATAATAAATGCTTGTTATTTTAAGCCACTGAGTTTTATGGTGGTTGTTATGTAGCAATAGCTGGCTAAATCGCATGGAATTTAAGGCCTTTGAGTAGGAATTCATGAGCCCAATCCACATATCCCACCTTATCTCTTGTTTAGAACTGTTTTACTTATACTGGTCTATTTCTTGTTTTTAAAAAAAATTATTTATCTATTTATGGCTGCGTTGGGTCTTCATTGCTGCACGTGGGCTTTCTCTAGTTGCAGCGAGCAGGGGTTACTCTTCGTTGTGGTGCATGGGCTTCTCATTGCCGTGGCTTCTCTTGTTGCGGAGCCCGGGCTCTAGGCACACGGGCTTCAGTAGTTGTGGCGTGTGGGCTCAGTAGTTGAGGCTCACGGGCTCTAGAGCACAGGCCCAGTAGTTGTGGCGCATGGGCTTAGTTGCTCCACGGCATGTGGGCTGGAACCCGTGTCCCCCGCACTGGCAGGCGGATTCTTAACAACTGTGCCACCAGGGAAGCCCTATACCGGTCTATGTCATGTCACCCAGGCAATCTTTGTTCCTTCCCATCACTGTACTTTCCTCCATGTCATCGCTGTATCTGGAGTGCTTTTTCCATTCACATCTGTGCCTCCTATTTCAGAATGTAATTGGCAGGCAATTGGCATGTACTTGCTTGAGCATCCAAGCTCCCAAGCCTAGTCAACTTGATGCCATTTGGAATTTGGTTAGGATCATTCAGTGAGTTACTAGTATTAAAAAGGCTTTTAAGGCATTGCCATCTGTCAGCTCTCAAAAGAACAAATACTTTAGAAAACACTTTCAGCTCAGATAAAAAAGTAGAGTTGGTGAGAGGGCTGCCAAAGTTATTTGTTCTTCTGTTACTGAGAGGGAGGTTTATTGATTTTTTTGAGCGCTTACGGAACTCTTGTTTCCTACGTCCCATAGCTGAGCACTCTGGTACTCTCACTGACACTTTATTATTCATTGCCATATAAGAGTGAAACTAGCTACAGCGTCTTGAAACCAGGCAGTGTTCTAAGGTAAGAGCTGCAAATCTTGTTGCCAGTGACAAAATGGCGAGTTGGCAAATGCTCACACTGGGTCGTAAAACAGAAACAAAACAGCTAATATTTCTGGAGTGCTTACTCTGTGCCAAGCCTTGGGCTCACTTATGGGGGTACAGAGGTGATAACACAGAACAAGTCCTTAACCTTATGGAATTTATAACAGAGAGTAAAAGCAGTAATAGTTAAAGTCAGAAGAAAATCTTTCCTAAGGTCAGCAATGAGCTATAAAGGCATTTGAAGGTGAAAAACAAAATCTGAGAATAGTGATGTAATCCCACGAATACCCTAATATCTTTTGTATAATATAACCTATTCATTTCTAAATTTTGTGTCAATATTCCCCTACACAACAAATATGTCTTGAGTGCTAATTATATCAGAGGCACTCTGTCTGACACCAGGAAGACGTGGAAAAGACCAATATAATCCCTGCCCTCGTGAACTGGATATCCCATCCAAACATTAACAGCAATGGGGACAAAATATCTGGGGCCACAAAAGTGTGGTTCATATTGCATTATTTGTATATTTTGCATTATTGAAAATTTTATGTTTTGTTAAATCATCCAACACACTCCTGAAACTTAGTTCTTTTTCTGGCTAAACTCTTTGATATATATGTAGATTAATCGATGGTCAGAGTTAGATTATGAATGAACTGCACCAGTAAAAGAGCTGGGACTTCCCTGGACGTCCAGTGGTTAAGACTCTGTGCTTCCAATGCAGGGAGCGCTGGTTTGATCCCTGGTTAGGGAACTAGGATCCTGCATGCCATGTGGCATGGCAAAATAAAAAAAAAAAGATGAGAGCTAATCCTGGGACTTCTGGTGATGTTTTAAATGGGTTCCCCATGTATCTCACTATTTGGTGAATGTAAAAAGAGTCCTGGACTTGAAATCAAGTGTTCTAGTTTCCACTTTGCCATGAAACACAGCTGTGTGATTTGGGGCAAATCACTTCACCTCTTGTGTCCTACGAAAACAGGAATTTCAGCTCCTCTCAGCCCCGATAGAACTGTTAGTCCTATAAGACTAACATCCTGTGTTACTATCACTCATTTCAACAGCAAGAACATGAAATGGCAAAGAGCAGTTGCTCATGGAAGAAGGCTTCTTTGTATTTAGACAAACGGGATTTGGAGCACAAGTCACAATCAGTGGGATCACGGATTGTGAAAGCCTGTTCTAGCAACTGTTTCAAAAAGGACACTTGGCTTCGATTTCAGGATGTTAGCCCCGGCACGGAGAACAGGAGTGGGATGGGGCCAGGGCATGTGCGGCTTTTGTCGTTCTGCCCACCCACAGACCCAGGGGCTGAAAATAGTGCCTGGATTTGTCCTTTGAATTTTTTTTTCTGCTGCGGAGCCTGAATGGTTCTGCTTTAGCAGTCAGGTAACCTCTTGGGATTCAGACTTTGCAACCCGGTCACAGCAAAAGCCACCAGGGTCAGGTTAGGGAGATTTCTTAACTTGAAGATGTAAAGAAGAGTCAAACAAAATGAAAAATACAATAATATTATTAAAATCCCCTGAACAGATAGTGGTGCTTTAAGGATTTCAGGATACTGGTTAGAGGGAGCCCATCCGATTGCTTCTCACTAAGGAATCTTGCCCATAAAATCGCTGACAGCACCAAATTGATGGCTCACTCCTTAAACCCTGGGTGAAGAATGATGACAAGGGGAAGTAAATATTCATGAGGCTATCTGAGGCATCAGTATTTATGAAGAACCATTAATGTGTTAGACTCAGAGGGCACAGGTAGCAGAGGGCACACTCTCCCACAAGCTGCTACCTGGCTGCAAAGGAATCCCTGCACCTCACTGAACTGCATCCTCCCAGACACTCACTCTCTCCCCCCTCACACCCCCGAGGCGGCCTCTTGACTTAGACAGTCAACTTCTTGTTTTCACAAAAGGTGTGTTTTGGTTATCCACGGTTGAAAATATCCTCCATATATCTTCACGGCAAATATCTAATCCAAATGTGGTATCTCCTGTGCCCCAGTGGATTCTGGAGTCTTCTCCGGGTTTCTGTCACTGTTGCTCAGTGGACGCAAGAACATTTTCTTTTTTTTTTGGCGGCACTGTGTGGCATGCGGGATCTTAGTTCCCCAACCGCAGATCGAACCCACGCCCCCTGCAGTGGAGGCGCAGAGTCTTAATCACTGGACTGCCAAGGAAGTCCCAAGAACTTTTGGTTTTTTTTTTTGGCTGCGTTGGGTCTTCGTTGCTACACGTGGGCTTTCTTCGGTTGCGTCAAGCGAGGGCTACTCTTCGTTGCGGTGCACGGGCCTCTCGTTGCGGTGGCTTCTCTTGTTGTGGAGCACGGGGCTCTAGGCACACAGGCTTCAGTAGTTGTGGCACGTGGGCTCAGCAGTTGTGGCGCACGGGCTTAGTTGCTCCACAGCGTGTGGGATCTTCCCGAACCAGGGATCGAACCCGTGTCCCCTGCATTGGCAGGCAGACTCTTAACCACTGCGTCACCGGAGAAGTCCTCAAGAACATTTTAATATTAGTCTGAGTAAAACCCGCTGTGAAGGTGAGTCTGCTCTGTGCAAAGACGCCTTTTAGACAGGCCAAACACCAGAGTTGTGAGAGCGGGGTATCTAAAGTAAGAGGGACCTCGGTGTGCAGGCCAGCTCAGGTCCCTCCTGGCTGGGTGAGGCCAGGCCAGTTAATTTGTTAACCTAGCAGCCTGCTTTTTCCCGTCTCTAGAGTGGAGACTCTAAAGCAATGCTACTTAAGTCACAGGGTTGTCATTAGGATTAAACGAGCAAATGCATATGAAGTTCTTAGCACAGCCTCAGGCATATGGGAGGCACTGATGCACCGCATCAGTTTATCCGTCAGAGGGGGCCCTGGCAGGAGCCAGACAGCACATGCAAACGGGGTCATCTGAGCAGGGTTTAGTAAAGGGTCTTCGGGCGCTTACAAAGGTATTGGCAGGGTTTAAGGGTTAAGGACTAGGGACATTGCAGTACAGCGAGGGTCCTGACAGTGTAACCACCAAAGGGGTTGGGCGGGAGTGGCTCACAGAACCCAGAAAGGGGGGCCTGCGTGGGGAGGCCACCCCCATGGCAGCTGTGGCCCTCTTAGAAGAACACAGTTAGTCCACGTGATCTGAAGGGAGGGAGCCTCAGACCCTGGGGAATAAATACTCCTCCTTCACTCTCTTCTCTCCCTCCCTCAGTTCCTCCTTTTGGCTGAACCCAACTAGAAATGAACCTATTTTTACCGCCTACGTGGGTCAGCCTCCCACAGCTCAGAGTAGGATAGAGAGACAAAGCAGAAAATACTCAGTAGAATTAGTGTTAAAAATGTCATCTGGGGGCTTCCCTGGTGGCGCAGTGGTTGAGAGTCCACCTGCTGATGCAGGGGACATGGGTTCGTGCCCCGGTCCAGGAAGATCCCACATGCCGCGGAGTGGCTGGGCCCGTGAGCCACGGCCGCTGGGCCTGTGCATCCGGAGCCTGTGCTCCGCAACGGGAGAGGCCACAACAGTGAGAGGACCGCATACCACACACGCGCACACACACACACACACACACACACACACACACACACACAAAATCTCATCTGTTCCAACTAGCTGAGGAGACAACTAGTCAATCTAGGTTAGAGAGACATCTGAACCACTGACTAGCCAACAGAGATCCAGCATGGGAAACAGGAGAGTTCCCTGGTGGTTCACCTCAATAAGTGAATAAGAAACCACTTCTAACTAGTACCTCAGTTGTATGTAAATAGTACTTCTAAACTAAATGAGAGTTTGAAAACAATTTGTTCTCTTTAGCGATGTATGCTTTCTCTTTTATCTTGTTTATTCAGCAAACACATAGATAACACAGGGGCAAAATTTTGAGTGATCTTCTGAATTCATCATAATTCCTGATCCAGTTGAACACAACGAATAAAAATTCTGGTACATCTCAAGACTTCCCTGGCGGTCCAGTGGTTAAGACTCCGAGCTCCCAAGGCAGGGGACCTGGGTTCGATCCCTGCTCAGGCAACTAGATCCCGAGTGCTGCAACTAAGACCCGGCGCAGCCAAAAAAAAAAAAAAAAAATTCTGATACATCTCAAAGATCCAGTCAAATGATTCTGGAATATTCAAATATGGAATTTGTATTGGTTTGCTAGGGCTGCCATAACAAGGTATCACAAACCGAGTGAACAGAAATTCATTGTCTCATGGTTGGAGGCTATAGAAGCCTGGGATGAAGATGTCTGCAAGGCCATGCTCCCCCTGAAGGCGCTAGGAAAGGACCTGGGCCGACCTCTCTCCTGGCTTCTGGTAGTTCTTGGCTTGTAGCAGCATACTCCAGTCTTCACATGACGTTCTCCCTAAGTGCTCTGTCTCTATGTCCACATTTTCCCTTTTTATAAGGACATCAGTCATATTGGATTAGGGCCCACCTTAATGACTTCATTTTACCTTGATTACCTCTGTAGAGACCCTATATCCACATCAGGTCAAATTCTGAGGTATTGGGGGTTAGGACTCCAACACATATCTTAATGGGGGAGATATAATTCAACACCTAACAGAATTCTTGGGACCACTGCTTCCTCTTCAGGATACATAATGAGAGCTGGCTGTGGGTTTGGCTCTATGTCTACTTACATCGAGCTATATAAGCATCTTCCTATGTGGAATGATAGCCTCTAGCTAGGGGGAGCTTCATGAAGTGCCAGGTCCCAAATGGGATGACTCTGTGATACTCTTCAAGAAACAAAGAATAAGGGCAAAATTAGTATAAATCAACCAGCTTAGAGGTAATTGAGGGCTGAGCATGAGAAAACAAAGTACCCAGGCAAAGCACTCCACATTTTCGGTAGCAGCAGGACACAGGGCCCCTCAGGGGCTTACAGAAAGCTTATCCCTTCCGGACATTCTTGGAGGCAGTCTTTGCCCAGAGCAGCCTTCAACGCCTGCAGCAGAGCTTCTGGGAGTCTGCCACACATCTCAGGCCAAGTCAGACATTACCTGAAACAGCTTAGACTGTTCTACCTCCAAAACAACTTGAATGTGGTTAGCTAGGTACTTCCTAAGCCAACCTCTTGCCCTTATAATCCTTGGTCAAGGGCAAAGGCAACCCACTTTGTCTCCCTTTCCCCAGGCCCCCTCTTTTCTCCTTGCCCCCCTCATCCCAGTATCTCCTACCCTTTCTTGTATGCTTATCCCCTTACTGTTAAACACCCCACTGAACGTTATCATTTCCAAGGATTTTGTCCTTGGCCCATCTACTTTCTCCCTTTGTACACTCCAAAGATAACCGTATTCAGTGTCATGGTTTCAACCACAGTCTATCCAGTTTCTCTATTCTCCAAGTCTGTGTCAGACAGAGCCCTGCTAAACAACTTGCCACAGTGAATGTTTTTTGTCTCCTCCATTAAACTATGTCTTGTTTGTCACTGTATTTCCTGGTCCGTCAGAATGAATTTATTGAATGTCATTCAGTAAATATTTGCTAAATTGTGCAAGACATAATGACTCCAGAATATTTATCTTGACACCCCTCCTGAGCTTCAGATGTCTCCTTACGTCTGCCATCTTGTTGTTTCATAGGTGCCCATGTGTCCAAAACTGAAAAGCTCTCAGTCTGGTTAGCCTCTCTCTGGATGACCCCACCACTGCCCTGATCTCCCACACTGGAGGCCTGAGCATCCATTCTTTACTCCTCTCTCGCGCCCTCCCATCTCCAAGCAATTATGAGGCCCTTCCAAATAAATCTCCTAAATACTTCTCAAATCCATTCCCCCTGTCCAGTCCACTCCCCTACTAGAATATAAGCTCCATGTAGGCAGGAATCTTTATCTGATTTGCTCACTGCAGTATCCCCAGTGCCTAGAATAGAGTCTGCCACATAATAGGTGCTCAGAAATGTTTGTTGAATGAATAAATACCACTAACACCCTAGTCCGGAGCACATGCTATCTGTATCAGTTATCTGTGCTACATAACAAACTTCCCCAAAACTTAGTGGTTTCAAATAACACTAATTTATTATTTCCGATGGGTGGGCCTTAAGCTGGTCTTGCTTGGGCTCACGTATATCGTTGTAGTCAGAGAGCTGCTGGGATGGCCACCTGACTGGTGAGCCTCAGCTCTCCACATTGTTTCCCACCCTCCAGCTGGCTACACTGACTTCTCTGCAGTGTGGTGGTCTCAGAGTTCCAAGACAAAGAACATAAGAACTGCATTGCCTCTTAAGGGACAGCCTTGAAAGTCACCTAAGGTCACATCTGCAGCATTCTACTGATAAAATCATGTCACGAGGCTAGGGCAGACTCAGAGGTGTGAAGAAACAGACTCAGCCTCTTGATCGGAGGAGTGGTGGTGTCATATCACAAAAGGCTGTGAACACAGGGAGGCATGGTTTATTGGATGTCATTACGATAATGATCAACCACACCGTATCTCCCAGTTCACAGCCTCTGATTGCCTGGGGTTGCGCACACTTCAAATGTTTTTCACATAGCTTCCAGGACCATCTTCCTGAAGCGCAAATCTGACCCGGCTGTCGTCTTCCTTCATTTTCTTCTAAAAGATAGAAGATACCAAAAAGATATCTTTTGAATAGCAAATGATTAGCTATAATTACAGCTCCATCTACCTTCCACTGACAGTACTTTGGTGCACTGGAGAAGGAAATGTAGAGACACATGCCTCCCCAGGCTGGCTCTGGTGGTAGCTCACGGGGACACTTGAACGCTCCGTGGATGGCACAGAGACACCCCCGCTGAGCATGGCATCGGCAGCCTGCGGTGATCTTACAACTTTGCCACCTCCCCATTTTGACGGTGAACTGAAATCTTACAAAAAAGGAAGTGGTGGAGGAAAAAACTAAATAATGTAGAAGGAAAATTCAGAAACAAATGGCAGGTGGTTTGGAAGATGTGAAACCTGTGGGAAGAGGGGGCAAGAAGGGGAATGAAACCAAGATCTTTTCTCCCTCCTGCTTCAGTTCTCTTCCGGTAACTAAGACACACTCTGAAGCTGCAATTTTAGAGAATGTGCACTTTTTTAATCTTTTTATTATTTTAAAAAATTTCGGTATATGGATTTTAAATGTTTTTGTTGGTTTTGTTTTTTTTAAAGACAGTTGATTTTTTTAAAAAGTATTTCTTTAGGCTGCCCGGGTCTTAGTTGCGGCATGCAGGATCTTCATTGTGGCATGCGGACTCTTAGTTGTGGCATGCATGTGGGATTTAGTTTCACGACCAGGGATCGAACCCGGGCCCCCTGTATTAGGAGCACAGAGTCTTACCCACTGGACCACCAGGGAAGTCCCTGGATTTTAAATGTTCGAAAGACATGGCAGGAATCTTAAATGTTTTTGCTGACAATGTTCATAGAGCTGAGTTGCCATCATGAGCATCTTGGGGAAATACGTCCTGAGTGCCCACCAAATACTCCTGTGCAGTGTTTGCTGGTTTTATTTCTGCACAGGCTGCATTCTCAGAGCATCCAGCAGGAGATGATGGAGAATCCCCAGATGAGATGAATGCAGTAATGGCCTAAGTTGTATCTCTGCTTATCCCATTTGTCCCGTTCATGGTGAGACGCTGTGGGATTAATGGCAGATGGATCTTGGTTACAGGGAAAGGAGAGAGTGGGCAGATGAGGGATTCAGCTCAAAATGCAGCTCCTCCAACCTTCATTCATAGGCCCCAGCAGCAGGGGTGGGGTGAGGGGGCCACTTGGAAGTTCTTAACATTCTGAACAGAAGGACAGAGCGGAAGGTGTTAGCAGCTTAAGTAAAGAATTAGGTGTGGATTTAGGACAATGAGGAAACCAGAAAAGAGGATGTGCCCTGGGGACAATCGGAATGGGGCATCTGAGGCCAGGTGTCAAATATTTGAAGCCTATCTGCTTCCCTACTTTAACTGGCAGGATGGTGGGAGCTAGAATGTCCACTCGGTGGCCACCAAGACAGATAACCTTGGGACTTCAGGAGTCTGGGGCCTTGGAAGCTGAAGAAGCTGGAAGAAAACGGACATCCAGTCTAGACAGGATGGAACTGGAGTGCATACCGGCCAGCTGACTCGGCCTTCACCCCTCCCTGAGACTCGATCCTGAGATAGAGCTTTGGGAATTGGGGGTGCCAGTTCCCACCCATGGGACAAGGCTTCTTAGTGTAACCACAGTCTCTTTCTCTACCGGGCTGGGGACGAGGACTCCCTAGAGCTGTGTCCCAAGGTGCACCCCTGAAGCCCCTCATGCCTCCATTAGCAGGAAGTCCACACTTTCTCTCTCCAGGTCATCTTTCACGATATCCCAGAGCCCCAAGGGGCTTCCCCAGTGCAAAGGATCAGTCTTTTCATTCCAACCTCGTGGGAACCAGAGGTCTGGTTGTTCCATCAAAGGGACTTCTTCTCAGCTGTCGTTACCACTGCATGGTGAAATCAGAAAGCCATCATCCCTGCAAGGTCTTGCCCACTGTAAAAAAGACCCACATCGTCTTCAGCAGCCTTCAGGCTTCATAGATGAGCGGTTCTTGGGCAGGACTGACCCTCCTCCATTTGCCCTAGAGCTGTAGCTCGTCCTTCTGTGTTTCCATAGCAGTCCTCTTTATTTATTTATTTATTTAATGGCTGCGTTGGGTCTTGTTGCTGCACGTGGGCTTTCTCTAGTTGCGGCGAGCAGGGGCTACTCTTTGTTGCAGTGCGCGGGCTTCTCTTTGCGGTGGCTTCTCTTGTTGCAGAGCATGGGCTCTAGGCACGCGGGCTTCAGTAGTTGTGACACGTAGGCTCGGTAGTTGTGGCTTGCAGGCTCTAGAGCACGGGCTCAGTAGTCGTGGCGCATAGGCATAGTGGCTCCATGGCATGTGAGATCTTCCCAGACCAGGGATCGAACTCGTGTCCCCTTCATTGAAAGACGATTCTTAACCACTGGACCACCAGGGAAGTCCTCATAACAGTCTTCTTAACCACACCTCTTTGACAGCGCTTTCCACATAGGCTTGCTATTATTTCTTTGCATATTGTGGTCATTTTGGGGTCTCAGAACTTGAATAGTGCCTGACATAAAGGATGAGTGTTTGTGGAATGAATCAATGAAAGAATGTTACTTTAGGAAATAAAGCTTATATTCATATAGAGCTGCAAATGGGTCAAGGAGGACTATGAAGAGTACAAGTAGGCTAAAACCTTCCAGTTCCGTAGGGGGCATCAAAAGATATTTAATTTCCTTACATTGATAATTAGAAAAACATATGTTCAAGTATTAAATAAATGGCTTCTTTGGTCCTCTGCAGTTATTGGTTCAGGTGTTTAGTATGACTATGATTTTATATGAGGAACGTGAGACCCAGGTTGGTTGAGTGACTTCCCTAAGGTAGCACAGCTAGTAAGCAGTGCAGAGAGTACTGAGACTCCTCCCCTCCAAGTCTCTTTCCACAAACCACATTGCTTCCCTCTGACCCATCACATAAAATCATTGATCAATGGACGGATTCATTCATTCATTTGCTAAACTACCAGCTTGGATTTGGCACTTTTCTCAGCAATGTAGATAAAAAGATACATAAAATTCATAATCTGGCAGCACAGAGAGCAGCAATTCCTTCTGCCTGGTGGGTCGAGAAGGCTTTACAGAGAAGTGACATCTGAGCTGGGCCTGCCCCTCCTGATTAAGCCGATAAATCACCTTTTTGACTTAAGCCATTATGAACGATGATACGGTCAGTTGCAGCTAAGAAGTTCCTTGTGTATGCTGTATGGATGTATCAGAATTTACTGACCAACTTTGTAAGACATTGGGGTTGTTTCTGAAAGTTCAGTATTATTAACAAGATTATGAATTAACTCTTTGCATATCCGTCTTTCTGTGCATGTCCTGCGGGGTCAGAGGTTATATCTTTGATCTCTTTACCTTATTGCCTTCCAGAAAGATTTATCAATTACTCTTCCACCATAAGGTAAAAGAATGTCAGTTTCTCCCCAGCAAGCTGCCTCCTAATTGCAAGGCTCTGTATTAGGATCAAGATAATATGCATACAATACTTTACAAATAGTTATTAAATTTTTATTCATTATAAAACAGAGCTTTTCTCTTAAGAAGGGAAACTCTCATTTATTGAGTGCTTCCAATGTTCCAGATACTGCACTAAGAACTATGCATTATACTTTTTAAACTTCACAGGCCTTTGAGAAAAGGATAATTATTACCCCCACTTTTACAGATGAGAAAACAGGCTTATAGAAGTGAAGCAATTTATCCAAGGTCAAATGCAAAGCCAGCATTGGAACCTGGGTCAGTCTGATTGCAGACCCTCACTTTTATCACTGCTTATGTAGGTCAAATGTGCAAGTATGCAATAGTGGGTGTGTCAGACATACACACAGCTAACAATACTACCTGGCAAAGTTAGATAACAGGCAAGCTAAACAGATGGATAACAAGCTAAGTTTGTGTCTTTTCTAGGATGACTCAACCCCGGCTCTATGACGGCAGTTGAAAGCGAAGAAATAAGCAGGCTGGGAGATAATACTTTCCCAAGATTCCCCTCAATTTTCTTTTCCACCAGTAGACACACCCCTAACTCATCCTGAGCATCCCTCACTAAAGACAAGGCTGGATGATCCAGAACCTCTTTCATCTCATCCCCAGCAAAATTCCTTAGTTCATATAAAATCTTAAAAGGTTTTAAGGTTCCTAATTTATTCTTAACAGCGGTCAATTAATACACAGTTGTTAGCCCAGTAAAGATCAGTTTTCCTCTCTCGTCCCCTTGTATTTTTATTAAAATAAAAGAGCTTCACCTCATTATAAAAGTAATTCATTTTTAAAATTATTTATTTGGTTGCACTGGGTCTTAATTGCTGCAGGCGGGCTCCTTAGTTGCGGCTCACTGGCTCCTTAGTTGTGGCATGCGAACTCAGTCGCGGCATGCATGTGGGATCTAGTTCCCTGACCAGGGATCGAACCTGGGCCCCCTGCTTCGGGTGTGCGGAATCTTATCCACTTCGCCACCAAGGAAGTCCTGAAATTCATTTTTATGCTACTACAAAATGAAAACATGAGTCAAATATACCAGAGGCAAATACATTTCTCTCTTAGCACCTATTAGGTTGCTTTGCAAACTGCGCACAAACTGGTTTCCAGCCTCCCAGGGGCTCAGGTACCCAAGTCCCAAGCTATGGCTCTCAGTTAACACAAATAAATCTTATCAGACTGGGGCCTGAGGCCTTGGACACACCTGCCCCACTCCCATGTCAGCTCTGTGGGGCAAAGTGGAATGAGCTGGCTGGACACTGCCAGGGCGACGTGAGACCTTGTAGCTTCCTGGGAAAGAGAGACAGGGACTCTGCCACTTTACTACATTTATGGCCTTAGACCAGCTTCTAATTTGTTTCCTCATCGGCAAAATGGTGATGAATGTCCTTCTCAGGGCTTTTGTGGGGATTATGTGAGATAATGTATATGAAACTCTTAGCCCCATAAGAAATCTCTTTGCACCCTAACTGGCACACGCAGTGCTCAAAACATAGGCATTCTGAGCGGCTTCACACTGAGAACAAGAAGAGAAAAGATGTCCATTGTGACCGCCATCTTGAAAACTCCAAGAGCTATGCCTCCCCATCCCCTTGGTTCCATATTCCTCTGACCTTTGGGGAGAGGAAAGCAATAATGGAGGAGACCACAGCACCCCTGTTAGCAGTCTCCCTGCCTTCGTTGTAGATTTAACCACTGTGCCCTACCTCAGCTGCATATTTTTAGCTATTACCCCTGTTCCCCTTCTTACTTGGCCTCTTGCACTGTTATTGCATGAAGAACACTTGGAGCTGCAGGATTTAAGATAAAGAATGAAAATGATGAAAAAAAACGCAAAAAAAAAAACAACAGAAAAAGAAAGTGATGAATTCATATCATTTGCACATAAAAAGCACCTGCTTTCATCAAAGCAGAAGGTAAAAGAACATTTCTAATCTGCTTCAAATTATTTGAAGTTCCGTTCTTATAACCATAATACGCAAAAGATTTGCTTATAATTCTTTGATCATGTTCTACTCTATTTTAAATCAGCATTTCTCAAAGCATGCTCTATGAAATACCTGTTTCGCAGGCTCAGCGGCCATGGCTCCCGGGCCCAGCTGCTCCACGACATGTGGGATCTTCCCGGACCGGGGCACGAACCCGTGTCCCCTGCATCGGCAGGCGGACTCCCAACCACTGCGCCACCAGGGAAGCCCCTGTTCTGAAGAATATTAAGAGTTAACACAACATTAAAAATAATCCCTCGCTAGTAAACTATAAGAAAAGGTGGGCTCAACAAAATCTAAATTGTAGGACCTCTCAGAGCTTTGAAATGATACTGCAAATGTCTAAGGGGCGTCGTGGCATGCAATATTTTCCAAATTAGAGTGCAAGCTCTGTTTGTCATAGGACTCGTGCTCTTCTAAATCCACTTTGGAAAACAGCTATCAACCCAAGGAAGATGAAACCACATTTACTGACGATTCTATCAAATGAAAAGTGGAAGTAAAGCTGAAAATGACATACATGGGGACAGCCAGAGAATCTGTCCTTCTGTTGCCAGGAGGGTCCTTAAGAGGGAGGAGAGGACAGTGGTTATTGATGGACCAGCCAGTCAAATGGGGGCAGCAAGTTCTGGGGACAAAGCAGCACAAATGTAGAGAACTTTTCTGTTTCTTGTTGTGGAAAGGGAAAATAAAGTTTGCCTAAAGAGAGTATATGTCATGTCAACATGGCATGGGGGAGGGGGCAGAGAGGTGTGTGTGTGTGTGGGGGGGTACATTCCTCTCTTTACCTTTTTGGAAATACAGTAGAACTGTGCAAAGAAATTAAGCCAGTGCCATAAATTATTAAATAAAGGCCCAATTATGTATTTCTGAAACAGTATACAAACATCACAAAATGTTTAACCACATGGAAAACGAAAAAGAAAGCTATGAGTGCTTCACTTTTGCCTTGTTTAGACTTTTCACTGCTAAATCCAAGTAGCTTGTACCTCTCCCCCAAGCCCCTCCACATTTCTGTCAGGCTATGTACTTAGCCACTGAGATTATCCCCACCTGTGTGCTTCATCCCAATCTCAGATAAGGTATATCATTTTGTTCAGGACTATTTCACTTCTGGCAACAAACAAAATGAAATATATAAACAAAGCCTGGCTTGGACAAAAATAGAATTTATTGGGTCACCTAACTGAAAAGTTTAGGAGAGTCTGGTTTCAGGCGCACAGCTTTGAGAGGACCTCAAACAAGGTGATCAAAGGCCCAGGTACTCTTTCCATCTTTTGGCTCTACTGCCCTGTGTGTTGACTTCATACTCGAGCTCCGTAGCATGGCAAGATGGCTGCAGTTCCTCCTCGCGCTCCTCCAATCCCAAGTCCGGTAGATAGAGTGGTCTCACACCCAGAAGTCCTTGCAATGGTCACCATTGAATCTCCTGGGCTCTAACTGGGTCCAGTCCCTGGGTCTAGGGAATGGGATGTTCTGACCGGCTTAGGCCTAGGTCACATGATCCACCATTCCAACCAGAGCACAGGATGAGCCTGGGGAAGGAGCTGCTTTCCCAGAGGAAAATTGGTGCTCTATTAAATTACCCACAGAAGGTGAATGGCTGCTGGGGGGCACAAATGAGAGACCTTCACCATGTCAGGCTTGAGAGGTCATTTAGTGCTACAGTCTGAATGTTTGTGTCCCCCCAAAATTCATATGTTGAAATCCTAGCTTCCAAAGATGATGGTATTAGGAGGTGGTGCTTTTGGGAGCTGCTTAAGTCATAAGGGCAGAGTTCTCCTGAATGGAATTAGTGCTTTTATAAGAGTCTTCAAAGAGATCCCTAGCTTCTTCCACCATCTGAGGACACAGTAAGAAGTAGGCAGTCTGCAACCCAAGAGAGGGCTTTCCTTTGCCAAATACAACCATGCTGGCACCACGATCTTGAACTTCCAGCCTCCAGAACTGTGAGAAGTAAATTTCTGTTGCTTATAAACCACCTAGTCTGTAATATTTTGTTATAGCAGCCCAAACGGACTAAGGCGTTTAGTGTACAGGTGGTCCCAGATTTATGATGGTTTGACTCAGGATTTTTCAACGTTACAATAGTGGCACCGTCTCAGCTCCGGGTCTACATCTCCCTGGCTCCCCTAGTCAATGTCTAATCCCCAGGTTCTGAGAGAAGAATCTGATTGGTCCAGTTCATCTGATCCTGCTAGGCCAAAAGGGAATTATTTGTTTAGGGTTTTCCTCTCTGTTGACTATAAATGTCCCAAGGAAAGAGACTTGAGACTCTTGTTCACCACTGTATCCCCGATATTCGTCACAGAGCTTGGCATGTGGTTGGTCCTCAAAAGATAATTGCTACATGAATGATGGCCAGTTTATGGAAGGATTGCCTTCATTTTTCAGGCTATGGGCATAAGTGACAGTGGGCCCAAGAGGGCAACAAAGGCCCTGGGCACAGGCAGCGTCCTTTGCAGGGCCAGTAGGCATAAGGCACAGTGACTGACATCTCTAGTGTCTGTGAGATCACTAGAACATCACTGAGTTGCTGGCTTAGACTTGCTGGCTATAAAGCACAGATCTGAATGTTGGGTTTAATTTTAGCAGCTATCTCCGGCTTAGGTTTTTCCTATACAAGCATTCCTATCTGCTCCTTGGCTGACCGTCCTCTCCATCCAAAATTTTATGAATTTTTCATTAATGATTATTTTAATGGCCCATTGCCTCTGTGTCTTTGTGAAGTTCCCTATACCTTCAAAAAGTTACGTCTTAACAATATAATAACAGTCATAAATGATAGCGTGGAGACAGATGGTTCACGGCCACGAAGGTCTGGCCCCAGAGGCACTGCCTGGCTTGAGGGCACCTGGGAATGATTCTATACTCCAGGCCCTGAAGGAGAGCAAGGGCTGTTGCCTTTCTACGCCTGAAGAGGGCGTTGGGCTCTGCAGGTCAAATCTGATGGAAACAGAGTAAACAGGATCTCTGATCAGACTAGTAGTGAGAGTAGAGGCAGGTACTTTCTCATTTTAATATAGTTGTCTCCTTCTATCTGATCTTTAGAATATTCTAAAACCTTCAGCTTTATCTTTCAACCACACTTCTGGGGGTTCATTACAGGATTAGCCAGGCTAATACAGGTAATGGCTGGTGTGAATTTTGTGGCTGGGACGATGTCCTGGATGTTCTTGTTCTGTGCCAGTGATATTCTGGATCCAGCCTTCATCTCGCGAGGTAGCTCCTGTCTCCCCCTACCCCAGACTCCCCAGCTCGCGAGCATCCCTCCTTTTCATCCCACTTCTGCTCATAATCTGTGCCTCCCCAGCCTCCCCTGTCTGCCTTGCACCCTCTAGGAGTGTGTAATAGGGTCCCGCTTAGAAGTTCCCTGGCCATTGGTGACACAGGGTATTGTGCTGTCCCTGTGGCCTTTTCAGGGGAGGCCTTGGAGCGATGGGCATCCCTATCCTTCCATCCCATTTACTTCCTACTCGCAGCACAGCATGTAGATAGATAGGCTGGGCTCCCCACACCCACACTGTCCCGTTGCCTTGGCAACAAGATTGCGAAAGTTGGGTTTCCTGGTATCCAAGGTTACACTGTGTTCAGACAACTGCTACCTACTACATGGACATATGGATCTATGGTTGGTTCGATGAGAGGAAGATTTAACTGTATACAGGTATATACAGGTGACACAGCAAATCTGAGTCTGATCACGAGATTCCCTTTCATTTGTAAAACTAGAGCTCAGGGTTATAACCAGGAACATTTTGCGGTGTTTCATGTGATCTTCCTCAGTCAACAGAGAGAGCTTTCTCCCTAGGAGTAAGGAAAGTGTGTTCTTAAAGGCAGGGAGGAGAGCTGAGGAGAGGGTGGATGGAGAGAGAGGATGAATATTTTTATTACTTTTTATTCAGTAACGTTAACTTACAAAAGAAGAAGAGATGGGGGCATCTTAGTGCGGTATAGTTCATAGTCCTGGGTACTGTTTCTGGGGTCCCACAGACCATCTCCCCCAAGATAGCCAAGGTCAAGCTTGTAGTTCAAGGGACACACAGCTCACTCCAGATACTGGCATCTGAGCAGAAGCGGCAGGCCCTCAACCCACAGTCCTCTGGTGCTTGGCCCTGAGCCGTCCTCTCAGCTCTCTCCTGCAGCCCAGGAGGAGAGCCTGGACCCCGGCTCCGCTCTGCCTGTGGCCTCTCGGCCCAGCTCAGCTGCACAGCTTTCTCAGCCGGGCACAGGTTCTCAGGCCCTCGGGTCCAGGACACCTGGCTCCCTGCTCAGTTCACAGCAGAGCAGTTTCACAGGCATCACATATGATCTTGCAAAAATTCAAGGGCGAGGAAGGTATTCTCAGGCTCATTTGGCAAGTGGGCAAACAGGGCAGCCCTCTTGTTAGCTTGGAGCCTCGGCTGGACCTTGCCGCCCCGGGTCCTGAGGCCTGGGATCTCCTCTCTCCGGGAGATCCCATGACCTGGGAATGTGGTCCTGACAAAGCCATATTTGCTATCCAGTTGCAGAGGAGACTTGGCATATCCCTTCTACCTGGGGTAGAATTTTTCTTTCAGAGAAACTGGAAGAAATTAAAATGATTCCGTCAGCTCTAGTAGTATAGTTCTCAATAAATAGTTTATAGCCACAGTGATTATATTTCCAGACTCAAAAAATAAGACATGTGGTCTCACCAAGGATTCTTGCTAATTTCTCTGAATTTGGTTTTATGAAAAAGAAAGCTCATAAAATTGAAATCTCACTGAGCTATACATTTAAACAATTGCACTCAGTAGAAAAAATAAAATGAATTTGATCAGGATTACCTCAGAAAGTTTGGGACAATTTTGGCTGTATTTATTATGCTATGTGGTATATAGCCATACTTAACTTAGTTTTTAAATTCTCTGAGGGAGATTAAAGTGATTTATGAACGACTTCTATGTATCCTTTTGTGACTATTGAAATTGAGTTCAGTAGAAATTGGTTACTTACTAGGCTTCTTCAAAGAAACCTGGCAGAATTAATATTTAAGAGAACTGTAGAATTCTGATTGTTAATTATACCTTTTTTAAAATTCAGGTTAGGAAATTAGTAAAGTTGACCATTCAAACTTGAAAAAAAAATGTGATCTTTGATTTATGTCATGATACATTGTCAAGGCTTTTAAATGAAAATTTATCCTAGTTTTCAGTTGTTTTTTTTTTTTTTCTGGTTTCCTCTCAAGGAAGTTTTGGAAGGATTTAATAAACATCTAAGTCAGGTAAATGTCTGGAATTTCTAAGAATGAGGCTGTAAATTCTTTGGCACCAGAGCGCTCCTTAGAAGGAAGGCTGGTGATGGCAATGGGCCAACAACTTTATTTTATGACGATTAGAAATAGTGAGATTTTATTATTAATCTGATTAAGGTCTGCTCCGGAAACACCGGCAGTGACATATTTCTTATAGGTTTTAAAATTAATAAAAGGGGCTTCCCTGGTGGCGCAGTGGTTGAGAGTCCGCTTGCCGATGAAGGGGACACGGGTTCGTGCCCCGGTCCGGGAAGATCCCACATGCCGCAGAGCGGCTGGGCCCGTGAGCCATGGCTGCTGAGCCTGCACCTCCGGAGCCTGTGCTCCGCAATGGGAAAGGCCACAACAGTGAAAGGCCAGCGTACCGCAAAAAAAAAAAAAAAATTAATAACCTAATTGCAGTATAATTTTATGACATTTCTATATTGCTTATAAAACTATAATTATATAAATATGAAAATGGGCTTCATTATTTGAGTTCTCTCATTTTCTGCAGCTCTTGGAAGAATTCAACCTCCAATATAACGCTAAACACTTTTAAGCTGCCTATTTTACATCAACAAAATTAAGCTTCCTGTTTGTCTTAACCTAGACTATTTTGCAAGAAGCCATTCTTAAGATTTTTTTTTTTTTTTGCTGTATGCGGGCCTCTCACTGTTGTGGCCTCTCCCGTTGCGGAGCACCGGCTCCGGACGCGCAGGCTCAGCGGCCATGGCTCACGGGCCCAGCCGCTCCGCGGCATGTGGGATCTTCCCGGACCGGGGCACGAACCCGCGTCCCCTGCATCGGCAGGCGGACTCTCAACCACTGCGCCACGAGGGAAGCCCCAAGAAGCCATTCTTAAGCTTTAATAAGTGTATTACAGCTTTAAAGGGAATGTAAGTAAACAGAGTCACATGGTAATTTTTTAAAGTAAGTTTTGCGGGACTTCCCTGGTGGTCCAGTGGTTAAGACTCCGTGCTTCCACTGCAGGGGGCACGGGTTCAATCTCTGGTCAGAGAACTGGGATCCCGCATGCTGTGCTGTGTGGCCAATTGACAAAAAAAAAAAAATGAGATTTGCATTCTCTCTGCAGGTGACTATAAAAAAATGTTTTTTAAAACAACAGAATGAAAACTCAGAAACATAACAAATGTCGTGGACGCTAAAGCTCTACAGTGCTTTCCCACCTTTACATACACGTTTGTTCTTGCTTGACCTTTAAAATTGTAAATTACTAACTGCCATGTCCAGTGTCGTTCATGGCCACGTGTCCAGGAACTTAATTTTCTTCCACTTTGGAGATGCCCCGTGTGAAGCTTATTTACATACATATTCAGAACTCGCAAGGTGCACATGGCTACATTTTACAAAGATAGTTGCACCTCGCTTGCATCTGACTGGTGTTACCTGTTCCGAATGTGAACAGGTGAGACACGTGGTCTCTTCCAGGTCTGGGGTGATGAGACTTTAGTAACTACACACCAGAGAGAAACCTGGTACCAAATGTATCCAGGTGGAATCGGATTCTAAAAACAGCCACCAGATTTGCCCAGAGTTGACTCTGATAACACACAACCAGCTGCAGTTAAAATGGGTCCCAGACAGTTTGTGTTACAGAAGTGGCCAGTGCAGCAACATCTTCCTTTTTCCCTTTTCTCCTCCTCGCTTTATCTCTTAGCCACACCAAAGGCTCTACACCAGCATCACTGGGCCTCTGTTTGGCTGCCCACCCAGCAAAGTCAGCGGGGCTGCCTATTCTTGTGTTTTCCCTCCATCTGCACAGAAACAACCCTCCTCCTAGCCTCTAAATCAAGATTCATGCCGTGGGCAGCAGCTTTTGCTAATAGAACTTGAAGGATGAAAGAGAAAACAGAATTGAGTTGCCTTTTGGGAGGTTAATTGAAATTAATCCTGGATGGAATGAACGGCTTGAATGTCACGGCTCTCCTCTTCCCCGGCCCAGCCCTCTCCTGCCCCACACTCTGTCCCCAAGGCTGTGACACCTGGCTCCCGACACACAGTCCTAATGCCAGCTTCCCTCCAGAGCCTCTGCACAGCACAACATTCTCTCCAGTCCAGCCAGTCATTTGTGAGTTCAACACATTTACTGGTTTTTCCTATGGGCCAGGCATTGCGCGGGGGAGGCAAGGATCCATTCATTCAATCAATCAGTTATCGATATTTGTTAAACCACTCTTATGTGTTCTAGGCGCCAATTATACAGCAGAAAACCAAACAGCCTTCATGGAGTTTATAATCTACAGGGAAGGTGGTGGAGACAGAGGAACAAATTACACACATAAATGTGTACTACGTTAGAGAAGTGCCTGAAGAGAAACACAGCTGGAAGAGGGATGGGGCGTCAGGAAGGTCTCACTGTAACGACTTAAATGAAGACCTGTGGGAGGTGAGGGAGCATGCCACGTAGACATCTGGGGCAGAGCTGTCTAGACAGAGGAAAAGCCACGCAAAGGCCCTGAGGCAGAAGGTGCTTGGTGAGATCAGAAAGGAGTCAGTAACGTGGCAAGGGCTGCGTTTGTGAGGGGGGCAGTCGTAGGAGATGAGATCAGAGAAATAAAGGGTGGGGGTAGGTCACATAGGTCTTATAAGAACTTTAACTTCACCTCTGAGTGAAATGGGGGCCACTTGGGGGTTCAGGGCAAAGGAGGGACAGATTTGCTGTGGTGACACTTCGCTGGTTGGGGAGGGGGAACAGGGCCCTCCCTGAAGGGTAGAAACAGGGCCACTGTAGTGACACAAGGGAGAGGTGATGGAGGAGTGGGTGGCAGTGGTGAGAACCACCCTAAGTCTGGGTAGATTTTGAAAATAGAGCTGACGGGATTCGCTATGGATCGGATATGGGATGTGGGAAAAAAGAGAAGAGGTATGACTAAGATTTTAGGCCTGAAAGCTGAGAAATAAGACTGAGACACCATAACTGCCCCTGAAGAGCCCACAGTCTAACGAGGGCCTCACGTGCTGGGGGAGAGCTTGTGCAGGACACCAGGGAGGGGTCTGGGTGGGCACAGAGTAGGCACTGAGCTGAGCTGTGAGGGAGGAGCAGGGATGTGCCAGGCTGGCAAGGTGCGGAGTGGAGTCCAAGCTGAAACCCCACAGAAGGGCAGGGAGTTCCGGGAGCCCTGGGTCAAGTCCAGCACACTGGGCCAGCAAGCAAGTGGCCTCCCATGACTTTGAAGCCAGTGTGGCTTCAATGTTGCCAGAACGAGCCACGAGTCCTTCCCACCTCCTCCTCCCCTGGCAGCTTATCATGGCTGGGAAAGCTAGATCCCCATCTTCACCATGTCCTTTGCAGGTTGGAGTGACCAGATGACACAGTTCTGGCCAATGTCACATAAGCTTGTATCTGGCTGGGGTTTGCAGCGGAAACGTGCTTTGCTCTCTTAATGAAGGTGACAGCCGTGGCTGCTGGTGAGAAACTCATATTCCTGTATTCTTGTCCTGTGTTCCTCTAATACAGACTTGATGTGGAGTTGCAGCAAACAGCTTGCAGCCTTGAGACAGCAAACCCACCTGCAAGGAGGGAAGTGGGAAGCTGGAAAGAGAATGAGACTTGATGAGGGTGAGCCACTGCTCCAGCTCTGATCGCCTACGTCTAGACCGCTCGTATGTAAGATGACGAAAGGTCTTTGCTTGCTTAAGTCTCTGTAAGTCAGATGTTCTTGAAGTGTCCCAAGGATTCCTGAGTCATGGGGTCAGAGCCTTGCAGATCCTGCTGGGCTGCTCAGACTTGTGGGCAGTGGGGAATCGCCGAAGGGATTATAGGGGAATGACGTGATCTGCTTTTTATTTTAGAAAAATCCCTCTGGCAGCAACATGGAGCTGCATTAGAGGTTGGAGGCAGGGAGGCCCAGGAGGAGGCTGCCTTACCCAATCAGCAGAGCTTAAGGTGGGGGCAGCGAGGGGTGCTTCTCGCAGTCCTGTTGGCCTGTCCCCTCCGGCCCTCTGCTTTCCCTTCGTGCAGGGCCTCCCCGCAGGCTCCCACCGCAGCCAACCTCGCAGGAGGCTGTGTCTGCCTTCCCTTTCCCCTCGTGACCCTTCCCGAATTCTGGCCTCATCCACCCACAATTGTGACTATGCCCTGCTAAGAGTTTGGAGGGCTGGATTCTAGCCCAGGCCCTGCTTTTATCGTGCTGAGGAGCCTCGGACAGACTACTTTAACCTCTGCAGGCTGGGTTCCTTTACTCTAAGATCAGGGTGTAGAAATAGAGGGTCCCATGCTGCTCTAACAGTCTCTAATCTGGAGACATCTGGCCCTAACAAGCAGGCAGACGGGTGGCTGCTGGGCTAGGGGGCAGCCCCTGGAGGCTGACCATCTCCAGACAGTGTCCTCTACTCTACATCATGGGGCCTGAAGACCCACCAATAGTCATGTTCTTCCTTTGGGTCCTGAAGACCTTAAGCCTTTCCGTATGCTCCGGCCGAAGTGCATATACCCCTGGAGGGGGCTCCCTTTAACCTTCATCTACTAGCTGGAGATGGGGAGGAAAGAGAGGGACTTGACAAGAATCTATAAAACTTTCCTACTACGAAAGGAAGCCGGAGGCAGGAAGGGGAGAGAGGACTGATTTGAAAGGTCCAGAACCAGACTATCCTTGCTTAGATAGTGGGACTATCCTCCCACTGCCTATGGCTTAGTCCCACTGTGACTCTCTCTGAACTGTATAGACTAGACAATGTGTAGTCTATTCCCTTGGAAAAACCCCAGCCTAAAACCACGTGGCCCCAAGAAACTTCTGGTCGGTAAAGGAGATGTGCTGTAGTTTCCAGGTGCCCACTGCTCTTCCATCCTGGAGTTGTGCCTCCACTATGACTAAATGATTCTCTAAGCTCACATATGGCTTCATTTCCTAAATATTGTAGGGTCAACTATCAAACTAGTTGCCTTTCTTGAAGAGACCAAATACTAAAGGCCATGTCAAAATGCCAAGAAGCTGTGCATTTTGGTACATTCTTTTTCCCCTGAACTGTTCAAGGGGATTATATAATAACTGCTACCTATGTGCATGGGTGTGCATGGATGCGTGTAAGGTGTCACTGCATCTTTAGCTGAAAGATGCTATTCTCGTTCCATTCCAATGCTGTCTCCCTGTTAACTTTCTCTTTTTTTACATGTATTATTAGCTATTGCAGTAGCTTTTATTTTGGCTTTTACTAGTTAATAGGAAAAGCATTCGGCTTTATTTTTTTATCTCCTAAAACTTTGAGTACTAAAATTTGCATTTAAATGAAGAAAATGAGTTTCACTTTCTTTTAGGTTGATGGTTTCAAAATTTTGATCTTGTACCCCAATCAGTAAAAAGATGTTTTAGCATGAAAAAAAAAGGGGGCATGAGTTGTGCCTCATGTCCTGCCGTCTCTCCATCATCAGCCAGCCATCCCCAATCAATCAGTAAAAAGATGTTTTAGCATGAAAAAAAAAGGGGGCATGAGTTGTGCCTCACGTCCTGCCGTCTCTCCATCATCAGCCAGCCATCCCCACGTCTTCTCAGTCAACTCCGTGACTCACTTCTTGAGTCCGCTTCTTATCACCACCTCCACTCGCAACTGGACTCTCCTCATAGATGACAACTTGCCCATTTCTTTTCAAGGCCTTGGGACGTCTGCCAAATGTTTGTTTATATTGTTAAAGAGAGAGGTTATATGAGATACTGGAAGGTGGTAGATTTTTTTGCTCTGAATAATTCCATACCCTGTTCCCCCGCCACGTATGCCCTCCAGGTCTCCCAGACCCATCAGGTAGTGATGTGACGGTGTGGTCTGGGGTTACCTGTGAAGAGGCTTTAGTTCCGGGTGGAGCCAGAGGTGTGGAGAGACTGTGTGCTCGAAGCTGGAAGACTCTTAACCTCGGCAGCTCCTCCTAGGCTTCTCTAAGTACCGTCTGTGTATGTAGGGGAAGCAGGAGAGGGGCAAGAAGAAATTCTAATCTCTGCCCTTTCTCACTGAAGTAGTTTCTAGGCTGCACAACAAACTACCATAAACTTAGCAGTTTAAAACAACACCCACTTATCATCTGGGCGTTTCTGTGGGTTAGGAGTCTGGACACCGTGTAGCCAGGCTCTGGGCTCAGGGCTCACCAGGCTGAGATCAAGACAGTCAGCTGGGGCTGTGATCTCACCTGGAGCTGGGGATACTCTCCCAAGCTCGTTCAGTTTGTTGGCAGAATTCAGTTCTTGGGGTTGTAGGACTGAGGTTTCTGCCTTCTTGAGGCTCTCAGCTAGGGTGGCTCTAAGCTCCTAGTGGCCTGTCTCAGGTCCTAGGCAACAGGCCCCATACGCAGTCCTCAACATGGCAGCATGCTTCCCTCTCTGGGGCCAGCAGGACAAATCTGTCTTGCCTACCTGCTAAGATGGAGTTGCATGTAACCGAAGTAATCCCAGAATGACTATCCCATCGCATTCCCAGGTTCCGCTCACAGAAGAGAAGGGGGTCATACGGGGCATACCAGGTGGAAGCTGGGGGATTCTGACTCCTCTAAACCCATTGTCCTCCCTACCTCTTCTTTTCCCCGTTCTCCGCACTCTTTTGGGACTTAATCTCTATGTACTTCCTGCCTCTAGAAACATGTGAGTCATATTCTAGGATAGGAGTTTTATTGTCAAAAGGGAATTTTAAGTGAATCAAAGGATTTCAGATAGACCTGAACCTGGGACTTCCTTGGTGGCTCAGTGGTTAAGAATCTGCCTGCCAATGCAGGGAACATGGGTTCGAGTCCTGGTCTGGGAAGATTCCACCTGCCGCAGGGCAACTAAACCCATGCACCACAACTACTGAGCCTGTGCTCTAGAGCCCACGAGCCACAACTACTGAGCCTGTATGCCACAACTACTGAAGCCCGCGTGCCTAGAGCCCATGCTCTGCAACAAGAGAAGCCACTGCAATGAGAAGCCCGCGCACCTCAACGAAGACCCAACGCAGCCAAAATAAATAAATAAATTTATAAAAACACCCAAAGAACAAAAAACAAATAGACCTGAACCTCCCTCACTGGCTAATCTGAAGTCTACCAGATTTATTTTCCGCACCATAGTACTTACTGCGTTCTAGGTACTGCCGTTAAATGCTTTATATAGGTACATGATTTTATTGAATCCCCTCAACATCTTTATGAGGGGAGCATTGGTGCCCCATTTTACAGACAAAGAACCTGAGACTCAAAATGAGTCCCCCAGGTAGCAAGCAGAGGAGGTCAGTCTGTTCATCTTGCCTCTGGCTATCACCTCACCAGGGGGCGTGTGGAGGGGGTGCGGTGAGGAACAACAAAGGCACCTCTTGGAATGACATACCTCCTTGCATTAAACAGGAGGCTACCCCGGCTTGCGAAGCCATACTCGTCTGGCGCATCAGACAGCCCCGCTTGGCCTCTCTCTTCGTGACTGATGGGGTCTGACATTTTCAAATTGGCCTTCAGACGCCTTCATTGGAAGCACAACTTTGAGTAAAAGAAGATTAATTTTAAACCTCAAGAACCAGAAAGAAGAGACTGTGTGGGGGTTAGACCTGAGGCAGAGCTTCCAGCTTTCAGGACTTGCATGCATTCTGGCTAGAAATCAATGGAGCATGAAACAGAAATGCTGAGTGACCCCCCCAAGCAAAGCGCACCCCTTCCTTGGGCCAATCGCCCAGGCCTCTGCGCCGGCCAGTGACGCCTGGCATCGCTTCTTCAGGATTTAGCTCTTGATTGGTTGCGGCCAGGCTTTTGACCAAAGCTTTCAAAGGAGACAGGAAGCTACTGGCACAAAATGGCCGTATCAATTTGGTTTAGAATCTTTGTCTACACTCGTCGACCAAGAGAGCACCACGGAAAGCCTGGTGAACATATAAGGGAAGCAACTTGTCGCAGCGATAAAGACCTCAGACGTTGGCCCAGCTTCTGTGTCTAAACCCCCGCTTTCCTGTTTGATAGTTGTTTGACTTAGGGAAGTATTTTTTTAAATGGTACAACTTTATTTCATTCACTGTTACACTGCTACAAGTTAAATATAATTGAGTAGTGATCTTTTTCTTTTTATTGAGGTATAATTGACATATAACATTATATTAGTTTCAACATAGTGATTCAGTGTTTGTATATGTTGCAACATGATCACCGTGATAAGTTTTGTTAACATCCATCACATACAGAGTAACGAATTTTTTTTTTTTTGATGAGAACTTTTAAGACCTACTCTCTTAGCAAGTGTCAAATATATAATTTAACAGTATTAACTATAGTCACCGTGCTGTACATTACATCCCCATTTAGGGAAGTTTTTTTTTTACCCTCTTTGAGCCTCAGTTTTCTTATCTGTAAGCTGGGCACATGAATACCTGTCTCTGAGGGAATTTAAATGAGATACTAAATCGCCTAGCCCTCGGTATTTGTTTGATAAGGGACAACTCTTGTTACATTGCTTTTGCAGCTGATACTTTCCTGCTCTGAACTGTCTGCCAAATTCTAGCAGAGTTACCTCCATGCCCCAGTGGCGGTTTAGTCAAGTTGTAAGCAGGAAATGTCACATCTCCTAAGAAACCACCTTTTAGGTGAAGCTCCTAACCAAGCCTGGTCGCGTCAGAGAAGCTTCTAGTAGGAGAGGAGGCTCAGAGATACACTGATGGATGCACAGGACTCAGCAGAAGAAAAGAATGCAGAAGGCGGCTCCAGGAAAAGGGAACAGCATGTGCAAAGGCCCGGAGGAGGTGAGACATGGTGCATCCCCTGTGCTCTGTGGTTTGTTATTGCTGAAAATTAAGTCCTTTGTGTTTTACCTGCCCTGATGTCTAGAAGAATGCGTGTAGGAGTTTAAAACACATGCAAGTGTCACCATCTGTATCACTTAGAGATTTAAGTGCTTGGAAAAGTTTATGTGTATGTGAGCAAGACACACACATACACACAGAGTTAAACACAATTACTTTAAGGCAACATTCTCCAGAAGTTCAGTGATTCCAGTCTCAGGAATCAGAACCTATTTTATAAACTGTGACCTGGAGGAAGCAAGCCAACTGACTCTTTGATGCAGGTACGCTTGCATCAAAGGAACAGGAACAAAACTTCCACTGCTTTTATTTATGTATTGGCCACGCCGTGCATCACGCGGGTTCTTAGTTTTCTGACCAGGGATCGAACCGGTGCTCCCTGGATTGGGAGTGCAGAGTCTTAACCACTGGACCACTGGGGAAGTCTCTCCACTGCATTTTAAAGTAGCAAACCCAAGATCCAGGCCCCGTGGACAGCACTTTACCTGCATGATGCAGCTATGCTATTGTCTTTATCCATTTTCCCTAACTCAGTCTGCAGGCTGTTTCCTTTCCTGTGGACGCAGAATGTTTCACGGGCAAGGCATGCCTGACTCGGCAACTGGGGTTTCTGCCTGTTTGTTTGTTGCTCTTGTTGTTTTTGAAGCCTGAATGGAGGCTTTTTTGTACCCGTGGCCTTTTAACCTGGAAAGGACAGTGACCAAAGGACTGTTCACACTGGTGAAGGGGACAGGATGCTCTCAGTCTTGGGACATTGCAGCTTTCCTTTCCGACTCTTTGATTTCATCCCTATATCGTATTCACCTTTGTTTGCATCCTGTCTCTTTCAAACTATGCCATAGAATGACATCATCTGAAAACAAATGTATCTTCCCCTAGATCTCCTGAAACAGAAAGAACAAAGGAAAGAAAGAGGTAGAAAGTCCTCACGTCAGCCAAGTGAAAACCAGGGCAATGTCACTGTTCTTGGGCCTCCAGGTACTGTAACTTACAAGCAAATACAGCTGCAAAAGAAATCACAGACCACCGCATCCTCAGGGCCCGGATCAGGCCCTCCTGGCAGGGTCAGGCTTGTGGCCAGCCAGCCCAGCCCACCTACCCCTCTCTCCTTGCACCGTTCTGAAGCTTGGTTTTCTTCTACATTTTTACCCGCTTCTCTCTGGAGTCTGCTCTTCACACACAAGGGTTACTATGGTAATAGAAAATCCCTGTTGTGTTAGAAATTTTGTAAAATAGAATTCAGGAAGAAGCATGAAACTGGTGTGTTTATCTTTTTATGGGAATGGGAGCCTGGATGCTGAGTTTCCAGGGTCATTGCCTGGGCCGCTGGACCAGAATGGACTGTCAGGCCCGGGTGAACCAGAAATGGCTTAGAGGAGAGCAGGGGACAACAGCCCTGGCCCTCACTCCTCTTGGTAAACTGTCAGCCTCCGGGCGTGCTCATCAGCCCTGTACCTGAGAAATCTTTGCGGGTGAATAAATGAGCACGGAACCTCGCTTTCTGTTCGTCCCCTTGCTTTCTTTCTCCCCTGAAGAGTTCCATCGGGAGAGGAGGCTGGATGGAGAGTCTCCTGATACCGGGGCCTGAAGCTTCTTTGGGTTTTGCCCCCTCTTCCCCGGTTCCTCATCTGGCCCCCATTCTAGGCTCAGTGGACGCTTGATAAATGCTTATGTTGACTTACCGCACAGCACTGGAGACCAGGAGAGAAGGTTTCAGCAGTGCTGTGAAGGGAGTTAGGTAAATGCACAGCCTCCTCTGCAGAGACCTGTCTGAGCGGAGCTCCTGGGATGAGAGGAGCCTTGGGTTATCGGTTATCGCATGAGTCTGAAGACATCGCTCTACAGAGGCTGGGAAAGTGACCACCGTCTCCTTCCCCAGGCAACCCAGGGCAGTTCCAGATGACTCTATTATGCAAAACATTTCTGTGACTCATGACAGGACCCACCGCCATATCTCTTCCATCCCAGTCCCCCCACCCTTTCCCCGTTTTTAAGGCTAATTATCTTTTCCTTTGCTTGGCAGTATAAATCATAGGGAAGTATCTGTCCAAGAGGATAGAACAAAGGAGAACAAGGAAGAGGAGCGGGGAGAGAAGGAGAAGGGGAAGTTGAATACGGGGATAATAGGTATCACCCTGGGAGCTTTGTTTTTCTCCCCCAAAAATCATGGTACCCAGAAACTGCTGTAAACTTAATTTTCTGGGAGTGGTGCGGTTACTCTAAAAATAAAGGGGTTGGAATATTAAAAAAAAAAAATCATAGGGAGGTGACTGAACTGTTCATACCAGCGTTTTGTAGAAATCATAGTCTCACAGAACGTAAGCACTGCCATGGATCTTAGCTATCGTCTGGACCAGTGGGTGATTCACAGTCTTTTTTCCACCCAGCACTCTAAGGGGACGAGACACACTTCCATCAGCAGGAAAATCTTCTACAGCAGTGACGCCACCTGGGGTGGGACGAGGAGGTCACACTTGGACTCTCGGTGCGGGGGGGAGCAGTGCTGGTACCTGTCGGGTGTGCTTTCTGTCATCTAGAAGGCAGAGGTGCCATAGGACAGACGCATTTTAATAAATGTGATCAAGAATAGTCTGGACCACATAGTTGGAGGAAATCCTGAACCCCCCTTCACCCCACGATTCTGATACCCCATTGTCTAAGTTGAAAATCAACAATCAAGTTAACATCTCGTTTTGGGCTTCCCTGGTGGTGCAGTGGTTGAGAATCTGTCTGCTAATGCAGGATACACGGGTTCGAACCCTGGTCTGGGAATATCCCACATGCTGCGGAGCGACTAGGCCCGTGAGCCACAACTACTGAGCCTGCGCATCTGGAGCCTGTGCTCCGCAACAAGAGAGGCCGCGATAGTGAGAGGCCCGCGCACCACGAGGAAGAGTGGCCCCCGCGTACCACAACTAGAGAAAGCCCTCGCACAGAAATGAAGGCCCAACACAGCCCTAAATAAATAAATAAATTAAGAAAAAAAAAAAAAGAGTAAATCCTATTAAAAGAAAAAAATGTTAACATCTCGTTTTTGAGGTGTGTCAAGCCCAGGTCTCCTGACTCCCAAGCCAGGTCAGGACGTAGCATAACACCTAGGTCTCTAAAAAGGACTCTGCTTTCTGAAGGAGAGGGGTAAAGGATATTGATCTAGTCACCCATTAGATTAAAATACAGGATGAAGGACGAGCCAAGGGACTTTTTGAAAAGGGGCTGAAGGAGGCAGGGGAGGCTGGGCATGAGCTAGAGGCAGGGACAGTAGGACTGGTGCTCATTCAGGAGAAGGCTGTTCTGCAGGGTCAGGGGCTGGGAAGGGGGCGCACGTGTGCTGCATGAGGCTGTCTGATAGAACATCCTGCAATGATGGAAGCGTCCTAGATCTCTACTAAGCATATCTCTAGCCACTAGCCATAGGTGGCTGTGGAGCTCTGGAAATGTGGCTCGTGTGATTGACAGGCTGCGTTTTTAATTTTGTTTAATCTGAACTAATCTATATGTGAGTAGTCACATTTGCTCTGTGACTATTGTATCGGCATGTGTCTAGAGGACAATCTTTCCTCTTTCTTGTCCACCCTTCATAGGATTCAAACGTGTTTTGATTTGTTAAAAACCAAAGGTTGAGGGTTAATGAGGAAGCCGGGTAGGGTGAAAACGCTGGCTTTTGACAATCCCTTTCACCTGTTTCTCTGGAAGAACGTTGTGAGGTTGGAGGACCATGATTCACTTAACGCAGATGCTGTTCATAAGTGAATCTCACTGGCAGGACTCACAAATCATAGACTTACCTGCACGAATTATAAGACTTGTGTCACCTAGGATGCTGGGAGATCCTATAATAAGTTCAAATAAAATTACTCCAGGGGGCTTCCCTGGTGGCACAGTGGTTGAGAGTCCGCCTACCGATGCAGGGGACATGGGCTCGTGCCCTGGTCCAGGAAGATACCACATGCCGCGGAGCGGCTGGGCCGGTGAGCCATGGCCACTGAGGCTGCGCGTCTGGAACCTGTGCTCCACAACGGGAGAGGCCAAAACAGTGAGGGGCCTGCGTACCACAAAAAAAAAATTACTCCAGGGACTTCCCTGGTGGTCCAGTGGTTAAGAATCCGCCCTCCTACACAGGGGATGCGGGTTCGATCCCTGGTTGGGGAACTAAGATCCCACATGCTGCGGGGCAACTAAGCCTGTGTGCTGCAACTACTGAGCCTGCGTGGTCTGGAGCCCGTGCACCACAAATCGAAGCCTGCATGCCACAACTAAAGAAGCCTGCACACTCCAATGAAGAGCCCTTGCGCCACAGCTAAGACCCAACACAGCCAAATAAATAAATAAATATTTTTAAAAAATTATGTCAGGACTTCCCTGATGGCACAGTGGTTAAGAATCTGCCTGCCAATGCAGGGGACATGGGTTTGATCCTTAGTCTGGGAAGATCCCACACGTCGCGGAGCAACTAAGCCCGTGTGCCACAACTACTGAGCCTGTGCTCTAGAGCTCGCAAGCCACAACTACTGAGCCCAAGTGCCACAACTACTGAAGCCCGTGCGTCTAGAGCCCGTGCTCTGCAACAAGAGAAGCCACCACAATGAGAAGCCTGCACACCGCAACGAAGAGTAGCCCCTGCTCACCACAGCTAGAGAAACCCCATGCACAGCAACGAAGACCCAACGCAGCCAAAAATAAAATTAAATTTAAAAAGAATTACTCCAGTGTTCTCTTGGTAAAATCCTTCCAAATCCAAGTTAATTTAATACCCCTTGTTCTTTTTTTAGCCACATGTTCTTAGATACACTGTTTCCCATGACCTTGAGTTTATTAGGTTGTCATGAGAGGTTGAGAGCCATGTCCTTTGGAGGAACATTGAACACATTTTCCTAGGAGAGAATGTTGGCTTATAACCATTTGTAGTGTAGAGAAAGAAATCACAGTCTGTTCTACATGAAGGGTTAAGTCAGGCTGTCCATACGGACTGAGGGCCCTCGTCATTATGCAGTTTTGTGTTGTGACCAGTCATGTGTCTTGCTGTTGTTGAGACAAAGAATGCAGGATGGTGACAGATAAGAGCTTGGGCTTTGGGGTCAACCAGACCTGGAGTGGATGCTTGTGTCTTCCTCTGTGTGACTGTGAGACTTTGAGCTCATTACTTGATCTTTTCCCATCTGCGAAATAGACATCATAATAATACCCAGGCCAGCACATCCCCAGCACTCAGCAAATACAGACATCTCCCCCATTGTCATCAGGCAGATCCAGGTTCCAATCCCAGCTCAACCATTTATTGTGTGACCTTGGCCAAGTTGCTTAACCTGTGTCAGAATTTCCTCACTTTTACAATGGAGATAATATCGAGCTTGAAGGATTGTAAGGAATAAAAATAATCTGTAGGCAGTAGTTGGTATGTAAAAGGTACTAATTATTATCATATCTTTTTTTCCCTCTAGTGATAGTCACATGGGAAGCATGTAACAAATGCTTTCTGACTTGATTTTTTACCCTTTCTGCTGAAAAATACCAGGCCTCTTTGAAATCACTTTAGTGGACTCCAAAATTTATGTAGTGTTCTATGAAGATATGTTGGGGATATTCTCTCATTTGACTTCTTGTTTTTACTGACTATAATCAGGGATAAATTTTGTATTTTACATTTATATTTCAGCCATATTTTGTGCATACTCAAGTCCATTTCAGGGATGAGGAGTCTGGACTGGGAAGAAACAAACATTATCTGAGTACTTTGTGTCCAGCACTGGGTCTAGATTTACCTGTACAATCTCATTTTGTCTTTATAGCGATCCTTTGTTATTCCTCTAAGGGGCTATTATCGCACCCATTTCACAGATAGAGAAACTGAGGCAAAGAGCTGTTAAATAGGTGGTCCAGGGTCACACAGGGCAAAGCCAAGTTGCAGAGCTAGGCTGTCTCCCTCCAGAGCCTTAGCTCTTCATCACTCTGCTTATTCCCTACACTCCTCCTCAAGGATCTCTACTCTGGCAAAATCTTATCAAAATGAGTCTCAAAGACATACACCAAAGAGCCCTGCACAGCCCAAGGAGGGTCAGAGTTCCCTCGTGCTCAACCCCGGGCCTCGAGTGAGACCTGACCTTGGCCGTGCCAACATCAGCCCATCTTTGAGTTCCTCTGCTCTTTCCTCTCCTTGAACTGCTGGGTCCCAGCAGCAGTTCAGCCCCTGGCCCTCCCTTCCTCAAGGTCTAGGTGGACAGCAGCTGTCCCCACTTGCCACCCCATGAGGACAGCTCCTGTGCTTGCTTTTCTGCAGTTAAAGAGCTCAGTGAAGCATACAATGTGATCATGAATTTCCAATTGCTTTAGTAACATCTTGGTAAATGGATTTCCATCCAGTTCCACTGCAGGCCTTTGCCATTGTGAGGAATACCAGGTAGGTGATGATTTGTGCATAAATGGGGATGCAGGGTGTGTGCTGTGCGTGATACAGAGTCAAAAGCAAGGTTGTTGGTTGGGTCTAATCTCTCTCTGTCTCTCTCGTCTCTCTCCAGCAAACTGAACGAATGTTATTTCATGAGCACAAGTGTGGCAATATCCCTTCTTTTAAAGCAAGATGGCCTCTTATTCCCAGGCTTGCTGTGGTGGGTTGAACGCTAACCATGCATGCGCTGGATCCGGGCTGCATGTCACATAATTCACATTCTTGGCTTCCTGAGTCACTGTCATTACCTAACCTTTCCAGAGAGGCTGCAGTGTGTGGGCGTAGATGGACGGGAAATCAGATAATCCCCATCTGTGTGCACATCTGCTCGGGACCTCTTTACCTGTTTCTGGGGAAAGAGCTTCGCAGTTAAAGTAACGTGACTGAAAACTTCTTGTCTGGATTTCTAAATCCCTCATTGGAGTCAGTGGAGTTTCTGGACTGGAAGGCATAGAGCTGCCATGAAAGGCTGAATCAGAAGGTACAAAGCTTCTCTTTCAATCCAGGACCTCTTTAACTGTGGAGTGAAACATCAGAGGTTAAACTAGTCACAGGTTGTAAAATTATTCGCAGAGCGAGGATCATTCTCCAAATCTAGTCTTAATTCCAAACCTGTTCCTATTCTTTTTAATCCCACAACTGTTGGGAGAGATTCTTCTTCTGCACTAAACTCCAGCCCTCTTCAAATAGGAGGCACCTTTGGAAACTTTCTCTTGAGAGGTTATCCCTAAGTGGTAGATGTCTCTGCCACCTCTCTCTCCATCTGTTCACGTGCCCATTCCTTCCATTTTTGCCCCCCGGTTTTTGTAGAAAGCCTTAATAAGAAATGAGTCCATGAGGGTTTTCCAGGGTCTTCAGTGAGGTTGAGATGGGGGGTGGGGAGTGTCCACTACAGCCCACAATGGTCACTTTGGCTTAGGATCGGGACACCCATATTATCCTGAGGAACTCATTGGCTTCTATCCTGGGGACCCTGTAAACTAACTCCAGGGTCACAGACTCAAAGGCCCATGGGACAACGCAGGTTAACAGATGAGAAGCCACAGGGAGAAGTGCGCACGTGTGTGCTTCAGAGGGGACGGCTACGTCAGCTCCAGCTGACTGCTGCCAGGTGGGAAAGTAGGCCCAGTGCTGAGGCATCTTCTGATTTTTTTAATGAGGAGCAAGAAATACTTTTGAACAGCTTAAAATCTCTCAATTTTTTTAAGGTTGGCAAGCAACCAACTGAAAAATAAACAAACGATCCTGGAAAGGCCGAAATGGAATAGATGCATCAGCCACGTTTGGCCCACAAGCTACCATTTGCATCTTCTGGCAAGATCTCCTTGCACCGACTACTAAACCCACGTTGGTGGCCTAACTTCGCAAGCCACAGAGGCTGTCACGCTATACATTTTTTGTACTTGATTGTATTTTGAGCTTCCTTTTGTGTATCCTTGCTTTTTTTAAATCCATCCTCATCACTTAATCCTATTAAATATTATCTTGTTAAATTGCACTGAAAATCACTGAAAGGAGCTTTTTGGAATAACAGAGGAAAGCCATTAACTGCTTAATGGCCGCAGGCCTTTCTTCCCTGTACTCCCAGGCCCACCGGGCTTTGGACTACTTTTCATGTGAATGCTGATTGGTCTAAAACAATCATGGTAATTCCACTCCCCTTGCGTGGTCATGTGACATAACTTGCATTGGGTTAGGCACAGTCATGGGACATAACTCTGGCCAATAAGATGTAAGATAAAATCTGGGGCAGGGGCGTGCACTCTGGGAAAGTTTTCCTTGATGAAAAATGGTCCTGGATCTTGATGTCATTACGAGTCTCAGAGCTAACGATCCTGGGCCCCTTGCTGTCTGCCCCTGGTTAGGTGAGATAATCAATTTTCCTTCTCAAGCTAATTTTAGTCTAGTGTTTCTGTTGTTTGTAATCAAAAGCGCCCAAACTGGTACAAAAAAGAATATTTCTGGGTCTCTAACCATGCTCCACTCATGAGATCAGATTATTCACCCATCAGTGGGCACAGGCTGGCTGCCCCTCGAGGGTTGCTCTATCTAGACCAAATTGAAGACTCTGCCTCTCTCTTGCTATGGCCAGGTGGTGGAAACAGGTCACAGGCATATTCATTCCATAATGTTTAGCCAGTACCTACACGTGCAACCCTCACCTGCAACCATCGCCTGGCTACAAGCAGGAGGAACTAGGCTGTGTGTTTAGTGACAGCCTCCCAGAATTCCAGAGATGAAAACTGAAGGGACTGATTCTGGAAAAGGTCACATTTCCTTCTCAAAACCTGTCAGCATTCCTAAGCTGTCAGGATTAGGCCATTTATTGCTCATTTCCTTTCTCGTATCAACATTTTAGCCATATTTGACCCTCTTACTCTACAAGATGCTAGAAAATGTGATTTGTGACTCCTGGCAGAGGTACTGGGGACCCAGACACCCTTGAAGGGTCTACAGTGGGATGAAGTCGAGGGTGTTCATTGCATTCCCAGTGGCCACTGTGCCCAGATGTGCACCCTCTGGTCTGGGAGCCTCCTCCCTAATTCTGGGTTCCTTCCAACACTTTCTATTTCCTGAGCCCATTGAGGCTACAGGAAGCACTATTCATAAATAATGACGATGATGACAGTAGTAGTAGTAGAGATGGCCAATCCATATTGAGACTTTGTATGTGTCAGGCACTGTTCTAAATGCTTTTCATATATTAACTCATTAACTCTCACAACAAACTTCTGAGGTTAGTTATCCCCATTTTACAGATGAGGGAACTGGGACCAAAGCCACAAAGCTAGGATTCAACAGCAGACAGTCTAGTTCCAGAGTTTGTGCCGACACTGTCCTCCCCGTGTTAACAGTTCTCACTGTTGGGCATGGGAAGAGCAGATGAGAGATGTTTGCTTCTCTCTCTGCATGGTATGGATTTTTAAAATCTTGAACATGTACTACTTTTTGCTGAGTTAAAAATATTAGATGTGACAGCCAGCACACACTCCTGGGAGTTTGTGTCTAAAGACTATTCACCTAACCTCTGCTGTGTTATCCTTCATAAACGCCTTCATGTCTTATGCCTACAAACCTCCACCACTCTCCCAACTCATGAGAGGCTGGAAGAGGAGAGATGAGGGGTGCATTCCACAGTAAGAGTTTGCAGTGCTCATGTGGTCCCTGGATAACCTTAGCTAAAACACCTCTGACTTGGGGGAATGGAGGGAGAAATTAGTCAAGTAAAGACAAGGAGCTGAGCTTGGGCAGAGTATTTATCATGGCTCTTAGGTTGCAGGGTTTATAGCTTGAGAGTCAGGGCTGGTGATATGTTTTTACAAAGTGAACATATGACTTTCTTGGTTAGATGTCTTTCTTCATTAAATGCCATTGGGTGCACATGTTCCAGTACTAGGTCTGCATAACCATTATCCCCTAAACTCAGTGGTATAAAACAGCCACGTATCATGCTCACGGGTTCTGTGGGTCAGGAAGCCGGTCAGGGCGGAGTGAGGATGGCTTGCATGTGTCCACTCCACAGGATCTGAGCCTCAGCTGGAAGCCTTGAAGGCCAGGGGCTGGGACCTTCTGAAGGCTTGTTCTTTCACACGTGTGGTGGTGGAGGCTGGCTCTTGGCTAAGGGCCTCCGTTCCTCTCCATGTGGTTTCCCTGCTTAAACTAGTTTGTGCTTCCTCACTGCATGGAGGCTGGGTTCCAAAGTTGAGCATTGAGAAGGTGGTGGGGAAGGGAGGCGGAGAGAGAGAAATGTGAGCATCAGGTGGAAGTTGTAACCTCCTTATGCTGTAGCCTCCGAAGGCCCATAGCATCGCTCCCACCATTCTCCAGGGGCCAGAGCAGGCTTAGGCTGGTGCCCAGATTCAAGGGGAGAAAAAAACAGACCCCACTTCTCAGTGGGCGGGGCATCAGTCACATTATGAGAAGAGCACGTGGGATGAGATAGGTATCTCCATCTTTGGAAAATATGGTCTGCCCCATCATACGATTGTGGCCGCAGTAGAAGTAATGGCGGCAGCAGCTGAATGAGCCTTGACCATCCTTCCCACATCTACCAGAGAGACTACCCACCCCGGTTCTGGAAAGACCCCAACACTATTTTTAACAGTTACCCATCCTATATCTCTTTCCACCAGAGCCTTGTTCTGAGCCAGTTAATCTGAGAAACTCATGACTGTTAACAGGTGCTAATGGGTCACTCACCCCAGGAGACCTAATCGCAGCTAATAGGGATCTGCCTCCTGGAGATACGATTACTTAGCCTAGAAAGTGACTTCGTGATGCCCTAGAGGAAGAGAGTGGGCACAAATGGCTCTCTTTGGTGCCACTCAGTTCATACTGTGTGAGCAGCCAGCTGTCTCCCCCAGTGCAAACTAGGATCTGTGTGACAGTTCAACTAACGCAAGATTGCTAAGTGCAAGTATCCCTACAACATGAGCTTAGAGAAGTCATTTATTTTCTGGGTCAAAAATTTCCCTTTTGGGGGGATATAACTGCTACAGGCTACATCTAGAGACTTGAGAATTCCTGGAAATCAGAGACTTTAAGCTTAGCTCACCTCACCTTGAAGTGATTATGTAAGCCCTCTTAAACTGGTATGTCAAACTAGGAGGTGCAACTTGATTGTATTTCTGGGCTGCCCATCTTCCCAAATTTCCAAAGATCCCCTTATGTGCATTGACTTTTGTTCCCCTCAGAAGTCCAACTGAATATATCCTCAAAGGAGCATATAGCACATCTATTTCAGGGCTAGTCTTCATATATGTAATAAATCCTAGCATAGGAATATCCACTGAAATCCATACCAGTTAACCTTCTTGCTTCCCTTTCCACTATCACTGAGTCTAACTCCCCACTGGCTTATAGAACTCTCAAATTTTTTTTTTTTTTTTGGTCTTCATTGGGTTGCACGGGCTTCTCATTGCAGTGGCTTCTCTGGTTGCGGAGCACGGGCTCTAGGCTCGAGGGCTTTAGTAGTTGTGGCTCTCGGGCTCTAGAGCACAGGCTCAGTTGTAGCACACGGGCTTAGTTGTTCCCCGGCATGTGGGATCTTCTCGGACCAGGGCTCGAACCCGTGTCCCCCGCATTGGCAGGCGGATTCTTAACCACTGTGCCACCCGGGAAGCCCCAGCCCACTCTGGTTTTAAATAAATCACCAACATTCTATTTAATTTTATCACAAGGGAGGGTAACTATTTCTCTTACTGCTCTTTATCACCTTGTTTCTCTCTCCTCTGTGACTTTTACTTAACCCAGGAAAGACGTTTCCAGTCCCCACTATCTGCTCTTTATTTTTCAGCCTGTTCTCTGAGATCCTTACTTCCAAAATTTCTCCAGCATCCGCTTATTCCAAAATCAAACAAGAAACAAAGCAAGCAAATAAACAAACAAAAACCCTAATACGAAACACAACCATTCTCATTTATTTCCTTTCTTGTCCAAATGTTTTTAGTAGCCAGCGCCAAAGCATGGATAGAAGCTGAAGCCTCCGATGCTTTAGTATAATCTCATCTGGGAGAGTCCACTGTTGCTTTTAACATGGATTACTGCCTATTTTGCAAATGATTAACATTTGTATCTCCAGGTTAGACTTCTCTGAACTCAAGACCTGTATATTCATCTATTCTTTGACATATCCTTTAGGTATTCCGCAGGTACTTTAAACTCTACATATCTAAAACCAAAATAATCTTTTCCCAAACCTCACTCTTTTCCAGTCATGCGTGTTTAAATAAATATCATTATTGTCCATTTCCTTTTTAAAAATGTATTTGAAGCTTTAAAGAAATTAGTAGACTTTATTTCTTAGAGCAGTTTTTGATTTAAAGAAAAATTGAACAGAAAAATACGGAGAGTTCCCATACATTCCCTATCCTGCCCTCAGTTTATCCTGTTACTAATATATTGCAATGATATGTTACATTTGTTACAGCTGATGAACAAATATTGATACGTTATTATTAACTAAATTTCATGGTTTACATTAGTGTTGACTCTTTGTATTGTATAAATCCATGGGCTTTGCTAAACGTATAATGTCATGTATCCACCGTTGCAGTATCACACAGAATACTTACGCTGCTTTTTACTGTCTCCATAGTCTTACCTTTTCCAGAATGTCATATAATTGGGATGAATTATATGAAAAATATGTTACTTTTTTAGATTGGCTTCTTTCACTTAGCAATATGCATTTAAGGTTCCCCCATGTCTTTTTTGTAACTTGACAGATCATTTCTTTTTATTGTTAAATAATATTCCGTTGTATGGAAGTACCACAGTTTGTTTAGCCATTCACCTATTGAAGGACATCTTGGTTGTTTCTAATTTTTGGTAATTATAAGTAAAGCTTATGAAATTATTTTTAAAAATTCCCTTTTGACCTGCAAAACAGTATCATGATGTTAAAAATAATTGTGTTTGAGTGGTAAAACTAAGGGTGATTTTTGTTCCCTAATTTTCTCCACTTTCTAATTTTTTTTCCATGAATATGCATTACTTTTATAGGAAAAGTTTTAAAATTGTTATTTAAAAAAATTTCACCAGTAAGAGTTACGAAAACAGAAGACCTGGGCTCTAACCGTCCTGTGTCACTATCCACCGTTGACATCTGCCCAAGCCCTAGACACCTCTGTGACTTCGTTTCCACAAATGTCCATGTTGGCGCCATTCCTAACTCTTGCTACTTCACAAGGTTGCCGTGATTATCTCACGAGTGAGCAGTTACAAAGCATTTGGAAAAGGGCATTATTGCTGTTGTCTTCCTGAAAAAACTCGACTTCCTCAAAACAATAAAAGTGAAGCCAAGTTACTTACTTGTTTACCCTAACACGCAGGGCCATCATGCAGCAAAATGTAAGGCTGAAATACAGGATTCACAACATGTTCTGAAATCCTACTCCTGATGTCTCACACACACACACACACACATTTGATATGACACGAGGCAAATGGAGAGGAGGGTTTCAGAGACACCACACTCACGAACAGAAATCTCCTTTAGCATTTTCTTCTCTGGCCTTCCTGACCTCTGTCTTATAACTAGATGCAGCACCTGTGTGCTCATAAATAATGTACCCAAAGAATTCTGCCAATTCAGAAAGGTCACCGTTTGTGCATCATTTGTCTGCAAGAGAAATTTTTGGTTCAAAGCGAAAAAGCAAGTTTATTTTGGGGACTGGTGACTTGGAATAACAGCTGCAAAGAGAAATGGGAAATAAAGACCTGCTACTTAATCTTCTTTCTAAATATTCAATTAAAGTCCAACTTTGATCAAATGGGATTGGTCTTAATGGGCGAAATCTTGCCCGATGGGGACGTGAAGAATGGGAAGGCGGCACAACCTGGAATCCGGAATCGCTGGATGTGCACAAGCAGTGGTTAGGAACCGAGGGTGAGCACAGCCTAGAGTGGGCGTCAGCCCAACTATGACCTGGTGTCCCAAACCCTGCCTGCCTTGTGGCACAGCTCAGAAGACCAGTGATGCTGCAGAGACCAGGACCACTCTCGCCAGCCCCTCCTCGGGTCCCAGAGCAATCCTGATGGAGGCCCTAAGCTTTGCGCACAACCCCCTCCTCACTCCCGTGCCGGGTGACTTGTACCGACTGACTTCAGCCCCACTGTTTCTTATGAGGCTCAGCCCCTCCCCCACCCCCGCCGCCATGTTACCGTGACTTTCAACAGGCATCCTCCGCACGGACTCACCAGACAACCCCGAGAGGGAGACGATGACATCCCCATTCTCTCAATGAGGGAACCCTAACTTAGGTCGGAGGGCTTGCCAAAGGCCACCCAAGTGACCAAGCCAAGCCCGCTTGTCCCCAGTCCCTCCCTTGTGATGTTTGTGCTGTCCTGCATCCCTAGGCTTCTGTTGGGCCCCTCGGGTGAGTCCCACTCCCACCACCGCCCTCTGCCCTCCCTGGCTCAGCGCTGGTTTGTAGGTTTACCCCTGTGTCACCCTCTGGGGCACTTCACTGCTGCCTCCTGTGTTCTGTGACTTGAACATTTCAGGGCTGTAATCACTGGGTACCGGTCAATTTGGTCTTGAGAAATTTCAACTGCGTTGGGGGAAGGGAACCCTTCCGTTCCTTTCTCAGCCTAAACTAACAAAGATCACGGCCGGGGTTCACAGTACTGGCAATTTCCCTTTCTCTCCAGGCCATGGGACTGGCTTGGAGCTCCCGCTCTGGCTTCAGTTCTTCAATATCAGGCCCAAGGTGCGGCCGATTCTTCTCACAGCCAAGGGCCCTTCTTGGGAAGATGGTGCCCTGACCTTGGAAGAGCCTGTTACCCAGTCTTACAGCAACTCCCACAAGTGAAAAGACCTCAGACACGGAACAGCTAATGCCCCGGTGGCACTGACCTCCTCCACCTCTGCAAACATGGCAGTGGTGGTCCCGCGGGGGGTGGAGCAGTGACAGGCCTGGCTTGTATTGTTTTCAACTGCCCAGGTTTCATCTGTTTCCCGTCAGAGTAGGCTAGTCAACCACGAGCAAAGTCTTTCCATGCGGCTAAAAATGTATGGAAATGCCAAACCAGTTTTTGTTTTTTTTTTTTTTTTTTTTGGTACGCGGGCCTCTCACTGTTGTGGCCTCTCCCGTTGCGGAGCACAGGCTCCGGACGCGCAGACTCAGCGGCCATGGCTCACGGGCCCAGCCGCTCCGCGGCATGTGGGATCTTCCCGGACCGGGGCACGAACCCACGTCCCCTGCATCGGCAGGCGGACTCTCAACCACCGCGCCACCAGGGAAGCCCCCAAACCAGTTTTTAAAACTCAAAGTTGCGCGCTCGGCCCGGGAATCTTACTGTGCAAGAGGATACCGTGTACGTTTGTCTAGATTCTGTCTCAGTGATTGAGAACAGACTCCCAGGTCTTGTAACCAAAGGCCTCGGGTCCCAGAGGCTACACCTGTCTGGTTCCTGACAGCCCTTGAATTCCAGCTTCTGATCTCTTACTGGCCTCACCGTGGACAGACTAAACGCAAAATGTCTTCAAAGGCGGCATTGCAGCATTGCACGGGCTGCCTGTTTTCTGTTCCTTGATCAAATGAGCTATCTTCCCTAGAGAGGCAGACTTCTTCCGCGCCAGCTCTTTAATCATTATTCGTATTAGGCTTGATCATACTTTCTGAAGGGCAACTGATTTTAAATAAGTAGTCACAGGCTTAAGTGAAGTCTACAAAACACATTTTTATTCCACTGCTGTGGAAGAGCACATGTAAAACTGTGCATGGCTCATAGAAGGCAAGAGAGAGGAGGGTCAGCTCAGGACAGGAAGAGCATACACTGTTCCACAAATTACATAATCCACAATTACATAATGCATTAGCAAGGACCACGTGACATCCCAAACTCTCGGGGAGGAAAAAAGTAATTTGTTTTTTTTTTTCCCCTCGTCCTTTTTTCCCCTCTTAAATGCTGAAAATGAGTTACGATGCAAACTCAGATTACTTCAAACCTGGTGATCAACACCCACACTTGGAGACAATATTAAAACAGGCAGGGAATGACTGTCCTCCATTTGATTTCTCCTGTAGTACTGTTACTATAACTACCACTACAAACTATGACATTGGAATAGGCTTTCTCAGATTACAAAGCTCTTCTTATTGCATGTGCCACCACGAACAACTCTGTGAGCCCTCATTTCCATTGTCTCCACTTCAGAGATGAGTCGCCTCATCCGTTTATCACTGTGGAGAGACGGGAAGTCCAAATCCATGATATCGGATGACTGGATTGGGACTTGTGGATGGATACCCCCTAAATTTCTACCTTCAGACCCGATGGAAAGTGACTGGTATGCAGTGTATGTGGTGGTCACCAGATTACCTACTGAGCCTCATAGGCTACCCTGAAACTTAACACTGCAATCAATTTCTTCCATCTCACAGCTTCGTGGAGCCGGAATTCAGGGAGGACTTCACTGGGTGCTTCCTCTTCTGCCTGTGGCGTGGACTGGGTCATTCAGTGGTATTCGGTTGCCCACTGTGCTGGTCTGGAGGGTCCAAGGCAGCTTGCTCCGCATACCTGGTGCCTTGGTAGGAACAGCTCCCCGGCTGTGCTCAGGTAGGCTTCTCTTCTCCTCCCAGGACTCTCCGGTGCTCTCCATGGGGGTCTCTCCAGCAAGGTAGTTGGACTTCATGTGGGGAAGATCAGGGCCCCCAGAGCCAGTGTTCAGAGAGACAGGACGTGAACATCGCCTCTTTTTTCTTTTTTTTTAATTGAAATATACAGTAGTTGATTTACAGTGTTTTTTTAAATTGAAATATACAGTAGTTGATCTACAGTGTTTTTTTTGTTTTTTTTTTTTTCTTTGCGGTACGCGGGCCTCTCACTGTTGTGGCCTCTCCCGTTGCGGAGCACAGGCTCCGGACGCGCAGGCTCAGCGGCCATGGCTCACGGGCCCAGCTGCTCCGCGGCATGTGGGATCTTCCTGGACCGGGGCACGAACCCGTGTCCCCTGCATCAGCAGGTGGACTCTCAACCACTGCGCCACCAGGGAAACCCTACAGTGTTTTTTTTTTAATTGAAATATACAGTAGTTGATTTACAGTGTTGATTTACAGTGGGCAGCAGAGTGATTCAGTTTTTTATATATATTGTTTTTTATATATATTCTTTTTCAGTGCCTGACTCCTAAGGCCTGGGCCTGGTCAAAGCAGTCAGAGAGCCTGCCCAGATTCAAGGGGGATGGCAAATGTATCCAACGTCTCCAGGACCCCACAGAAACCAGGGAGCTCCAAAAGGGATACTATTTGATGTTGATAACTGAATACATGTCTAGGAATGAATGCTCACCATTTTGGGGAATTTCCGCTCACAGGGGAGAAAAGAATACATTGTTGTCTGCTTTGGGGCCCACAAATTCCTACCCTCCCACAAATGACCAGCTCTGGATTTCCCCAGAGCACAGTGTATATAAGTGTCCATTGACCGTCCCCAGGAGGACTTTAAAAGAAGAGACAGTTCTGAGGTGTTTTGTGAGGCCTGGATTTCCAAAAGCTTGTTCCTTCCCTGTGGTGGGTGAATAATGGCCTCTGAGAAAGTCTGAATCCTAGTTCCCTGAACCCATGAATGTCAGCACACATGGCAACAGAGACTTGCAGATGTGTTTAGGTTAAAGATGTTGAGATGAGGTTAATTGGGCTTATCTGGGGGTCCCCTAACAGGGAGGCAGGAGATCAGAGTGGACAGGAGGAGATGTGATGACAGGGGCGAGAGGTCTGCATGATGAGGAAGGAGCCACAAGCCAAGGAACGTGGGCATTAGAAGCCGGAGGAGGCCAGGAACGAAATCTCCGCTGGAGCCTGCAGAAGGAACCAGCCGTGCCAACCTCTTGATTTCGGTCCTGTGAGACTCATTTTGGACTTCTGATCTCTAGAACTGTAAGGCAATAAATCCGTGTTGTTTTAAGCCACTAAGTTCGTGGTAATTCATTACAATAGCAATAGGAAACTAATGTGCTCCCCTAAAGCATTGCTAAGAAATTACCTACAACACCTCACGGGCTTTATGTCAACAAAGGGCTTGACCTAATAAATAATAGAGTAAAATCTCTTTCTGCCCAGAGATAAATTACAATTCAGCATCCTGCCTCTGACTAAATCCCTGTTAACACACTGTTTGATTTTTGCTCTCCTTTTTCTCTCCTCTTTCCAAGTGAACAGCTTTCAGGGAAAAGAATCAAAACTAACCAAGAGCTAAAGACCATCTTCTAATGACAAGGGAGGGAAGAACAGTGGATTTTGCTTTTATTTCAACTTCTGAACTTAAGAGAGTGGTTTAATGTGTGTGTGTATGGGGGGGGGTGGGGGTTGTTTCTCTTTTAAGAACAAGGCCATTAAACATTGAATACAGGGCTTCCCTGGTGGCGCAGTGGTTGAAAATCCGCCTGCCAGTGCAGGGGACACAGGTTCGAGCCCTGGTCTGGGAAGATCCCACATGCTGCGGAGCAACTAAGTCCGCGCGCCACAACTACTGAGCCAGTGCCCTAGAGCCCAGGAGCCACAACTACCGTGCTCCCCAGCAAGAGAAGCCACTGCAATGAGAAGCCCGCACAACCGCAATGTAAAGTAGTCCCCCCAGGCCCCCCTCCCTCCAAGGGGCGAAGAAACAAAGACCCAATGCAGCCAAAAGTAAGTAATAAATTAATTTTAAAAAACATTGAATACATTTATTCAGAATGATCTGGGTGGTTCAGTTGACTTCACACCAAGGTCAACTAATAAATTTTTTACAGGGAAATACTGGAGGTTTGTGTAATAATGTTTACTTTTGGTGAGTGTTTTCACAGACCTGTCTCTTGAGTTTTGAGGCTCCTAACAAGAAAGCTTCTCTTCCCCTAGGAGAGGCTGGGAAGGGAAGGCTCATCGGATCCCAGACTAAGTCACAAAGGAGGAGATCTGGGATTGAGTCTGAGCCTGAGACCCACACGCCTTCCACTAAACCTCTCAGTTCAATGGCAAAGGGAAACATTCCCACCTAACTCCCTGCCCCTCACCCAACAAGAAGGGTTGGGGAATTGAAGTGGGTTAAATGGAAAATCAATAAGATGTGTATCAAGTAACAATCTGAACTCAGTTTAAGAGAACTGACTTTTGAGACAACACAGAAATATGAGTATGAGCTAACATGGTATTAGATGATAAAGACTTGGTGGTTGGGAATTCCCTGATGGTCCAGTGGTTATGACTCAGCTCTTTCACTGCCGGGACCGGGGTTCAATTCCTGGTCGGGGAACTAAGATTCTGCAAGCCATGCTGTGTAGCCAAAAAAAAAAAAAAAAAAAAGACTTGGTGGTTCTGTTTAAAAGTCCTATCAGTTAAAGATGTCTCTCTGGGACTTCCCTGGTGGTGCAGTGGTTAAGAATCCACCTGCCAGTGTAGGGGACACGGGTTTGATCCCTGGTCCGGGAAGACCTCACATGCCGTGGAGCAACTAAGCCCATGCCCCACAACTACTGAGCCTGTGTTCTAGAGCCTGCGAGCCACAACTACTGAGCCCACATGCCACAGCTGCTGAAGCCCATGTGCCTAGAGCCCGTGCTCCACAACAAGAGAAGCCACTGCAATGAGAAGCCCACACACTGCAATGAAGAGTAGCCCCCACTCGCCGCAACTAGAGAAAGCCCACGTGCAGCAACAAAGACCCAATGCAGCCAAAGATAAATAAATTAAAAATAAAAAGATGTCCCTCTGACATATTTATGAGTAAAATTATAGGTTGTCTGAAGCATGCTTTAAATTCCCCACCCCTGCCTCCCAGAATTAATAACAAGAGACAATATAAGATTGGCAACCTGTCACAGCTGGGTGATGGGGTCCATGAGGCTTCACTTTACTATTCTTTCTACTTTTGGGTATGTTTTGAATTTTCCATGATTAAAAGTAAAGAGAGAGAACTGTGGCCTTGGGTCCCAGGACAAGACCAATGGAGATCCCATTACAGAGGGTCTCTTCTCCTAGCACGTCCATCCCAAGCCTGGATCCTCAGACTGGCCTCCTTGAATATCTCAGTGCCTGAGAGCAAAGATCTTACCTGGAGCACAAGTCTGAGGATGGTGGAGGTGGCGAGCTGCTCCCGGTCAGCATTTCAAAGGAGGGAAAGACAATCTCCAGCTTGTCTGAAAGAGAAACAAGGAAATGCTCACGGGGCGGCCAAGCAGCATCTGTCACCAGCTCTCTGTCGGGCACCAGGGGAGATGGGACCCCTGTGTCCTAAAGAAGGCAGAATTGGGGTCAGCAGCTGAGGGCTGGAATCCATCAGGTTCCCAGAGCACAGCTGTGCCCACTCATCAGCTCCAGGATCTAAGACCCCTCTCCCCTAAAGATTCTTGATGAGTTCCAGAAGAGAAGGGGGAGAGGCAGGCAGTTCAGGTACAAGGTCAGAAGAGATGGGGGTGTCGGAGAAGCAGCTCAGGGGGGCCACCTGGGGAGACAAAGGATGCGCCCTACGCTAAGACACAGAGATGGTAGGACCGCTCCCTGCTCCCAGGCAGGCCGCTCGAGGGAACCCATGCCGGGGCAGGACAGGGCAGTGGCCACGTTTCCCCTGATCTTCAGAAAAGCGAGATGATTCAGCAGCCCAGACGACTGGCAGAGCACGAGGCGTATTCTGGCTTGCTGAGTGAGCTCTGCTGTCCAGCTCGCCTGGGTTCCAGGGAGCGGCTGGGGGAGGGCCTCTGTGCTGCAGCCAGCCCTACATCAGGCAGCAGAAAAACATGAGTCCCTTTTCATTTAGCTTTGGGATAATTCCCTACCAACGTGTGTGATTTCCTGCTTAGATGTTTAGAGTTAATGGTTCTCAACCCTGGGTGTACACAAGGATAACCTGAGAGACTTAAAACTCCCAGTGCCTGGACCCCACCCCTGACCAGTTAAGGCAGCATGCTCGGGGCTGGGCCCCGGGCACCAGCCTGGTTAAAGCGTCCCAGGTGATTTCAAGGTGCACCTGAGGCTGGAGCCACCTGCTTGGAATCAATCATTCAGGGCTCTGCTCACCTGTCGCCTCCCCAGAGAGGCTCTCTCAGACCTGCCCATTAAAAGAGCCTGCTTCAGAGCACCTGTTGATGACAGCATCGCATGATAGAGCTGTTTGTGTTTTTATTGGACTTCATTTAATCATCTGTTTTGCTCAGCTCTCTATCCCCAGCTCCAAGAATTGTACCTGGCACATGGAAGGCACCACTGAACCGTCGCCGAAAGCACGAATTCATTAGTTGGGAGCAGTTTTATACATTTAGGATCCACTCACAGGCTTGTGGTAGATGAATAGTGTCTGTAAGGTTGCAGAGGAGAATGAATCAGAGTGGAGACTGGTCCTAACTCCAGGCTTTGGGGGTCAAACCCTCCTGTTTGGGGGTTGGTAGAGTCCCTCAAAAATATTGAGTACCTTTCGATCGCTCTACAGAGCGCGGTGCACAGCGCCATCTGCTGGAGAAAACATAGCACTGAGTTTATTCATCTAAGCCTGGACGGTCACTTCAAAGCAGCTCTTCTTGGACTAGAGCAGCAGGCAAGCCTCATCTTGGACACATTCACTAGTTTGGGTGCAAACTGTCGTGGATGTGAGTGTGTGTGTGTGTGTGTGTGTGTGTGTGTGTGTGTGTGTGTGTGTGTGTGTGTGTTTATGTACATGTTGATAGTGACTGAAATTTTTACCTAAGGCACAAATGCAAAGCCAATCCCCACTACTCTTTTAGGACTAGATCCAGGCAGTGAAGAATCTCTGGGTCTGTGCCAGAAAAGTCAAACTTAAAAATCTTCAAATAACTCTAAAAAGTAAAAAATACCGAGCTTGAACTCAGTGGGAGATACATGAAGGCTAATTTGTGGTCTTTGATCAATTTTCTAGAGCTGAAATGACAGAGGACCCAGCTGTTAGAAGAGTTATTCCAAGTATTTAAGTGGGTTTCCAGATGCTTACCTTATGTTCATTAAACTTTAGACTGATTTGCTTTTCATACTGTAACCTGATCTTTAGAATGAAACCTCCATAATCTCTGTCTCTGTCTCTCTCTCTCAGACACACACACAAACAATTTAATATATTTAGAAGCTTCTCTTAGACCCTTACAAGAATAGTGTTTTCTGTTTCCACTTGAAAATATTGGACAAGGCCAGAAATAATACCTGGGACAACTGAGGTTATTCAACCCAGAGAGGAGAAAATTGATTTAATAGAAACTTCAAACGGAGAGCAGGCCTTGATTAGGTAGAAACAGGACTGAAATGCGAGGGCCTAGTTACACCATGGGGGCATCCACTTTGTAGGGTTCTGTTCTGGGGTCACCCCGTGCTCCGCAACAAGAGAAGCCACCACAATGAGAAGCCCGTGCACCTCAACGAAGAGCAGCCCCTGCTCGCCGCAACTAGAGCAAGCCCGCGTGCAGCAACGAAGACCCAGTGCAGCCAAAAATAAATAAGTAAATTTTTTAAAAAGATGCCAATGGTCAAAAGGAATAGTATGACCCACATACGTTCTGAGTCTACATTTTATTCTGCTGGGTGTTGGGACTCCCAGGGGTCCCCTCTGTGTCCTGGCATATCTCGGAACAAGCACAGGAGAGACTGCTGGAGCCTTCTTCAGCAGACACAGCAGCTGGGACACAGGAAGATGCGCGATCCACCAAGCTCGCCTGAAACCCAGCTCAGGAGGTGTAACCAAATCAGCATTGCATGAAAGCATCATAAACAGATTTCTACTTTGTTATGTTTGCAAATTATAACCTTATACAGATAATAAACCTGCTATCCTAGGGACTGAGAGGTCTACAAGCCTCTATTTTTCTAGGAGGAATAGCCTCCTTAGGTATTTTGAGGGTGGTTTATCTCCCTTATTTGAGATTTCCACCTACACTGTATTTGCTCCCTCTAATAGGCCTGGTACTATTTGGAGGCATTTAAAAAACGGAAGTCTTTTCGATATTTCTGAGGTAAGAGTAGCCAAGTGGTTAAAGTTGGGCTTTAGAGTCAGACTCCCTGCCTTCACATCCTAAAAAGCATATTGTGGGCATATTAATTACGCCCTCTAGGCTTCGGTTGCCTCATCTGTAAAATGGCCATAATATGGTACTATTACCTGATAAGTGACTGAGTACATGTGATTAAAACAGGGCCTCAGGCAGAGTCAAAGCCCCGTAGATGCTCTTTCCATTATTTTACTTCCTGTCCTTGGGTCAAAGTCAGCCTCTTTTGTTAACATCATACCTGGCTCTCAGGTGGCCTGGGGCTTTGATTCTTGCCGAAAAGCCCTCTCTTGCCAGACTCCTGCTACCTCCTAGACCTCAGGTCGTGCTGCTCTCTTTACAGTCCACACCCGACGTTACCAAACTCTGCTTCCCTGGCGCTCCTTCACGCTTCAATACCTTCGCACATGTTTTCCCAGGATTTTACATCTCCTCTCGGTCGTTCAAACGCAGCATAGGTCATCTTCCCTGTAAGGACTGTTGGGCAGGGCTGTTCCCACCACCCTCCATCACGACCCCCCCTACCCCGCCTCCAGAGAGTGGGTGCGCCTCCACCGTGACAACCTGGGCTTCACTCCTCTTTCTATCGCTGCATCCACTGTGCTGGTGGGTAGTTACATCTCTATACACCTGTCTCCCCGCTGCACTGCCAGCCCAAGGACCTCATCTGTGTTTGTAACACCCGGCATAACAGGAGACAGCGGGCACCTGATAAACGGTGCGCACCTGAACTATATGGCAATGCGAAGATTCGAATCCAACCTGGAGCTCATAGTGAGTAAAAGATGCTGTCGCGGGTGCTTTGCGGGGCACACGAGCTCGATAATAGTGTTCCATGAAGCTGATGGGTTAGTTAGGGACTCCTTAGACCTGTAGGTGACAAGGCCCACGAGGGGTGCAAGATAAATAAGCACAAAATCAATGTGGAGCTGATAAATACCAGGCGAAAGTGCTGAAGGTGAGATGGGGCGGATCTGAGTCTGGAGATAAGGGAAGCAAAGACTTGGATTTGAGGATTCTGGAATAAGGACAGCCTTGGAGAAACACACGTCCTAGAGGCAGGAGGGCAGGGCTTCAATGTAAGAATTCGACGGGGAAGACTACCCCCTACGTCCTTGGGCAAGGGACCCTCGTGGGACATGTCTTATTCTGCTAGTTATTAGATTCTTTTAATATGAGCCTTTAATAATTAGTTATAGAATGAACAGCAAGGAAGGAAACAATGCAAAAGAAGGAAGATGAGTTGTGGACTCAAAAGGACACCTGGGTTTGAATCCTGCCTCCACTGCTTGCTAGTTCTGTGACTTAGGTGTGTTCCTTACCTATTATAAGCCTCAGTTTCCTCGTCTGTGAATTGAGGATGATACATGCTCCATTTTGGGGGCAGGTCAGTTTTATTTAGGTGTAATTTACATGCAATAAACATTCACCAATTTTAAGTATTCAATTTGAAGAGTTTTACATTATGTTTATAATTGTGTAACCACCACCACAGTAAAGGTATTAAACATTTTAATCATCCCCCCAAATTTCCTCATGGCCCTTAGTCCTTGTTAATTTTTTTTTAAATAAATTTATTTATTTATTTTTGGCTGCGTTGGGTTTTTGTTGCTGTGCGCGGGCTTTCTCTACTTGTGGCTAGTGGGGGCTACTCTTCATTGGGGTGTGCGGGCTTCTCATTGCGGTGGCTTCTCTTGTTGCAGAGCATGGGCTCTAGGTGCGCAGGCATCAGTAGTTGTGGCACACAGGCTCAGTAGCTGTGGCCTGTGGGCTTCAGTAGTTGTGGCTCGCAGGCTCTAGAGAGCAGGCTCAGTAGTTGTGGCATGCGGGCTCAGTAGCTGTGGCATGCGGGCTCAGTAGCTGTGGCTCTCAGGCTTCAGTAGTTGTGGTTCATGGGCTTAGTTGCTCTGCGGCATGTGGGATCTTCCCGGACCAGGGCTCAAACCCATGTCCCCTGCATTGGCAGGCAGATTCTTAACCACTGCGCCACCAGGGAAGCCCCAGTCCTTGTTAATTTTGATGAAGTCTCCAGTTTATTAATTTTTTCTTTTGTAGCTCATGCTTCTTGTGTCCTATTCAAGAAATCTTTCCCCAACCCAAGTTACTAAGATATTTTCATGTGTTTTCTTCTAAAAGTTTTATATGTTTAGCTCTTTCCCTTTGGTCTATGATTCACTCAGGATTAATCTTTATATACAGTATGCAATAAGGGTTAAGATTCGTTTTCTTACATAACCAACTGTTCCAGCACCATTTGTTGAAAAGATTATTCTTTTCCTATTACATTTCCTTGGCTTCTTTGTCAAAAACCGATTGGCCATATATGTGTAGGGCCATTTCTGAGCTCTCTAGTCTGTTCTGTTGGTCTATATGCTTATCTTTACACCAATACCACTATCTATTATTTTTACGTTTAACTTTTTTCCATTATGCTTTATATTCAAACTAGAGCCTAAGTTCCTTGAAGACACCTCTCTGATAATCAGTTCAGGAATATTATGAAGATTAAGTTAAATTGCTGGTGAAACTATCCACCCCAGAGTTTGGTGTATATAGATACGCAATAGATGTCAATGGCTTGTTTACTAATTCATGTTTTCTTCTATTCATCTAATAAATGTTTACTTGCCTGGCACCGTAAAAGAAATTGAAAGGCAAGGTTCTCAGACAGATCTGACATCTAAGACACTGAGATGTGTCATCAGTGTAGCTACGTGGCATTATCATATTTTAAAAGTCTGAAGTTCTGCAGGAAAGTGGTGGTATTTTTGCTACAGCCCACATCAAAGTCCAGATGGAATGAGGGAGGGATGGAAGTGGGGCCCCATAACCCCCAGGAACTCTTAAGATTTCATCTCCTGAGTAGTATGGTCCATCTGTTTCTGTAACTTCCTTAGCAACCTAACAAGTGAATCCTTAAATAGTAAGTGCCGGCAATATTCTAGCTTTTTAAATTTCTTATGAGGTACAAGAGCTGTGAAGGACCTCTACCACTACTTGAGTCGTCTGTTGAGCTGCACCTCTGGACCCATATGCCCTTCCAATTCGTCTCTAAGGGAAGGTCTAGACTTGGTCATAATGAACCACAAATGCTCACAAATCCATCATTTCTGCAAGTCCAGAACCCAATACCGCTACTTGAGGCAGCAGCTTCCTGACATTCCCTGGACCCCTTCCCTGTTTCAGACCACATGGTTCGGGTAAGGATGGTGCCCCTTGGATAATTATTTATTTAGAGAACCATTCTGAGAAGCACATCTCCTCTTAAAAGAAATATGTAAAAACAACGTTTGTTCTTGCAACTTTGATCTCCTGGATGGTCCTATCTTTGAAGAGTTTTCAAAAAGACAGAGAAAAAAATATTTTGTTATTCATTGTGGTTTGATTAGAAGTCTGCTGGTCAGGCATGGGGATGCGATGAGTGTGTCCAGACATCAGACTTCTTGTCTCAGATGATGTTTTTCAAATCAGAGCTTTTTGCTTTTATTTGATTATTCTTTTAATGTGACTCAAGCTGCAGTCATCACCAGAGTGTTCAGTACTGTTTATCATTCAAACTCTCCAGTAGCTGGAATCCAACCCTCGGACAGTGTGAGTGTCCCCACATTGCCCACCGCTGTGAGGTGACATCCACTGACTGGAACCGGAGCCTTCGTCTTCTTCATCTTGGTTCCCAGGCTCTATCGTCCAAGTTCCCAGTAGATGTGAAGCCCAGAAATGATGACCATAGATAATTTCAGATTATTTACTCCTGATTTTTAAAATATCCCTTTGTTCCCAACCATGTTTGGTCAGCCAGCTGTCTTGATGTTTGGGTTGGGATCTAAATACTAGAGCGCTTGGTGTCATCACCTGAATTCTTAGCTCCTCCACCACACCTCTCCTTCTCCTTCTTGGGTCCCCCTTGTTCTTCCCACTTCTGGAATGTGGGTCTTTGGCTTTCAGCCTTTCTTTTGGCAAACTGATGACCTTCTATCCTGATGACCGTTATAATAGGCAATGCCATGCTTTTCTTCCATCTCCTTGGGCCTCTTTAAAAAATTGTTTTGGGGCTTCCCTGGTGGCACAGTTGTTAAGAGTCCGCCTGCTGATGCAGGGGACACAGGTTCGTGCCCTGGTCCAGGAAGATTCCACATGCCATGGAGCGGCTGGGCCCGTGAGCCATGGCTGCTGAAACTGCGCGTCCGGAGCCTGTGCTCCGCAGTGGGAGAGGTCACAACAGTGAGAGGCCCGCGTACCGGTAAAAAAAAAATAATTAAAAATTATTTTGGTGTGTTTTTAACCACAGAAAGATACGCAGAGCACTAGAAGTTCCTAGGAATGTCCGTCCCCTCCTCCACGGCCCCAAGGCCATTAGACTGTCAGTGTAGGAGCATGGGAGCCCAGTTCAGGCTGGGACAGCTTTGGGGTAAGCCTCAACATTCACGGCTCCCCCGGAGGGTGAGGCTGAAGCAGCCTTGCAGATCCTTTTGCCCTTGTTTGGTGTAGTGGGATGAATTGTGTCCCTGCAAAATTCACGTGTTGAAGTCCTAACCTCTGGTACCTCAGAATGTGTCTTTATTTGGAAATAGGGTCATTATAGGTGTAATTAACTAAGACGAGGTTATTTTAGAGTCAGGCGAGCCCTGATCCAATATGACTGGTATCCTTATCAAAAGTCGATATTTGGACAGAAAGACACACACACACACAGAATGCCATGTGAACATTAAGGCAGAGATTGGGGCCATGCGTCTAAGCCAAGGAACACCAAAGACTGCCAGCAAACCCCCAGAAGCTAAGAGAGAGGCATGCAACCAACCTGCCTGGACCTTGATCTTGGCCTCCTAGCCTCCAGACTTGTGAGACAATACATTTCTGTTGCTCAAGCCACCCACTACACAGATGGTAGTACTTTGTTGTGGCAGCCCTGGGCAACCCATGCACTTGTTTTTCACCCTTCCCTTTCCTATTCCCACTCTCCCTCTGGGAGCACTGCTGTGGTGAACCACTCACGTGTGAACCCTCCTCCCAGGGCCTGCTTCCTGGGAACCTTAGACAGATGTCAGACCGACGTCAGCTGTCCCTCGCCAGCACAGGCCTCTCCTGAGCTACAGACTGCAGCGCCAGCCGCTACTGAGCACCTCCACTTGGACAGCCCTCAGATACTTTAGATTCCACGTGACAAAGCCAGACTCATCACTTTCAAAGTGTCCGTGTTCCCCAATCCTTCTCCTCGCAGGTGGAATGGCACCCTCAAGCTTCACGGCTCATGTCAGAGACCTGAGAAGTCCCCTAGCCTCCTTCTCCCCTCTCCCTTCCCCGACGCCCATCATTGTTCAAAGTCCGTTAGGTTTCCCCTCAGCCCCCAAGTTTGTCCTCCCCACTCCATTCCTACCTGCTGGCAGTGGGAATGAAGCCTAGGCCTTAGCTGCCTCTCTTGGACAACTACATTCATCTTCTTTCCCCAGCCTTCCCTTTTCTATCCCTCATAGGACTTTTTCCGTGACATAACCCAACGATGGGACTCTTTCTCTTAAAACTTGTCAGCGGCTCCCTATGCCCAGTAGATGAGTTCTGAACCCCGTGGCACGGCCAGCCTGTTCCCTGCCCTGCATGCTGCCTCCCTCATGGGTCTCACTGAACCACCGGGAGCGCCCCAGTTCTGTATGTTGTGCTCTCTCCTGCCTGCTGCTCTACACCTGTTCTCAAGTCTAGGACCCCTTCCCTTTTCACGCCCTGGCTACCTAACTCTCACTGGCCCTCCAGAACCTGGAGTTGCTCCATGGAGCCTCCCAGCCACTCTGCACCCAGCTCCTGTGCATGTCCTGGATGCCTTGGCCGCACTCCAGATGTTGCCCAACACTCTGGACTGTAACTGTTGATCTTCCCACCAGACCGTGAGCTCTGTGAGGACAAAGGAGAGGACGCCATGAGAGCCAGAGCGAGGGAGCTGAGTGGGGCCCCGAGGAAGCTTTTCTAAGACCTGCTTTTAGCGCTGGCTCTAAAACCCCCTGGGAGAAGCCTGAATTCCATGTGGGTGTTACACATCTGCTTGAAAGGTAACCCAAGCTCTTTGTTATGAAACCAGTGGTGTTTTCTTTGACACGACGTTCCTGAACATCACAAGTCCGGAATTCACCTCATCCCCGTGCCCCTCTCCTTTCTCCTGTTGGTGCCACCTTTGCTTGGGACAGGCAGACAATTGTGCCCAGTGCTCTCTGGTGGCAAAGGAAAGACAAGCTTCCTTCTAAGGCCTTGGGGATTGTAGCTGTCTTCTTGGGTAAGCAAAGAGGGTGAGATCAGAACTCGGGAAGGTGAGATTAGGCTCAGCTGTAGCCCCATTCGTTTTTTCACTTTCTACCTCTTGTCTATTGTTTGAATGTAAAGGCCTCCACCCTTAAGTGAGAAGTCGTCTGGACTTAGAAGTCTCTGGGTTACAGTACAGGTGATGAGTATCCTCAATGTACTATTCAGATAAAAGTCATTTTGTTTTTATACTCACAGAGTTTACACTGAAGAGTTTGTCCTCTGTGACTCTCTGACATAAAGGTCATTTATATTGTAGGCATTTACTGAGCACCTACTGTGTGCTGGGCACCGGGCTAGGTTCTGGGAATGCAAAAGTGGCTAAGAAATTGTACGTCTGTACAGACAGACACTGAAACGTGGAAGAGAAAGTGGCAAGGCTGGCAGATGGCCAGTTGTTCCCCAGTCTCCCTTCTCCTCTTCTTCACAGGAAGTTTCCTCAGCTCCTCTGTATACCTGGGGCAGATAGTGAGCCTGTGGCTGGGACTCTGAGAAGCCAGGAGGAAAGAGTGAGGGTGGTGGTGTGTGGTGGAAATGGGGGTAGTTTCCAAGAGCAAAGAGGAAGGAGACTTTGCAGACATAACATGTGACCCAACTTCAGGTCTACAGGAGCTGCCCTTCAGACCCATTCCTTAAACACTGGTTCAAGTTTATTTTATAATCCTAAATTTTATGCTTATGAAAGGTCATGGGGCAAGTTTGCTTGGTCAGAGACTGAGTTTGTTCCACAGTGAAAGGTAGCCCAGCTGGACCATCCAGGCCTGGTGTTTATGGCAGACTTGTTAATACCTTTAAAATAAATCGGGACATTGGAGTTGCAAAGGAATATGAACTCTGAGGCTTCTCCTAAAATTTCCACCTAGACTTTCTTCCTTCAATCTTCCCTGTGCTGGGGAGGAAAAAGAAAGGATTTGTTCCCAATGCTTAAAGGCTTCCATTAAAATAAATTTCTAGTAGCTATTTCATGGTCTGCATCCTCTGATTTCAGATCTGGGTTTCCTATTCAATCCCCAAACTCTCAGGCTTCAATATCTTCCTTTATTTCTTCTAAAATGAATGAAAGGACAGTTGGATCTTTAGAAGCAGCTGCTGCTCCTCCAAGTTAAGGAATCTCCATTCCAGAGATCTCGCCTTCCCTGCCTACAATGATTTTCTTGGTTGGAACCCGTCTCTATTCTCCCCGTCAGGGTAACATTCCTGCCACACTCCTGCCCAAGCCCAGTGACTCAGAAGTGGAGAAGGGTCTCTGAGAGGCCATCTCCTCCCTCCTCTCACCCCCAGCCAAGTTGCAGGAAGCAAAACCCTTGCCTCGACCAGAGAAGGAGTATTTAGTGTTTTCTTTCATTCTTCATTTTAATTTTCATTTAAATGCATTACAACTTCACCATCTGAGGCTTTGATTTTCTTTTAACTGTACTGCAGGGCTACTCAGGATTTAAAGACGAATCTTCCTGTCTCCTGTTTTTGTTTTGCCATTTGGATTAGTCAGACAAAGCTCCTTCTTTGTAAGGAAATTATCTTTCTAACTTGGGGGCTATTCATCCCCTAAAAATATTCTTGGGACACATATGAAGCTATAAATACATGCACGCTCTGCCCAGCGAGTAAATACAGAGCCACAGAATTTTTGCCTGTAATTTCAGCCATCCCAGCTATTCACAAGTTCATGGCTCCACACAGGGCTTTAACCTTCATTAGTCACACCATGAAAACTCCCATTTCTTTCAGTGACTGAGAAATGGGGTTCCCGGTGAATTGTTCCTCTGGGCTATGTGAAAGTTACCAAAATGGCATCAATGATGACCAATGTCCAAATAAGCCTATGACAAAGTGTACTTAATCCTAGAACCACCCAGAACATTCTTGGATCCTTCTTTGATGATGCGGGAAGTCTTCTCGGTCTTGCCCTGTATTACTCAGGGCATCAATAGACTGTTGGTTATCCACATTGGAAGGAGTGTCTTAATTATTGAGCCTCCTAGATGTTAGCATCCTGGATGATTGGAATTTTATTCTAAAACACATCAGCAAATGTATTGATGTATAAATGATCACATTCTGAGCAGGTTAAATGCTAACAGATAAGAAATGATTTGGCCTTAAAACAGAGAAACAGATACAGATGATCAGATTTAATTCCTTTAATTTTCCTTTTCAGGGTGGAAAGCAGCAAGATGGGGTAGCAAGAAAATGCAGCCATTCAGCCATCCAGACTCTGGAGTCCACCTTCATTGTTTTCAGAAAATTTTAAGTACAGAGGCTATGAGCTCAGCTTATAATTATCCTGGCTACTCATTTACTTATTCTGTCTTCTAAAGATGTTTGATACTAACATTGTTCTGATAATATGCCTAGAATCTTCAGCTGATACCTCCCTGCATGGCATATCAGCTGATATCCTTTCTTACTTGTTGGATGTCTGTTTTGATTAGTTAGACTCATGCCATACAAGTTGTTAAACATTGTGAATAACATCCTTGCCTTATAAAATTGTAATAGGAGAGTGGTTTGTAACATCAACCAAAGTTTGCTTGTTTGTTTCTTTTCCTTTCCCCTCAAGAATCTCACTGTGCTCCTGGTACTTCCTCAATCAGTTTGCAAGAGCGTCATCCTGTGGTACAGGATGTAAGGGCTAGACTATGCTACAATAACCAACAGTTGCAAAAATCTCAGTGGTTTAACACAACTATAGTTTATTTCTAACTCATGTGTGGGTTGGAACATATCCAGCGTGGGTTAGTGAGGGACTCTGCTCCACACCGTCACTCAGGGGCTCAGGCTGAAGGAGATGCCCTCATCTTGTAGCTGCACCATCTGGGCACATGTGCTCCTAGGTAGCCACAGCAGGAGAAGGGAACACATGAGGGTTTGCACGTGGGTGTGGAGAAGTGACACTCAACACTTTTACCTACATTTCACGGCCAGAACTAGTCAAGTGACCCCACCTAACTGCAAGGTACTGGGAGATATAGGGCATCAAATGGAATTTTACCTTAGGGAAGAGAAGATCCAGTAAAGGTTCTGAGAAAAGGAAAAGAGCCAACTGCGTTTCACAGTAAACTATCAATGTACATGCAAAACAAAAACAGACTCACAGATATAGAAAACAAACTAGTGGTTACCAAAGGGGAGAAAGAAGCCGGGAAGAGTTAATTAGGGGAATGGGATTAAGAGATACAAACTACTATGTATTAAATAGATGAACCATAAGGATACATTGTGTAGCATTGTATGTGCATTGTATAGATAGTTATAGCCATTAGCTTGTAATAACCTATAATGGAGTCTAATCTGTAAAAATATTCAATCACGGGCTTCCCTGGTGGCGCAGTGGTTGAGAGTCCGCCTGCTGATGCAGGGGACACGGGTTCGTGCCCCGGTCTGGGAAGATCCCACATGCCACGGAGCGGCTGGGCCCGTGAGCCATGGCCGCTGAGCCTGCGCGTCCGGAGCCTGTGCTCTGCAACGGGAGAGGCCACGGCAGTGAGAGGCCCGCGTACCGCAAAAAAAAAATTCGATCACTATGCGGTACCCCTGAAATGAATATGATTTTGTAAATCTACTTCAATTAAAAAAACCGAAATAAACTATCAAAATATTTGGTAATGAGAAAAGCTTTGGGATAAAAAGGTATGGAATTGCAAGTACCCAGGCATTGAACCTCAGAAACCATACCTAAAGAACTCAAAGAAAAAAAATCCATAAACATAGACTGGAAAATAGGTGAAGATTTCTAATAATTGCTGACGAAGAGATGATGATAGTTCTAGAGGAAAGTTGGCGGATGGGTGTATATTTCGTTAACAGAATGATTGTTCTTTTCATGAAAGGAGACTAAATCAACATGTGCTAAATTACTTGTGCTATGCACCATCTGAAATCTATTTATCTTGCAGGACTTTACCATAGGTATTCTTATTTCCATTGTACAGGTGAAGAAACTGAGGCTCAGATTCACACAGCTAATGGGAGGGGGGATTGTGACACCAGGTCTCTCTCATGCTGTCTCTAGCTTAAATGGATTAAAAAATCCATTATTATTTTCTTTCTACAATTCTTATTTATTAACTGTAGAGGCTAAAGCAAATTAAAAGACAACTGTGTGGTTTTTTATTTTAAATGGAAGTATGTATCTTTCTGAAGAGCTCAATAAAGGAAATGTAATCTGAAGTTGGCGCCTGCCTGGGTGATGTTGCAAACTGTCGTGGTTATTTTGGTTTGGAACGCAAATTGCCATAATCTGTATTTAGTTTAAAGGTAGTAGCTAACACACATTCTGCACAAACTATTTTATGCACCCAATTGCAGTGTGATGTTTTGGTCAGCAGGTGGCAATATTGTGTCACAAGGGACATTTAACGTTCTTAGCCGAAGAGGTAAATGGTGGTTTTATTTCCATATTAATACTTCTATTTTATTTTATTTTATGTTTTTGTGAGATTTTATTTTTTAAGAAACATCTTTATTGGAGTATAACTGCTTTACAATGTTGTGTTAGTTTCTGCTGTATAACAAAGTGAATCAGCTATATGTATACATATATACCCATATCCCCTCCCTCTTGGGCCTCCCTCCACCCTCCCTATTCCAGCCCTCTAGGTGGTCACAAAGCACCGAATAGTTCTATTTTAAAATAAAATAATGGGCTACAATTGATCGCTTGAATCCTGTCTCTTCACAGGAAAAAAGCAACACAGACATTTCAGGCCGTTCCTTTGGAGCAGTGTTCAGACATCAGGAATGGCCTGTTGTCTGAGAAATGGGACCAGTATTCTTAACCTCCTGCAGAAGAGCCACTGCACACTGATGACAACTTCTTGCCTCCTGAAAGCAGGTGCTAGTCCCAGGGTTCAGAGTCACCTAATGGAAGGGTAGGTTCTTCTAGTGACGATAGATATTGCAACAACTTCTCACTATAGAGATCCCCAATCCAATAAAAGTGAAATAAGGTGAGGGGGAAAAAGGCATTTACAACAAAAAATGGTTGCAGAGTTGATGCACAGAGAAAAATTTGTGTAACTTATGCCTGAAAGAGACGCGGGGCTTTTTACTTAGGGGCTGTTATTATTTTGGGCGTAATTCTAATCAGGCTGTTTAGTTTTCTGGTATATACAGATTGAAAAACAGCTGTTTGGAAGCGGGGAAAATTGTTAGAGATAAGTACAAAGATGGACTCAAGTTCAGAAATCAGGGTAGTAAGACTGGGAACAGAAACATGAAAAGAACAGAAGATAAGAACTTGAAGGCCTGGGATTACAGTACAGGGACAGAGAGCCCCCGGGGGCATCACTTGTCACAGAGCTCAGCCTGCTTATAAAGATGGACCTAGAGTCTGTCATACAGAGTGAAGTAAGTCAGAAAGAGAAAAACAAATACCGTATGCTAACTCGTATATATGGAATCTATCCAATAAAGATGTTTAAAAAAAAAAAAAAAAAGAAGACCCCTGAGCCATTGATCTGTGTGTGAGTTATGTTTGTAACACTTGGTTCATAAGGCAAGTAAGTGTATAATGACATGGAGATGAAGAGAGTTCTTATCAGCTGGGGAAATAGAAAAAACTGGTAGAGCACAGTTCCAATGACTGGGAAAATGAACCCCTTGCCCAGTGAGAAGCAGTCTGAGCTCTTGGGCTCTGGAGGCAGACAGACCTGGGCACAAACCCTAGCTGAGATGTGTTACAGGAACATCGCCAGGTTACTCAGAGTTCCCTAAGGCTCAGTTTCCTCATCTGTAAAATGGGGGTTAAAGTGTTTGGGTGAGCGCTTCCCTGGTGGCGCAGTGGTTGAGAGTCCGCCTGCCGATGCGGGGGACACGGGTTCGTGCCCCGATCGGGGAAGATCCCACGTGCCGCTAAAATGGGGGTTAAAGTGTTTGGGTGAGGGCTTCCCTGGTGGCGCAGTGGTTGAGAGTCCGCCTGCCGATGCAGGGGACACGGGTTCGTGCCCCGGTCCGGGAAGATCCCACGTGCCGCGGAGCGGCTGGGCCCGGGAGCCATGGCCGCTGAGCCTGCGCGTCCGGAGCCTGTGCTCCGCGGGGGGAGGGGCCACCACAGTGAGAGGCCCGCGTACCGCAAAAAAAAAAAAAAGGGTTGGGGTGAGTGTGCACAGTGCTTACTTAGCCCAGGCCAGGCACACGTCAAAGATTTTTTATTCCAGGTAAGCCAAAGTGTAAATGTGTGGCCATGACCTCCACTGCTGTTGGGATCCCAGGACCACAGACACACCTTGGGTTTCTCTCTGCAACAGCTGTTGGGCGCGTCCCTGGGCTTGTGGCTTATCTCTGCCCCCATCTCCATATGACCTTCTCCTCCTCTGTGTCCACATCCTCCTTCTTCTGTCTCTTATAAGGACACTGGTGACTGGATTTAGGATCCCCCAGGGTAATCCAGGGTGACCTCATCTCTAGAACCTGAACTTAATTACATCTGTAAAACCCATCTTCCAAATGAGGTCACATGCACAGGTTCCAGGTCATGGGCGTATATTTGGGGGGTCACCATTCAACCCACTACACACTCAATGTCTTGATGCTCACTGAAGGTGGGGGAGAGCCCCAAAGGATGGCTCTGAAGTTTCTGGTTTTGAATGATTTTCCCAGGCTTTCACATGAATCCATTGGAGGTATCTACTCACCCATGACTCAGCCCACCTCCCTCTTTCTCCTCATTCCCAGTGTCCTCCACCAATCCAGGCCATGTTCATGCAAGCTAAGAACAGATTGGAAAGATCTTTAGTATCTGGGGACTTCCCTGGTGGTCTAGTGGTTAAGACTCTGCACTTCCACTTAGTTTCCCTGGTCAGGGAACTAAGATCCTGCATGCCACACATCGCAGCCAAAAAAACCCAGGAAAAATGAAAAACCTTTAGCATCTCAAGATCTGCCCACAGGAGGCACTCTGCAGCCACCCTCATGCCACACAATTTCCCCAAACCAAGGCCCTATGAGTTCCACTAGGAAAGCCCCTGGTCCCCGTGAACCTGTGGAGCCGGGCTGAGGCCCCAGTGAGCTTCCTTGGATGTTGATGTCACACCATGAACATCCAACTGCAGCCTCACCAGCCTCTGTGTATCACACCAGCCCCACCAGTTTCAGGCCTATCGAAACTCCTTTAGCACCTAAAGTGTACCCATCACACACACACACACACACACACACACACACACACACACACTTGAATGCCCCAAAGTGGAATGTAGTACCGTTAATCCCACAGGTATTCTGAAAAATTATATCCAAATCAGAAATTGACTTCTATTTTCCTATGGAATTTCAATATTTTAGTTATGATCTATATACATTTCTTTTCTTGTTACTTTTCTCATAATTTAAATGTGTCTGTGCAATTCCAGGTTGTGATTTGTGCATATTAAAGTGAACAGTCAAAAGTCTTGTAGGAGGAGGGGCAGTTCTTCACCCAGCAGGACTGGCCCACACACTGCAGAATGGCTCAGCCCCAGCCCCCCTTACAAACCAGCAGTGCCTCCCCATCAGTGACAATGGAGGGCACCTCTCTGAGCAGAACGGGACAGGCAGTGGGCCAGGGAACGAATGCCCCTTCCCTCAGAGAGAAGCAGGGTGAGCCATCCTGTATGCAGCAGTCAGGGCAGGGTACCCAGAGCACTGGGGCTTGTATTGTTTTCTCTGGATTTTTTTCTAAGTCCCATTTCTAAGATGATTCCCAACCATTAAAATAACTGCAGACCTTGGTTCTCTGGTATAAATCTTGATGCTTATTTGTTCATTAAGTTGATGGGTGCTAAATAGACTTTAGGTTTCAATCTGACAATAATTTGAAGATCTGCTAGCTCTTTATGTTTATATATAGAAATTTACCTGTATGCAAATGGCCACATCTGCTGAGCCCAAATGCAAAGCTGCCCTTCAGGTCTTTCAAAGGCTTGGGTAGCCTCTGAGAGAGTCGGATAAGCAAAATTCATAGATCTTTGCCCGAGGGAGAACTGCTGGCTGCTCTCTTTCTAACTCCACAAATCAAGATGTCTGGTGGAGACCTTCCAGGTGAGGTCCCTAGCTTTGTTTATTATGCTTTCCAAAGTGCAACTAACTTCACATCTGCATTGCTAATGACCCACATTCTCAGTGGGCCTGTATGCCCTTGGGTTTTGGGAGAGCCCTTAGAATTTTTACTTTTTGGAACAAGATTGTCAAGCCACCAGCGACCAGGTGATCCCAGACTCGCTCCTAGGATCCTGCTTTCACACAGCCTGGCTCAGCCAGACAGACGCCCAGAATCTGTAACTGGGGGAGAAGAAGGAGTTCTTTCCCGCTGGGTAAATATTGACTTATGGTTTGGTATCATGGCCATCAAGGCTTCTCCTGCCCTGGCCTGCCACACGCTGGACTCCCACTCCTGTACACTGCCCCCCACCGTTGTATTTCACAGACCATTAGGTTCCCCATAGTAAGCTGGAAAATAAGCATTAAAAAAAACAACAACTCTATGTTGTTCACTTGGGTCTTCATCTGGATTCCCTTTCCCCCTGCTTTTCTGCCTGGTGAAAGCTTCCTCCTGCTTTCAGGCCTCAGGGAAACCTTGCTGGCCCAGCCTGGCTATCACTCTACTCCACACAGCAGCACTTCCTGCACAGCCTAAGTGAAACCAGGCATCCCAGCTTTGGGCAGCCTTCCTTTGGGAGTCTGGGTTAGCTGCTCCTCACACGTGCTACATTAGCATCCCGGACAGGCAAACCACCAAAGCACCATCTCACTGTAACACAACGGTCCCTTTTCTATTGGCAAGGTTTTGCACTTCTAGAGGGCAGGATCATGTTTTTGTTTGCTTGCTTTTGTGACCCCAATCCTCAGCAAAGTAACTGGCACAGAGAATATATGCTCTACTAAAGCTGACTGAATTAATAAATTAGAATTTCAAAGCTGAAGGAAAGATCATATACTCCAGAGGTTATCCCAGGTACAGAGAGGCAAAATGGCTTGACTACACTTACCATCAAGTTTTGGTAGAGTGAAGACTAAACCAAGTTTAGTGAATAAATGGTTCTGGAACACTTGCCTTTTATTTAGCCCTCTGCAAAGCATCATGGGATCAAAAGAAAAACAAGCACATGTTTCTTTTTCCATAAGAAAATTACACTGCAACCCACTAAGTACTAGGTCCTCCAATTATATTGCAGCCAACCCTCAGCAAAGGTTTACTGAATGAATCAATGAATAAACCAACGGATGAATGAATGACTTATCTCTTTATTATTTAAACTCTTTAATGTTAAGTACACATGCATACAGAGAAATGCACAAGTTACATATATATAACACAAAATTCTCAAAGTGAACACATGTAATTACCACTCATGTTCAGAAATAAAACTATGCCAGTACTCAAAATCCTCTTTATGCTTTATCCCAACTATTGCCTATTCCCTCCTCTCCAAAAGCAACCACTTTCCCAACTTAACCATAAATTTGTTTTGCCAGTTTTTTTAATCTTTATATAAGTGGAATAATACAATATTATTCCTTTGTGTCTGGCTTCTTTTGATTAATGTCATGTTTGGGAGATTCAAGTATGTTATGGTATATTAGCTGTGGTTTGTTCATTTTCTTTGCTGTGTGGAAGTTCATCGCATGATTATATCATGTTTATTTATTTTTCTATTGATAAATATCTGGATTCTTGCTCGGTTGGGGCTGTTGTGAATAATACTGCCTAGGAACATTATTGCTCATGGATTTTGGTGTACATGGACATAGATTTCCCTCTAGAATATCTATGGGAATAGACTTGCTATGTCATAAGGCATGCATATATTTAACATTAGTAGATAATGCCAAACTACTGATATTTTTCAAAGTGATTCTATTAATTTACATGCTCTTCAGAAGTGTGTGAACATTCCCATTGTTTCACATCTTCACCAAGATTTGATATTGTCGGTCATTTTAATTTCAATTATTTTATTTTAAAATTTGTATGCAAACACTAAAGACTCCAAAGAGTCAAAGTAATCTTGAGAAAGAAAAATGAAGCCGGAGGAATCAGGTGCTTTGATTTCAGACTATACTACAAACCTACAGTAATTAAAAGAGAATGGTACTGGCACAAAAACAGGCATATAGATCAAAGGAACAGGAGAGAAAGCCCAGAAACAAACCCACCCACCTATGGTTAATTAATCTACAACAAAGGAGGCAAGAATATACAATGGAGAAAAGACAATCTCTTCAATAAGTGGTGCTGGGAAAACTGGACAGCTACATGTAAAAAAATGAAATTAAAACATTCTTTAATACCATATAAAAAAATAAAATCAAAATGGATCAAAGACCTAAATGTAAGACTGGATACGATGAAACTCCTAGAGGAAAACATAGGCACAACCCTCTTTGACAGAAATCGCAACAATATCTTTTTGGATCCGTCTCCTAGAGTAATGGAAATAAAAACAAAACTAAACAAAGGGGACCTAATTAAACTTAAAAGCTTTTGCACAACAAAGGAAACCGTAAAAAAATGAAAAGATAACCTACAGAATGGGGGAAAATATCTGCAAATGATGTGAACAACAAGGGATTAATTTCCAAAATATACAAATAGCTCATACAGCTTGATATCAAAAAAACAAACAACCCAATCCAGAATGGGCAGAAGATCTAAACAGACATTTCTCCAAAGAAGACATATAGATGGCCAACAAGCACATGAAAAAATGCTCAACATTGCTAGTTATTAGAGAAATGCAAATCAACACTACAGTGAGGTATCACCTCACTCTAGTCAGAAGGGCCATCATCAAAAAGTCTACAAATAGGGCTTCCCTGGTGGCGCAGTGGTTGAGAGTCTGCCTGCCGACGCAGGGGACACGGGTTCGTGCCCCAGTCCGGGAAGATCCCACATGCTGCAGAGCGGCTGGGCCCGTGAGCCATGGCCGCCGAGCCTGCGCGTCTGGAGCCTGTGCTCCACAAGAGGAGAGGCCACAACAGTGAGAGGCCCGCATACCGCAAAAAAAAAAAAGTCTACAAATAATAAATGCTGGAGAGAGTGTGGAAAAAAAGGAACCCGCCTACACTGTTGGTGGGAATGAAAATTGGTAGAATCACTATGGAGAACAGTATGGAGGTTCCTTAAAAAACTAAAAATAGGGCTACCATATAATCCTGCAATCCCACTCTTGGGCATATATCCAAAGAAAACCATAATTTGAAAAGATACATGCACCCCAATGTTCATTGCAGCACTATTTACACTAGCCAAGACATGGAAGCTACTTAAATGTCCATTGACAGATGAATGGATAAAGAAGATGTGAGATATATATATATATAATGGAATATTACTGAGCCATAAAAAAGAATGAAATAATGCCATTTGCAACAACATGGATGGACCTAGAGATTATCATACTAAGTAAAGTAAGCCAGACAGAGAAAGATAAATATTATATGATATTGCTTATATGTGGAACCTGAAAAAATAAATAAATAAAATTATTTACAAAACAGAGAGAGACTCAAAGACATAGAAAACAAACATATGGGTACCAAAGAAAGGGTGGGGGGAGGGATAAATTAGGAGTTTGGGATTAACGTATACACACTGCTATATATAAAGTAGACAACCAACAAGGTCCTACTATATAGCACAGGGAACTATACTCAATATTTTGTAGTAACCTGTAAGGGAAAAGAATCTGAAAACTAATATATATATATATTTATATATGTGAATTACTGTGCTGTACCCCTGAAACTAACATGATATTGTAAATCAAGTATACTTCAATTTAAAAAATAAAGAGATTATATCAAAAAAAGAAATTAGATAAGCTAATAAAAAAGGGTGAAATAATACCATTTGCAGCAACATGGATGGGCCTAGAAATTATTATGCTTAGTGAAATAAGTTAGCGAAAGTTAAATACTGTATAATATCATTTATATGTGGAATTTTAAAAGTAGTACAAATGAATGGATATGCAAAACAGAAACAGACTCACAGATATAGAAAACAAACTTGTGGTTACCAAAGTAGAGAGGGAAGGGGGGAGCGGCAAGATGGGGTATGGGATTAAGAGATACAAACTACTAACAAAATAATAAGCAACAAAGATAGATTGTGTAGCGTAGGGAATTGTAGCCATCATCTTGAAATTATTATAATCTGCAAAAATACTGAATCACTATGTCGTACACCTGAAACTAATATACTATTGTAAATCAGTTATACTTCAATTTTTAAAAAAAGAAAAAAAAAGAAATTAGGCAAACTACTTTTAAGTCATTTCTCCACACAGTCCTCCAACACTGTGAAAGCACAATACAGATTTATTTCACAATTTGTTCTTCCAAACAATTTAGAGAAAATTCACAGTTCTAGGCACCATATATATATCTTTTACATATATAATGTAAAAGATACATATATGAAAAAAGTATATATATATATATATATATATATATATACACACACACACACATGATGAAAAAAGTATATTTATTATTTGGCTATGATTCATGTTGCAAACATGAATATATGATATCCAGGGTGTCCTAAATCTACACTGCAGTTCATCTATAGATTTGAGATAAGGTTTGAAGAGAAAATTTTCTACTTCTAGCTAATCAAAACCTTTTCCTCTGCTTTGCTTGATACTTGGTAGGACTCTAGATCTTTTTCTTTCTTTCCTGTGACAGTTTAATCATTTTTACTTATTAATTTAGATCAAAATGGACAAGCCAGTGTAGCACAGGGAACTATATTCAGTACCTTGTACTAACCTATAATGGAAAAGAATCTGAGAAGAATGTATATATATAACTGAATCACTTTTTAAAAAATGGACAAGCCAATTCCCATCAGGTCTGAATTTGAATGTAATTTCCTACCACATTTAACCCACAGACCATGCTCCAGGTAATGACTTCCAGTAGTGGTAACACAGTGGGCAGAATTACATGCTAATGATATTCATGGGCTACTTTTTCCATGATGCTGGTTTCTTATTTTCTCTGGGGGAGAAGTAGGACAGAAGAGTCATTAAGGTTATAAAATAAGGTACCACAGCCTGTGAGATTCGCCTTCTGTCTCAGGTACTTTCCTGCTTGGCTAAGTCAGCAGTGGGCCTGGCCCCTCCACCTCCCAGCTCAGTAGGAAGAGAAGGTATGAAACTCTGGCACAGTTTTCAGGGAGCTGGTCTCCAGGCCTAAAGCAAGAGGTGTGCTGAAGCCAGATCGTGCCAGAATGCCAGGCCAGTTACACAAATCTCTTCCCAATTCCGTGTTCAGTGACCTCACGTTGATAGCTTGAAATTGGCCATGATGGGTTTATTTACACTGAGGGAATTTTCTTTTTGAAGAGCCTGATGTTAAACATTTACCAGCACATCACTGGCTGAAGTCTTCAGAGCTAAGACCACAGGCTATTAGGAGATGAGGGGTGGCAGACCTCAGGAAGGCTGGGCTGATGTCCCTTCAGCCATGATTTAGCTGGTTACATGGCAGGAAAAAAAAATCAGCATAAGGACAAACCTGTCAGGACTGTTCTGGAGAGCACAAAGCAGCAGCTTGGCTGACGCTTACAGGCTAAGGGTGAAGTGGATTTGTTAAATATGCCTTTCATTTCCCACCCAGCTGTTTTGGGAGAAGGGAAGCACTTGTTCATCAAGGACCAGACCTGGCCTTCATGAGAACTAACAAGACGTCAGCAGGAGCTTCCCTGGTGGTGCAGTGGTTGAGAGTCCGCCTGCCGATGCAGGGAACACGGGTTCACGCCCCAGTCCGGGAAGATCCCACATACCGTGAAGTGGCTGGGCCCGTGAGCCATGGCCTCGGAGCCTGCGCGTCCGGAACCTGTGCTCCGCAACAGGAGAGGCCACAACAGTGAGAGGCCCGTGTACCGCAAAAAAAAAAAAAAAAAAAAGATGTCAGCAGGCACCCCACAGTGAAAATAGCTCCCTGTTTTTTACAGAAACCATATGATCCCATTTGATATTAGTTATCATTTTTGGTTCTTCTGTGTCTCAACATCAATGAAGAAATTAAAAATTAGGTAAAGAACTAAATTTTACTTGAAAAGGGTAGGAAAAAACCTGAATCAAAACTGATACAGAAGAAAAGGTTTGCACATAGCATTTGTCACGTCTTTATCATGTTGTGAAGTTGTGCCCTTATTTTTTTCTTTGCCTTTGCATGTGTTTATGCATCCTAGCAGACTGTATAAACGGAAACCGTATGAAGATACAAGCACTGTCACCCTTGGTGGATTTGGATGGATGAATATCTGCTGGTTAAATAAATGTTGAAAAATTCAGAGTTAAATATTTATTGGATAGTCTGTCCTTGCCGTTATTACTCCACTGATATACAATCTAAATGTGCTGCTTCCATTCCAGCTGACGTTATTGGAACCGAACAGAGAGGATGATGGATTTAATCCACTTAGCAAAATGACATTAACAAAGTAATACCCAGAAATGTGTAGTTTTAAATAGTTTTGTCTCTGAAGAAATGAATTTCTTTCTTGTCCTTTCAAAACTACTATCCAGTTTCCAGACTCATTAAACTGTCTTTTTTTTTTTTTTTTTTTTTTGCGGTACGCGGGCCTCTCACTGTTGTGGCATCTCCCATTGCGGAGCACAGGCCCCGGACGCGGAGGCTCAGTGGCCATGGCTCTCGGGCCCAGCCTCTCCGCGGCACGTGGGATCTTCCCGGACCGGGGCATGAACCCGTGTCCCCTGTATTGGCAGGTGGATTCTTAACCACTGCGCCACCAGGGAAGGCCCCTCATGTATTTTTTAAAAAGTATCTTCCAAGTTCAATTAAAGGACTGGGGAATGGTTAAATAAAACATGATACATTCATAAACTATTGCAGCTCCATTAAAAATTATACTTATGCTATGGGTTGGAAGTTAGAATATCATTACCCTTGGGGTAGGGATAGGACAGGGAGGGGGTATATAGGGGAAATAAAGGGGTCATATGGGGTGCTTGTAATATTTCATTTCTTCATATGGGTGCTGGTTATACAATTGTGTTAACTTTGTGAAAATTCATCAAACTGTATTTTTTTATATATACATTATTTAAAAATCGTGGTGAAATACACATAACATAAAATTTGCTATCCTAACGATTTTTAAGTATATAGTTCAGTAGTATTAAGTACATAACATTGTTGTGCAACCAATTTCCAGAACTCTTTTCATCTTACAAAGCTGAAATTCTATACCCATTAAGCAATCATTCCTCATTTGACCCTCTCTTCAGTCCCTGGCAACCACTACTCTACTTTCTACATCTACGAATTTGACTACTCTGGGTACCTCATATAAGTCGGATTGTTAACACCTGTCTTTGTATTTTTGTGACTGGTTTATTTCACTTAGTATAACGTCCTCAAGTTTTATCCATATTGTAGCATATGTCAGGATTTCCTTTCTTTTGAAGGCTCAGTAATGTTCCATTGTGTGTATAGACCACAGTTCGTTTATTCATTCATCCACTGATGGACATTTGGGTTACTTCCACTTTTTTGGCTCTTGGGAATAATGTTGCTATGAACATGGATTTATAAATATCTCTTTGAGACCCTGCTTGCAGTCTTGGGGAGTGTATTTCCAGAAATGGAATTGCTAAAGATACATGCACTTTATATATGTATGTAATACTTCAATAAAAATTTAACTTCAAAACGTTAATGCCTGGATTTTACTTCTAGGGATTTTCATTAAATGGCCTGAGGTCACTCTGGGCATCAGAATTTGTTAAGCCTTCTCAGGGGATTCTTACATGCAGCTAAGATTGAGAAACCTTGACCTAAGAGATGCTTTTAGTGCCTTCTTGCAACCAGCTGACTGAGAACTGTGTGGGAGTAAGCATTAGGGGCTAGTGTACACATTCTTCATGCCAACCTTTGTTATCCCTTCAAGCTTTTTACTTCGCATCGTTCCCATCACACGGTGACCTGGACCAGGATGTTATGTAAATCAATGCTGTGCCTCCCATTGAGTGCAGGTAGAAGAGGCAGCACTCCTGGGTCCTTATTTCAGCTCTCGCCAGAACGAGTGCACAGAACTGGTCTTTCTACCCACAGAACAAGTAGTTAGGTGCCTTCGCGATGAGAAGGAAGGAATAGCCAGGAGGGCCTCCTCCACACATACATACAAAACATTTTGCCCCATAACTTCTCAAAAGTCTTCACTTCCTTTTTCATATGATTTAAAAGCTTGCCAAAAAGTGAGAACCTTTCTTAAAAACCAACTCACTCTGGAAGGTTATACATGGACTATCAGCCATTCAAACTATATTGTGGGGCTTCCCTGGTGGCGCAGTGGTTGAGAGTCCGCCTGCCGATGCATGGGACACGGGTTCGTGCCCCGGTCTGGGAAGATCCCACACGCCGCGGAACGGCTGGGCCCGTGAGCCATGGCCGCTGAGCCTGCGCGTCCGGAGCCTGTGCTCCGCAGCGGGAGAGACCACAGCAGTGAGAGGCCCGCGTACCGCAAAAAAAAAAAACATATTGTGAATTCGCTCAAATAGATGCTTTTCAAGAATGTAGCTGTGATTTCAGTACACGAAAGCAGGGTTTTCAGTCTCGGTCCTGGTGCCATTTTGGGTTGGATAATTCTTTGATGTGGGGAGCTGCCCTGTGCCCTGTAAGATGTTTAGCAGCATCTCCGGCCTCTACTTGCAGGAGGTGCCAGTAGCCCTCCGGTCCTTGGCTGGAATCACTGTGAATGTCTGCAGACAGTGACAAGTGCCCCTGGGGGTGCAAAATCCCTTCCAGCTGAGAACCACTGTACTGAAGGAATGGGATTTTGATGGAAGAAGGGAGGAAGAAGACATTTTGCAACATAGGAAGACTTAGAAGAGGCCAGGCCTGAGTAAGGTTGGGAGTGGGTGTTGATACCCTCTTACTTCTCATGATCTACTTGGGTGTCAGCCCCAGAAAACCCTCCTCACTGTTCTGGGTTGGGAGTCAGGTCACCATGAGACATAGGAAGGCACTGAGGACAAAGCCCGTCTGTGTGGAACAGCACTTTGCACCTGCATGGGCGCTGTGTCCTCTGGTGCCCCACTGGTCACGTCTCCACTTCCTTAGCGCCCAAAAAACATGAAATGCTGTGAAATTAGGGTTTCTTATGGGATCCACCCTGCCCCGCCACTCCCCACGTGCAAGACCATAATGCCCATTCCTGAAGCTCTTTAGTTCTAATCTGCCCCAATTCTAAAGGCCTCTGAATTGCTGAAGTGGAGGCATCCTCAAGTACACAGATGGCAGACGGAAGAGCATTGCCGGCTGAGCGTGGCTCAGAGCGACCTGGAACCTGGGAAATCCACCCTCTTTTTCTCAGGCCCTGTCCCCACCTTGCAGCAAGAATCTTAAAAGCTATTTCCAAGGCCCCTTCCCGACAGGGTGTGTTTTATGCCTTTTGTCCTTCCATTGTGCTCTCTTCACCTCAGACTTCCACTTTACTGGTGTTATGGAACCCCAAGCCCCGCTCTGTGAAGAATGTGCAGCCCACACTTTCTCTGCGGGCAGGGGAGCCAGCACCGCTGTGGAGGCAGACGCTGCCCGTCTCCTCAGCCTCCTCCAGCCCGGCTCCGCGCAGCTCAGCTTACGACCCTAGCGGGGCGGCCATTTTGCAATGAAAGACACTGAGTAAACAAAGCGTCGGCCCCAGGAGACTGGCTCAGACTTAATAGAGGATGTGTGCAGGCTTTCAGGGCTCCTCGGCCCACAAGCTTTAACCACTGTTCAAACTGATTTAGAACACTAAAGCCCGACTGTTTGCTCAGTGCCTGTGTTGACTCAGTTCCCGCCTCGAAGGCAGGTGGCCTCGTCAGCCATTGTTCTGACTCAGTTCTCCTCAGTGACGCGGTGGCCTCCCTGTCGAGAGTTCCCTTCTTTATTTCACTTTCTGGTCCTTGAAAAGCTGGGCAATCAACTCCCACTTACAGGTGTAGTGTTTCAATTTTAAAGAGCCGTATTTCACTCCAGTCAGAATTTTCAGTGTCGAATTGGGTTTGTTGGGTAAGAGGAGATTTTCTACTTTCCTCTTGCAAAGCAAAGAGCTGATTTCCTGTCGTCACCGTTTTGGTAATATTAACTCTTCCCAAGCCTGGGGCCTCATTTGCAAATGGTTTCCCAAGCGCCCTAATGCATAATTAAGATGAACCAAAGTGCTTCTCTAAACCTCCAGTAGTGCCTGGCTCCACTGTGAGAGCCATGGATTTGACCCAAAGTGGCAACTTGGAAGAGAGAAACGGTGATCTTAGCGGTTCACTGGAACAGTAATATCATCAGATGAGCATATACTTGGTGCAGAGTGTTATGCCTAGTTGTTGCTGTTTTGTTTTTTTTTTCTGGTTTTTGTTGTTGCTGTTGTTTTAGGTGCACTGGCCCCTTTGATCTTCACCACAAACATTTGTTCTGGGTATCATTGCTCTCCCTTATCAGGTCGGGAAGCCAAGGATAGATGCATGAAGGAGCTTGCCCACAGCCCCTTCGTGTCCGGAGGCAGAGCGGGAATTTGAGCCGAAGTCTGTTTGACTCCGAAGCCTGAGCTGCCCCCCTCTCTAGCACCTGACCACTTACTTCCCTCTTCACCCCACTCGACTAGGAGAGAAGGAAACCCCACGAGACCCCAGGGAAGGGAGTGCTCACGGGAGTGGTCCAGGAAGCTAGGCCGGTGGTGGCCCTTGTGGGCGTGCTATGCTCCCACCGTCAGAGTCCACGTGGCCCAGAGCTGACCTCCTCCCTCTCCGTGGCCGGCGCTGTCCTTGGACAACTTCCTCAAGCTTTCTCGTCAGAGGGCAGAGCTCATGTGTCACTTGATCTGGCCGCCAGTAAAGGAAGTTGGGAGCAGCACACAAACTCACACACACACACAAGCACACTTACCTGTGTCATTCAAACGGGCACACATGCACACGTATTCACTCAGGCACACTTACGTGCACTCACATCCCCACTCTCAAACACATTTATGCACGCACATCCACATGCATCCAGACACACTCACAACCACACACGTTTACTCTCAATACTTTCACTCACACACTCATTCACAAGTGCAAATACTCACCTTTACATCCATCACCCCCACACACTCACAAATGCACTCAGTCACAACCCCTGCACTTACATAAATCCATACCACACGCTCACATGCACTCATTCACACACATACGTGATTCACGCACACTCGCACACATGCACACACACACAGGTATTTACACTCCCGCACGCGTTCACCTCTCACTTCCTACGGAGGAGCTGAGGTCATGCTGTGGTGCAAGGTCAGGAGGCCAACACCCAATGTAATAAACCTCGGGGGGTGAGGGGGAGTGTACTGTGGGATTTGGCGACTCCAAAGCCACTAAAGATAACTGGAGAGCTTACAGTGGGGACGTCGGATTGGTCCTAAGGAAATGTGGTCTCTCTCCTAACTTTAATCGCCCTCAGTGTTCACGAGTCAGGTTTTTGGAACCAGACCCTTTGCTCAGTGTCTACTTTGGAGTCTCACACACTAGCTCTGTGACCTTGGGCAAGTAGCCTAACTTCTCTTTGCCTCCATTTCCTCACCTGTAAAATGGGGATAGTAATACAGTAAGTCCCCTACATACGAACCTTCAAGTTGCGAGCTTTCGAAGATGCAAACGTGCGTTCCATCAACATCAGGCGTGAGTGACATTGCAGCCTGCCCTCCGTCTCCCATTGCTGACGATCCTTCAGCTCTACCATCTGCCACCTCCTCTCCCTCCTCCAGTCAGTAACTCTTCTTGCCTGTTCACTCGAGGCCAGCACCCGTAGGCCAGCTGTTGTGCTGTACTTCTCAAGGTACTGTACTGTAAGATTAGAAATGTTTTCTTCGTTTTTTTGTGTTTGCTTTTATGTCTTATTTGTGTGAAAAGTATTATAAACCTATTACAGTAGTACTATGTAGCCGATTGTGTTATTTGGGCACCTAGGCTAACTTTGTTGGACTTACGAACGCACTCTCTGAACAGAATTTGTTCGTATGTAGGGGACTTAATGTAGTGCCTGCCTTAGAGAGTTATGAGCTACTTGGGCTAAGACGTGTGAAGCTCATGGACCGTGCAGGGCACATACATGTTCAGGGACAGTGGGCTCTCAGCGACTTGGGTCTGCTCTATCATTAACCAGTGAGAACAGTACCAAAGTTGGACATCAACTTGAGATTTTGGTATGAAAATGAAGTTGTAAGTTCTTTTTGCTCTAATGGCTGCAATTTGTAAACCCTTACACTTGAAAAACTTCTGGGCAGGAGAGAACTTTTTCCTTCTCAATCTCAGAGTGTCCTTGATGCCTTAGGCCAGTAGGGGATGAATTCAGTCCCCTGGGTTCGATGGGCAGCATCTCAGATTGCTGGAAAGGCAGGATTTGCACCTTACTCTCCCCCATCCCCTCAGTTAAAATGATCCTCATCTTGTGAAAATTTTGCTCAACCCAATTGGAGAAGGATCCATGCAACAAATCGGAATTTTATTTTTGTGCTCAGTTTACTTGTAAACAGATGACGTCTAAGAATTAGCACATTTAATCTGCGGTTCCAAGACATCCCTTTTTTTTTTTTTTTTTTTTTTTTTTTGCGGTACGCGGGCCTCTCACTGTTGTGGCCTCTCCCGTTGCGGAGCACAGGCTCCAGACGCGCAGGCTCAGCGGCCATGGCTCACGGGCCCAGCCGCTCCGCGGCATATGGGATCTTCCCAGACCAGGGCACGAACCCGTGTTACCCTAGCATCGGCAGGCGGACTCTTAACCACTGTGCCACCAGGGAAGCCCCAAGACATCTCTTAAAAATGATAGAAGACGCTGAAGTCATTTTAAGTGAAAGCAGTTAGACCAATGACACACTATTTTATTCTGTTTCTTTTCTTTGATCGCATCCAGGATCATTTTTCAAAACCTCCAAGTCTTCATTCTCCCAGTCATCTGAAGTCCCCTCAGGCCCCCTGGCAGTTTATTGCTTTGGCTGTAACTCAGAGTCATACCTCCTCTTCCCTTCTTTGCTCTGTGATGGTCTACACCTCGGCCCTTTCTTTCAGAAAGTCCCCAAGGGGAACTAGAGGCTGTTTCCCTCCTTTCCATCCCTCCTCCCACCTCTGAGTTAGGGCAACTGTTTGATCGAAAAGGCACTATTTTCCTTAGAATTCCAACTATTTCGTTATCAGAGCGCTCATCTCATCAGGGGAAGGACCAGAAAGAGGCTCTTTTACAACCTCTGAAAGCACAAGTTCCTCTCTCTCCTCCACCACAGAGATGAATAGAGATTTCCCAAGCAATGTTCCTTTGTCATTTATTTTTAAAGTTTGCACCCGTGTTTACAAAATAATTCCTACCTCTGCCTAGAGACTTGTTGGAATGATAGTCACTTAATGCTAATAATAGTTACTTGGGGAGGTGACGTGGGTGATTTTTATTTAATATATTGACTTTTGCTTTGTAATGTTCTGTACCAATTGACTTAAAAATGAACATCATTTTTGTAAAAAGAGAAGACATTTTGAGAAGGAATTTTAAAAAGCATTTACACAAAAATATGGCAAGGCTTTTTTCAAATGCTTTGAAATGTGACTTTTTTTTTCCATGGTAGTTTCTGAACACCTTTCTCAGCTGTCCAGTTAAACAGCACCTCTTTCTGAGCTCTGTTCAAGGTGGGTTTTGAGGTGAAAAAGAAAGTTACTCTGAATATGGAGGAAACATTTTCCTTGTTTTGTAAGGCATTGCTGAATTATCAACTCATAAGCTTTTGTAAAATATGCCTTATGGGCTTATCTTGTTTTAAGCACTTTATTGGTCAGATGTCTCTAAAGTCAACCAAAATGGTCAACTGGGAAAGGAGTGTTCAGGGGTTGCAGTGCGTGGGCTCTTCCCAGTGTGTGGGCATCTTTGAAAAGAAAAGGGTCCTTTTGGAAATAAATGTCAGTTTCCCTTAGTGAACATCATCAACTATACTTTGTCTCTAAATCCTTGGGGTTGATTTTAACTTTGCATTGAAGTCTAGCTTTTTTCATTTAAACTCATGAATCTGAAATTCATCTAATTTTGCATATACTTGTAAATAATTCATTTTCCTTGCTATATTGGACTCTGTTGTGTGAACAGACGATGATTTACTTATCCATTCTACTGTGGATGGTCATTGGGGTAGTTCACAGTTTCGAGCTATTATGATCAGGGAGACTATGACCTTTCTAATACATGTCTTTTGATAAGCATATGTTTGCATCTCTCTTCGGTATACGTATAGGAGCGAAATAGGTTATGCAAATGTTCAGCTTTACTAGGTATTACTAAATAGTTTTTCAAAGTGGTTATACCAGTTTGCATTCCCACCAGCCAAGTATGAGAATTTGAACGGAGCTTTTTTTTTTTTTTTTTTTTTTTACAAGATTTGTGATGGATAGCAACCCTGGAGAGAAGTATGTCCCTGAACAAACAGGTGATAACGCACGTGAGTCTTTCCAAGAAGTCCAAGGCACCATTCATTTTTCACATTAATTTGCAGATCAAAACATCCCTGGGAAATGGATGGAAGTATGTGTTATGCCATTTCCTCCTGAAGCTGAGGAAATACTACAGAAGCAACTGAAATGCTTTTTTCTAAGCCCTGCTAAGCTCCCTATCTCCCACTCTAACCCCAGAGCTTTGATTTTAGGTCCAAATGCCTACTTGTGAATTTGTTACGGAAATGTCACGCTCATGCTAGCATTTCTACTATAACATTATTAGTTTCAAATAACAAAGTCTCATGCCATGAACCCTCATAGAATTTTCCAGGCAATCAGCCAGCAATAAGGGTCATATTCATAAGCTCTCAGGCCTGACCTTGAAGGTCTTCTGACAGTTTTAAATGGAAAAAAGAAGACTGCCCAGAATTCCTGACCTGGCTGCTCGTCAGACTCACCTGGGCAGCTTTTCAAACTACAGAATTCCCATCCCCACTCTAGAACAATTGAATTGACTTGCTTGGGGTTGGGACTTGGGAATCTGTATTTTATAAAGTTCTTTTTTTTAAAAAAATAAATTTATTTTCAGCTGCGTTGGGTCTTCATTGCTGCGCACGGGCTTTCTCTAGTTATGGCAAACGGGGGCTACTCTTCATTGCGGTGCACGGGCTTCTCATTGCGGTGGCTTCAGTTGTTGCGGAGCACAGGCTCTAGGCGCGCAAGCTTCAGTAGTTGTGGCACACGGGCTCAGTAGTTGTGGCTCGCAGGCTCTAGAGTGCAGGCTCAGCAGCTGTGGTGCACGGGCTTAGTTGCTCCACAGCATGTGGAATTCTCCTGGACCAGGACTTGAACCCTTGTGCCCTGCATTAGCAGGCAGATTCTTAACCACTGTGCCACCAGGGAAGTGCCTATAAAGTTCTTAAGTGATTCTGATTCAACTGGAGATCACTGGTCAATCTTTGGAATCACTGTTGCCCCCAGATCGTTTTTTAAAAACGACAGCCATCCAATGCAAATATTAAATACATTAGCAAAATCCTGAAAATAAGAAGGAAAGATGAGACCTTTCCCCCTCCTTCAAAATACTCTCTCAAAGTACAATGTTTTGCCAAATAAAACAGATGAGAGGGTTCAGGTGAAGATGGTTCTGATTCCCAAGTAATAATACTTACAAGTAACAATTACGTGGCACTTAATAGATTGTTGAATGGTGTCACATACCTTATTTCACTTACTCAAGATTTCTTTAAGGAGAAATAATCATTCCCAATTTACAGAAGGGGATACTGAGGCTTGGAGTTTAAATGCCTCCTCTATTGACATACATGCTTTAAGTGAGAGCTCCTCACAAAACAGTTTCCTGTTTCCAATTGTTTGTATTTCTCACTATGCCCCAGGACTCCAGGAGTCAGAATGCTATAATACCTGAAGGTCAGCAGGAGTTAAGTGTTTCAACAACTCTGAATGAGTTCCTGGAGTCTTACCGGACCCCTTTCCCTCTGCTTCCCTCGTCCCTTTCCTCTTCTCCCTTCCTTCAATATGCTTTCAATGTCTCCCACGCAACAGGTAATCTGCAATATGCTAGGGAATCAGAGATTAAAGAAAAAGTCTTTACCCTCAAAAAGTTCACATGCCAGGGGGGAGATAAGACAAATCATTGTGCAACGATGCACCAAATGTCACAGTCATGTCTAGTAAAATGACAGGCCACCACAATCAGGCTACAATGGGAAGGGGAGATTATATTGTGATCACCCATCCAAATGGGCACGTGGATTCACAGTCTCCACTCAGATAGAAGGTCCAAATCCTTAAAGGTCATAACTTGCTTTTACGTATTCTCACTTCAAAGGGAGACTGTTTTATTTTGAAACGATCCTACGGCCTCCAGTATCCTGTTAGTACACCCTTCAAAATGTGTCTTCAGATCTCTCATCTATATTCTATAGCATGTGTTTACCCTTTCCCAACTAAATTGAGAAGTGCGCCATCTTATTAGTGGTTCATTTACATACTCTTTAAAGAATTATCAAAAGAGGTACAGAGGCCTTAAATAAGTGTAAGGAGGGGCTCAAGGGTTCCCTTTCAGGGCTGGTGCATAGGGAAAACGGCTTCTGGTATACTAGGAAACAGCTTTGTTTATACTCAGCAACTCGGCTAGATCGAATGGATAGAATGGGGTACGTAGGTGTGTGTGTGGCAGACAGATTTTTTCTAACATACTATTTCATTAGTGACAATAAATTACCAACTTTATTTTCAAGCCCCTAAGACTTATTCAACAATAACTAGTTGTCAGGTGCCAGTGGGTACCAAGAGCTTCTAAAGCCCTGGGTCCACAGTGGCGAAAGAGACAGATATGTTCCTGCACCCTCCCTGTTTTCTGAGTAGACTGCTGAGGACCAGTGGATCATTTCTGGAAGAGAGAATGTGAACGTTGCTCTGGAATCTGAAGCTTTATGTCATCACTTAACATTTTTGTGCATTTGTTCACCCTTTGGTTTCTGTGCCTCTGACCTGTCCCAGTTTTCATTTTTCTGAGTGCTGGATCTCCTTCTCGTCTTCATTATGTCTCCTCTGGACAGCTGTGGCTTTTTCTTCCCCGCTCTCCCTGCTCCAGGATCTCCAGCTTTTAATCTAGTTCTCTCTTTCACATTTTTTTTTAATTGAAGTATAGTTGACTTACAATACTGTATTAGTTTCAGGTGCACAGCAAAGTGGTTCAGTTGTATATACATATATTTTTTAAGATTTTTTCCAGTATAGGTTATTACACGATATTGAATATAGCTCTCTGTGCTATACAGTAAATCCTTGTTGCTGGTCTATTTTATGTATTGTATTTTGTATCTGTGAATCCCATACTCCTAATTTAACCCTCCCAACTCCCTCCCTTCCCCCTTTGGTAATCAGAAGTTTGTTGTCTATGTCTGTGAGTCTGTTTCTGTTTTGTATGTAGATTGATTTGTAAAATTTTTGGATTCCGCATATAAGCTCATTTTTCACTTTTTCACTAGAGTTGTCTTATGTTTTTTTCCCTTTCCAACTCTAAATAATAATGATTGACAATTGTGTGGGTTTTAAAAACATTTACAGAGAAAGTTCCATACACTGTCTGAATCAACAAACACTGTGGACCTGCCTTCTGTGTGATAGGCATGGCGCCTGGTACCAACCACAGTGGTAAGTACTGAGGCTGGTCCAAGATAACACGGTAAGGATGGGACAGGCTCAAACACAGTCTTCTCACCCTTGATTCTGGTGCCTTCCATCTGTTGCAAGGTGGGTCCCTAGGAAGCAGACCCTGAGATGACAATTAGCATGCAGGAGAGTTATACGGAACACTCTTGGGACCAGAGCCTGTAGAAGTGGAGGGGAGGAAGCAGCATTGGGCAGAGGGAGAAGCTGAGACAATGTAGTCTTAAAGGAAGTCTTAAGAGTTCTGAACATGGGATGGTGCCCCAGACCTGCCTGCTTTTGAAGTAAGACTGACAGCTGAAGGTTGTCTGCCTGTGGCCTCACAGCAGGGGTGGGGAGTGAGTCCTTCAGTCATGAAGGGGGGGGCGGGGGTCAGGGAGGCGCAGCTCAGCATTCACCACACCTCTCACATTGCTAACATTCACTGGAGGTGACCGACTTGACTTGTCGCCTTGAGCCTTAGTATAAAGGGCAGGGAGCTCCTGAAGAAAGATAGCTGAGTTCCTGCACCAAGACTATTGCCCCAGGTGGTGGCAGACCAGGAAGAGGCTGGAATGGGTCTGGTCAAGTCCCACCAGATAAAGGAGCAAAGGCCAAGGTCAGCTCAAGACAGGCAACCCTACTTCCTGCCTCAGGTCTTCCTTTACAGAGGTTGTCCCTTCTGCCTGGAATGTTCTTCACTCAGTCTTTAGGTCTCTGCTTACATGTGTCATCCTTTATGCTATCTCCTTGGGCCCAACCTAAATTAAGATCCTAGAGACACACTTGCTTAATATCCTGAATTTGACCTTTGTCACACTTGTCACTCTATGGCCTGTTGGGGGAGTATTTATTCAATGTTTTCTTTCCCATTTTACTGAGAGCCTCAGGAAGGCAGATATTCTTTTTTTTATTGTGTCATCCCTTCTCTAG